>NC_141879.1:653030571-653333602 GCF_056163025.1 Triticum urartu
TCATGCTTACAATGTCTTCCCATTAGATTTAGTTGTTTTTAGCAATTATTTATGTATTTCTTGTTACAAGGTTTTGAATCAACGTGAGGTCATCTAGATAATATATAACCGTTAAGGGAAAAAATCCTATCCTATCGTCCACAAGACCATAAAAGTGATAGGGACGGTGACATCTGAATAAGCCAAATCATATATCATGGCTATGCACATGTCAGTCGTTACCAAAGCAGTGCATATCTTGAAAGTGCATGAGACAATTTCAACAGAAGATTATGCACTGCATATCTTTGTAGTTGGTTTACCAAATAAACTAGTATCATGTGCAATTAGGACAAGCAGTCATTTCCTTTATTATATCATCCTTGACGGTAATAGCAAATGGTACGGGCACCCCACCCCCCAGATTCAGCGTGTATCCCTGGTTGTACCTGGAAATCGCACGTGCCGGGTCAAGTACCTGCCAAGCCCTACCCGGTCGCTCGATTGCCTCACGATTCATGAAGTAGTTGCATCCCGCATGAAGGCAAGTAAATTTTAAGTTTCAAGTGTTGAAACTTATGATTGGTTACCTGAAACTTATGATTTTCTCGCTCGCTCTTATCAAGTGTCATAGATAAAAAATTTAAAATAATTTTTTGTTGGTTGTAGCCAAAAAATCATGATTTTATCAGTCGCTTGGATCAAGTTTCAAGAGTTGAAACTTAACATGTTGTTTTGAATTCGTGAAATCATTTTCTAAATGGATCTTATTTGAGTGCCCTTGACACGGGAAACACGAATATGAAAACATAACTTAATTTGGAATCTTTATTTAAAAGATATGAAGGTTTATAATTGGAAGCCAAAAGAAAAAGCACGCCTGAGGGACTCAGTGTCAATGGCTTTGGATACCAACATCAAGCAACATTGTTCTACTACTAGAACAACCGAACAAGTACTGCTCGATAAAGTTAGTCATTCCCTCACTACCTATGGGCGGGGTACTCCTCGCACTGTGTTGTGGTTAGGAGGAGGCACTGAGGAAGTTGTTAGTCTTTCTAAGAATGATGCATCACCTTAAGTAATGAAGATCTCCTTTGCCCCGCAAAAAATAGTACGGCTCAAGACCTCTCGGGACTAGATTTACAATCCACAACAGGAAAGCCACGTGTTTTTGGACAGATATTTGGTGTGGCGAGGAGCGGTTATCCCAGGCTTTTCCACGGTTATTTGCCATCGCCTCAGACCAATCCGCCAAGATGGCGGAAATTTGGTGGAACGGGCAATGGGCGCCTCAGTTCGGGTGTCCTTTCAGGTAAATAGAGAGTGAGGATTGGGAAGCATTGCGTCAAAGCCTGGATGGTCTAGCAGTGGGTCACGGTCAGGACGAGGTCATCTGGCGCTTGGAGCCATCAGGACGCTTCTCCACCGGCTCCTTATATAAAAGCAGGGGAGGGGAGGGGAGGCCGCATTTCACGTATGTATACTTTTCTTTGCGACGCGGTCAAACAAACATGACGACACGCCGAAAGGAGAGGGCCTGGTTTTTTTTGGATGTTGGTAGTTGCTACCAAATTCATTGATCAGTGGTAAGAACAGCGAGCTACAAGGGAACCCAGAATGGGTGCACAACAAGTAAACTCAAAGGCCCGAGGGCCAGAGAGAGGAAAGAAAAGAGAAGGGCGGGCACACAGGTCGCCCAAAAAAAAACGGATTTTCTTCTTAGGCACCTGGTTTGGTGGTCCATCAGAATGACAAGAGCCTCCCTTTCTTCTCTTTAGGCCCTGTACAACCGCAAGTG
This sequence comes from Triticum urartu, assembly GCF_056163025.1. NCBI lineage: Eukaryota > Viridiplantae > Streptophyta > Magnoliopsida > Poales > Poaceae > Triticum > Triticum urartu. The sequence continues at coordinate 653,032,352 of NC_141879.1, forward strand.
CTTACACAGGTGCCTAAGAAGAAAATCCGGTTTTTTTTTCTAAGAATGGATTACACAGGTGCTTAGGACGGATGGCAGAAGCAAAGTCTTGCTTCCGGTGCCAGCCAGTGCTTACAACAAATAACCGCTCCTTTCAAGTCACGATGCCTCGACTCAGTGCCTCGCAGGCAAAAAAAAAAGGGCCCAGCTAGCACCTCATACCAAGCACTACGCGTTGAGGGTTAAAGAAAATTTCGAAGCGCCATGCAGCTAGCACCAGCGTTGTACAAGGTCTTAGTATACTCCTGTTGATCAAGCCCGTCCGTGAATCAATGGTGATTTGACTTTTCTTTGGCGAGAGAAGAGAGTGCAGATGTTTTTTATAAGACACCTAAAATGTATATATTTGATGGAAAATACTTCAAATCAGGCGGCTGATTTTACTGGACCCGGCCGCCACGCGCTAAGCCGTCGGATCGCCTAATCACGATTTCTGTTGGGCGCGCACTGGTCCCTGATTTCTCTTGCACACCTGTGCTTGTCCCACCTTTTGCACCTGAGTGGTCCCCATGGCCTATGGTATGATTCCTTTGCATGCTAGTGTACTTGCTGCCATGCACAATAAAATTTACTCCGTGCATCGCTACCTGGATTACGTGTGCTGCTTCCTCCATAGCAAGATGCAAGACTTGTTTTGGATGACAAGCCGGCAAGCCAGCTACGCGATGCTGCCACCACATCCGCAAGGACGGCGTCCCGCACGCCGCAAGCTACTATAAGGTCGGACCACCGAGTGCTAAATGGTTAGCATGATATGCAACAAAGCCGGTTTCACAACATGCATCACGCTGCAAAGGGGTTTCACAACATGGCTCGTGCTGGAAAGAGACTTCGCAACATGTGTCACACTGCAAAGGGGTTTCACAACATGCGTCACGCTGGAAAGGTGTTTCGCAACATGCACCATTTTGCAAAGAGACTTCACAACATGTGTCACGCCACAAAGGGGTTTCGCAACATGCGTCACGCTGGAAAGGTGTTTCGCAACATGCACCATTTTACAAAGAGACTTCACAACATGTGTCATGCCGCAAAGGGGTTTCGCAACATGCATCATGTTGCAAAGGGGTTCCGCAACATGCATCGTATTGCAAGGAGACTTCACAACATGCACCATGTTTCAAAAAGGGAGCCATGATGGGATGCTCGATCGCTTCATAACATGTGGTGTGTTGCAAAGGGGCTTGACAACATGTGTCGTCTTGCAATCCCGTGAGCTCACAAACCCATATCTCTGCAACAAGGATGATGTTTCAGAAACAAGCCTCTGCAACAATATTTTAGAAACATGCTTCTGCAACAACGCCAATGTTTCAGAAACACCGGTGACATTGCAAACACGCCTTTGCAAATGATGTTTCAGAAACTCGCCTCCGCAACAATGATGATGTCTCAGAAACGCCAATGACGTTGCAATCTAGGCACATGTTGATCGCACATGATGGCTTGCCGCACCGTACGATCATGTTTAATCGGATGACAGCGCATGCGGATGATGTCCTGCGCGCATCAGCCGATGGAATGCAAGTGTTTTCCTTTTTTGTGTGTTTCCATCTCTTTACTGGGAGCAACTAATGAACTGAGGTAGCTGCGTCCGTGCACTTCTTGCTCAAAATCTAAGGTAGTTGAGCAGCACATACACCGTAGGTTGGCTAAGCAGCATGAAAGGAACATGGTGTGGGCTACTAGCGCAGCAGTAGAGGGAGCGGTACATGGATTAGTACAAAAGAAAAAGCAATCGTGGTCCACCAATACGTCAGCATGAAAGTGACATGTGCATGCAGTCCTGGGGATCCACGATTAAATCGAACGGTGGTCGAGCCGGCTGATCCCACGCGTGGATCAGCCCGTTGACGCCTAGCACTGCCCATATTTGATACTACTATTTATCAAGGAAAGTAATAGCCAGTATAAAAAACAAATAACTAGACGCGAATCCATCAATACAAAATAAAATGGCCTATGCTAGGCGCCGGCTGACAGTTGGAAGCGCGTGGCCCGTCGCCTAATAGCCGTCCAATCTAATTAATTACGTTCATCTGATTGCATGTCAACTGATGTCCTTGGTCGTCCCTTTCCCTCGCTCAACTCTCTCAAACAGCTTCTCACACGCATTTGCGCCAGAAATAAAAGGAGGAGACTGTTAGTTTATTCTGCGTGCAGTCCGCGCCACGCCGGCGTCTCCTGCTACATCATCGTGAGCCGCTCTCTATCACGGCCGCTGCACCGTCCCTCGCAGCATGACTCGCCGCGCCTCTGCTTTACCGTTCGTGGCATCGACGACTCGTTTTGCAACTTTTCGTCGACCGTCGCAGCTCGGACAGGGTTCGTTCACTCCAAAAATGCTTGCTTGTCCCAATAAATATGTATCACGGTCGCAGCGGAGGATAAATTCACACTTTCGACCTTTTCTAAAAAGTTGAGCAGGATCAACTCCATTTTCAAAAAAAAAAAACCAAGATATGCCTTTTCCTATGGCCAACCTCCCGACGGTAGCGTAACAAACCCTACCGCCAGTAATCCAGGCAGTAGGAAACCGGCAGACATACGGCTAATGGTCGTCAGTGCCGCTCACGTGGAAAAGGGTCCTACCACCGAGGCCCCTGGCGGTAGGATGTGTTGCCCTACCGGCAATGCCCCTGGCGGTGGGGTCCTCAAGTGGATAAGTGCTTGGCGTGGGGGCTGTGCACCCACCTACCCTTTCACCCCCTCTCTCCCCCGAGCATAGTCCCTCTTCCACCTCTCTCCCTCTCACATGGACCTCTCAAATCTTCCTCCATTGCTTGAGATTTGTCTAGTGGATCTGTATCATTTTCATCACTCAAAGAATCTCTCTCACCCCCCTCATTTTGGTTGGTTGGAATCATCTATTTTGCTTGCATTGCTCACTTTTGTGCAAACCCTAGTTCTTGCTCTTGTTGTGGTGAAATCACTGTATATGATCCATTTTAGAGTTAAGCATGTGCTTGACTATGTATTGTGTGCCTAACATTATCGGGGGTAGCAAGATCTAGAATTAGGGTTAGTGGTTTTGTTAGGGTTTGGGTTAGGGTTAAGGTAATGATGACGGTAAAAAATACTTGTTGAATTGTAGGGTGGCACCGATTTTCTTTGAGTGTACTGCTGAAGCGGCGGCGAAGCATGAATGCGTAGTCATTGAAGAAGCGATGCAGGCGTCGGTTGGCACCGTCGATGAGTTGAATGCAGCTTCAAGGGAATTCTCCAAGTACTATTTCTCCGAGTGCCCTCGAAAGTTGTTTGAACATAAATAGAAAAGGAAACATGACCTTTAGACGAACGAAAAACTTCGTAGACGTGGTCTTGCAAGGTAAATTGCATTGTGAGCAAGAAGGGAAGAATTGGCTTAGCTGGACTTGGATAACCTTGGCCAGGTCATTGACTTGGTAATGAAGCAAGGACCATCGCCGATACCAAGACAGGCTTCTCGCTGGGCTTGGGTCCTTGAAAAAAGGATATCATTTTTGCAACCCGGGACCCTACGAAAAGATATTATGTTGAAGCCTGTGCCAGAGCGTAGTAACAATTATGCACACATGAAAAACAAAAAGGGATTGAAGTCCATGAGCGCCTCTTGTTGACCTCTGTGATGTCGTAGTGTCATTTGAACTATAATGGCATAAATCCCTTATCATTTTCTATATCTACCTTAGTTGAACTCCGTATGTGTTATGTAATCTTTGTTATTTGACACCCATCAAAACTTCGTGTTTATGTTTTGGCGAATGTTTCGGTATTAGTTTCCTGCCTTTATAGTTTGTCTAGCTAATTTCAACAATGTGCAATACACTAGTACATAACTAATAATTAACCAACTATAGAATTATTCATTATATATGCTTTAGATAGATTGACATTTAGTAAATTACTTTGTGATCTGCAGCCTAAGTTCTGACTTCACATTAATTCGCAGAACTGTTTTTTGAAGATAGGTGTTCGTACATCATGTTGTAACACATGAGGTCAGTTTATTAATTTAGCGCTAACTTTCCTCTTTTAGCACTCATGTTTGATATATTTAATTCTAAATACTATATGAAGTAACCTATATTTTGTATGAAATAACACATATTAGAAGTTATACATTAAAATGGAAGTATGATTTGATTATATTAGTTCTTTAGTTGTAGGATTTATAAAAAAATCTAGAGCACCATTTAATATTTTGCACCAGGCCCCCAAAATTCTGAAGAAATACTGCTTGAGAAATGAAGCTAGAATGTGTAGAACACACTTTTCCGATGGAAAAGATATATACTCATTTTGACATACGCCATTGGCTACTGGCATCCATGATCTTCATTATGAAGTTACCTGCAAGCGTACGGGGAGGAAAATATATTCAAGCATTTCTTCATCTTGTCTAGTTGTGAGAACTCAACGCTGCTGTGCATACGAAGGAATGGGTCTGTGTACTGTGAGTCTCGGAGGGAACTCAAGCTTGAGACAGCACAACCGGACGGCTCTGTATTTTCACTTGTCAAGGCCATATGCTACAACCTGCTCTAACAAATAGGGTGAGTAGTATGCTATCGCCTCTCCCGCCAATAAAAATTGACTAATGATGCAATAAAAATCTAATGGTGTAGAAGTGAGCATGCTTATTACATATATTGTATACAATAAAATTTGATTTGTCATGCCATAGATAATTAAATGCCATGGGGAAAAAATTCCAGACAAAGAATGTTACCTTGTCTAGCTTTGCTTTGAGAGGATGATCATCAGCAACCCCAATATACAGAAACACAATACGTAATGGCTGAAACCGTTGTGTTGTGTGGCTGATAAGAAATACCTCTGAAGAATTTACGCAGTAAGCATTAGTACTATGGTAGCTAGAACATCAGTCACTATTCCTGAATAAAAAGCAAATCTTTTGAACTCCCTCCGTAAACAAATATAAGACGTTTACCATTTAGAAAAAGTATCCATTGCACCATCCTCTGCCGAACCTAAGGTTCTCATCGGCTTGGTTCTCTAGGATTTCTTTAGCTGTCTTATCCTGCATTTCTAGATCTGAAGTGACACAAGAATTTTCCTCGTCACGCGTGATATGCTCTTCCAAACTCACCTTTTCAGGTTGTTCTTTAGATCCACCTCATGAGCAGATATCCCCTACTTAACAGCATCTCCAACAGTCACGCTATATAAGCGCCGTGCCGGAAATTTGTGGTTTTTAGCGTGCGCACTCGCTAAGCGAGCTCCAGCGGACGCGCAATAACTGCGCGCATGGCATACAGAGTTCTATGCGCGGTTTGAAACGTCATCGCCCGCCGTTTATTTGCTACGCCCGCTACCGCGCACCGCACACTCAAGCGCCCGCTGGTGACTTCCACCTACCCCGACCTAGGCGCCGGCGACGCCGCCCGCACCACCCCATTTGTTCAGCCAACCATTCCGGTGCTTCCCCAGCCTATCCCCGCGCCTCCGCCGCTTCCTCCTTCTCCCTCCAGTCACCGCCGCCCCTCGCGCGTGCCATTCCTCTGACGAACAGCGCCCAACCGCCCACTGCTGCTGGGCGCCCACAAGGTGTTTGATAAAACGATTGCAAGGTATGTATTGCTTCAACTTCACATTTTTTACGTGAATTTGGTGCTTGTTGTTTGTAGTTTTTATAGCCTAGTTTAAATTGAACATTGTAGATGAGTTCGTCATATGATTCTTTCAAAGAAGAATCTGATATTGAAGAGGAGGAGGATCTTGCAATGATCCTAGCTATGCACATCAATAAAAAACCGAAGCACGGTGGTTCGGTTATGGGTCGGCAGAAAATTTGAAGGGATAGGATCGATGCCCACAACAGATTGATAAGGCACTATTTTGCGAAAATGCATGATGATCTTCAAAAGGATCTCATTGAGGAGTGGTGGGCATGGAATAGCTGACAAAGAGCATCATGGTTTGTGCGTTTGATGTTATATTGTTGAACTATTTGGTCTATTGCAAGATAAACTATTTGTTTGAGTTGTAATAATGAAATTGAACTATTTATTGTTGATTTATTTTGTTTATTTTTGATCTTTTTGGTTGTGCTTGGAGTGCATATGTTGTTTGTGCGAGAACGCGCACGCAGTTTTTTTGCAGCGGCTGCTCGCGCGTGCTAAACTTTGCAGCGGCCTCTGGAGCAAGCGCTCCGCGCCGCGCAAAAACTCGCGAACCACACGCTGCAAATGCTTTTTAGCCCGCGGCACGTAGCACGGCTGTTGGAGATGCTCTGAATCATCAAAGATTGCCATGTTTTATTCCAACCCCGCCTCTCCCAGAAACATCATTTGCAAACACTTTCAGTGTTATAGCTTGGGTAGTGCGTTTTTGTTGTGGAAAGTGTGAGTTGTTAGTGGACAATTCCTCTTGCAAACATGCACCAGAGTCATGAACACAGATGGTTGAAAAAAATGGTTTAACCAATTCCATTTCTGCTTGTGAACTATCCAGGCTATAACTAAATAAGAGTCGGAAATCCCAATGCCTCACGCTTGCAGGTAAACACTCTGACTACCAAACACACCCGATGTGATTGAGCATATGAAATTCCCACGATGTATCTCTTACAGTGTTAAGATATCGAAACATATTGTACCTAGCAAAGAAGGCTGTACTTCCTTTTTCACGATTCTTATTAGAACGAGAGGAAATGGTCATTTTGTGATGGGTTCAGTTCACATTCTTTATTATTTTCTTCTGTTTTCATGGCAGCTTGCCAGCATATCTGCTTATGTGCCCTTTTGCAGTTTACTTTCTCAGAACAGTCTCGATGATCTACCAAGTTCATTTTGGGACCACTATGTTTTTTAATTTTTAGATCAAAACTTATATAACTATCATCCGAAAGTTCCAACATCACATGCCACACAAATACATGGAATGATGAATTCGGTTCTCTTTGGTTCATCTACAAATACACATGAAATTCTCTTAGTTCAAGCTAGGGTGCACATAAGGTTGGCAATGGGTAGGGTATGGGGCGGGTAGAGCAATATCATACCCATACCCGTGTAGTCAATGTGTACAAAATTCTAAGCATACCCATACCCATGGATACAAAACTTTACCCGTACCCATACCCGACGGGTACCCATACCCATTGGGTACCCAACGAGTAAATCAAACAGTACACAATTTATTCACTATTTTACATTCATCAATAGCACATTTGATAAAATAAACATTTATCTCAACTCAATAACAGATAGATGAGTACAAGACAATTATCTCAATTCAAATTTACAACTGGTGACAACTTTAACATAGATTCAAATGCTTAGGACACACTTCACCAAATATCATTCACCCAATATGTAACATGTCAGTATAAACGGGTAGGGTATGGGTATATCCATGGGTACAAGACTATACCCGTGCCCTACCCATGACTTAACAGGCAGGGTACGGGTACTACCCGTGGGTATAAAATTGTGCCCAAACCCTGCCCATGCGGGTATGATACCCGCGGGTGCCCATACCCATGTGTAAAATTGCACATAGAGGTACAACCAGTAGTAAGATATCGATCATACCTATATTTTTTCAGAACTAAGGGTGAAGTACCAAGACAGAAATAAATAGGTTCTATCAGCAATAAGAAGGTTCGAGAGTACTCAACTCTCGCAATTTATTAGTCATACAACAATTTTTTCTGTTTAGGATTCTAACTTTCACAAGCTAAAAAACATGTAATAACATGCTTATCAGCAAGACCCTAGATTCTTAGGTTTCTTAAGCCTCTCCATGGCATGAAAGGATCCCACAAATCACAATCAACAAGAACAATAATGTAAGGAATAAATGGGAGGGCCATTTTGGCTCTGGGGTGCATATGCTCCCTAATGAACAGTAAATTCAAAATAAATAGTAAATAAAATTTTAAAATTCTGATTTTTTTGTAGATGTTCTTGTTAGTGTAATAAGTGTGCTTGATAATTTTTATGCGAAACGGGATGACACTGCTTCGTCGGTGAAAAAAAAAACAAAAATAAGAGTAACATTTGGAGGTAACATTTGCCATTCGACTTGTTGTTCTTTTTGCACATATCAAAATACTTAATCTTTCCTCCTAAAATTTTGTAGGTAGCATTTTAGTGTGACAATCAATACATCTATTTATTCTTTCAATTTTTTTGGACGTCTGCAAAATATATTTTTGATGGCCAGGCGCATATGCTTCCAAGAGCCGAATTGGATTTCCTGGAATAAATAGGTTATTTTTAGCAAGCCACCAACTTCGCAACATATGAGGAATTGAAGTCAATTCAGTACATTGAAATCCCCAACCTAGACCAAGACCAATTAAGATCAAGATTTTCTTGCTCATTAGGCAGGTGTATTTATTCCCCACAAGTGATAGCTAAGTGCTTTAGCAGTAGCGTTTTCATGTGTAGCGCTAAAGAGCGCTACTACTATATTTTCTCATATGTTTTTTTGCTGCGTATTTGCGATGTTTTTGGACAGGTTTTATACAGTATTCTAATCATATCATAAACATGCAATATGCTCATCATATCACACACATAATAGTCTCATCATATCATCCAACACAAATCATGTTGTCACATCATAATCATGATATAGCTATACAAGTGACATGACATGTCTCATCGTACATAATATAGTACTTCTCGAGGCGTCGGTTCATATCCCTATCTCGCACTAGTGTGAACCTAAACTAACTACTGGTTGTCACTCGGAAACCGGAAACCGGTACACCTGGGCCTGACACTCCGGCCACTCGTCGTATACTCCTGGCATAGCACTTCTTTTCCATCGATGATCTATGCACCTGCATCGTCACATGAGTCGATGATATGCAACATATATAGTTGAGAAATAGAAAGAGACATACTTGGCAAAAATAAAAGCAACATATCATAAGCATAAATAACAAAGTTCATCGTACCCAAAATGCATGCCCTAACTAGAGTGATCTTCGCTAGTTGAGGAGGACGGTTTAATTACATCACAAATAAAGTTTCGTCGTGCATAACTCAAAATTTCGTCATACAGAAAGTATGGACTAAACGGACACATTGTCATATATCGACAATCACTCCAACATGTCGTGCCATCCATCCAAGTCAGGGAGATAGTCCCCGAGCTTAGTGAAAGGCTTCAGGTCAAGACACTGAGCGGCTACGTGTGTTCGGACGTCTTCCCGCGACATTTGCACTTCCTCGTAGAACATCCCTGTTTTGTAGAGGACCTCCTTTATGATGATTTGGGCAAGTTCACGCTGGATGTGATAGAACTCAGCTCGAAGTCGATGATCCGGGATATCTCCTAGGTTCTTTGCCCATTGCAGAATATGGGCATCGCCGGATTTAGGTGACATGCGAAGGTGCTGCTGATCCTGTCTGTACTCCAGCATGTGGTGTATGACATAGAATCCATCACTAAGAGTATCACTCAGTTGCCGGATGGAGAAGAAGTCGGTGTTATGGCCGAAGGCGGGCCCGTGGTTCTTTGTCTTTTTGGTCTTGATCTCTCCACCCCGTACGCCGTAGAAAAATATAGCACTGTCGCGAACAGACTTGATGTGGGTGTAATCCTTTTTGTTCATGTTCTTCGACGAGTCCAAGTAAAGAGCGTGGGAGTATCTGGGGTAAAGGATGATGAGGACGTCGCGCCGTGGTTGTGCAAAATAAGTACACCTCAAATTAGTCTCCACCGTGCAAATGAATGATTGAAATCGAAGGAACGATATCCGCGCGGATGACTTACATGGGATGATAATGCACGAGAATCGTCTCCTTATCCTTATTGGCAACCATGAATTCGATGATGTGGTCCCTCGCGTATTCACGGTGCACTGGGAAGACTACCAAGAAACCCTCATGCATGAAGTACGAGTCAGCGACACAGATATAAGGTATCTGCTCAATCCCGATGATGTAGTTCATGTACAAGGCAAAAAGGCGGACAAACGTAAAATCCAACTTCTTCAAGTGAAACATGTCAAAGATTTAATCGAATTGAAGGAAGAACTTCTCTGCGGGGAATGTGTCGACGTACGACCTTTACCGCGGCACGTTAACCACATAGAGTGGGTATCCTGCATTTTCCGAGGTGATTAGGCTTTTCTCTCTCTGCAGCACATCATCATGAAGTCTCCTTAGATCGCTGTATGTGGCATCTACCGCTGCCTTAGGTAGGATTGGTTCACCGGGGATATGGTATTTCACCGCACCCTTGATAGGTATACGGTCTTGAACCCGGGGCTACGGAGGCGGCTGGATCATAGGAGCACCTTTGTTGTCTTTCCTCGCTCTCTTCCTATGCTTATATGGTGCTGGAAGGTCGTCTATAATACTTTCAGCCTCTGGAGTCGGCAATTCAGGCACCGACTCATGACGCTCAAACCCTGAGTACTCATCTTGCTGAGCCATCAATCCTCCATCGTCATTGGCTCCAGTATTGAGATACTGTAGAGTGTCATCGTCATCGTCATCCTCATCTTTGGCGATGTCATCAGCGACTAATGGTGCCTCTTCCTCACCATGTCCGCTATCACCCGAGATAACAGGCGACGCTAATTGGGTAGGTGGGATGTTGATGTTCATACCTTGCTGAGGCTGTGTGGTCGCGGGTGTGCTCCCGGCCGCCTCCAGATGAAGCAGACTCTTTAGCCACAACAGGACCCACCCCTTGCAATTGCCAAGCCGCCGCGGGGTCTCGTCCTCATCCCTCCTAGTATCAGAGGAGCCAAATTCTCGTGGCCCGGTTTGACACTAGCCATGGAAACCTTGAAGACGTCAGGGGGGTCGGCCGGCTGTGGAACAATTGTTCCTTCGGCTTCATTATCGTCGCCTTCCCCACATCCACCTTCTGGTCGCTAATGGTGTACAATATGGTTTATGAGGTTACGTCGGCCTGCAAAGACATGTCTGCAAAGTGAGAAATCCGAAAGGCAATGAAAACGGGAGATTATACATTTATTGAAGAGGGCCGGTGTGACAGGTACCGTTAGGGCGTCGAGCTTAGCCAAAGACGAAAGCACCGCCGAGCATGTCCGAGACGGAGGACGGGCTGCTATGAGCAGGTGCGGGAGCCGGTGCAGGGGCTAGTGCGGGAGCTGGTGCGGGCTGCTATGAGCATCTTTATTTGGATTTTTCCTGCTCCAACTGACTGTTGGAAATATGCCCTAGAGGCAATAATAAATTAGTTATTATTATATTTCCTTGTTCATGATAATCGTTTATTATCCATGCTAGAATTGTATTGATAGGAAACTCAGATACATGTGTGGATACATAGACAACACCATGTCCCTAGTAAGCCTCTAGTTGACTAGCTCGTTGATCAATAGATGGTTACGGTTTCCTGACCATGGACATTGGATGTCGTTGATAACGGGATCACATCATTGGGAGAATGATGTGATGGACAAGACCCAATCCTAAGCCTAGCACAAGATCATGTAGTTCGTATGCTAAAGCTTTTCTAATGTCAAGTATCATTTCCTTAGACCATGAGATTGTGCAACTCCCGGATACCGTAGGAATACTTTGGGTGTTCCAAACGTCACAACGTAACTGGGTGGCTATAAAGGTGCACTACGGGTATCTCCGAAAGTGTCTTTTGGGTTGGCACGAATCGAGACTGGGATTTTTCACTCCGTGTGACGGAGAGGTATCTCTGGGCCCACTCGGTAGGACATCATCATAATGTGCACAATGTGATCAAGGAGTTGATCACGGGATGATGTGTTACGGAACGAGTAAAGAGACTTGCCGGTAACGAGATTGAACAAGGTATCGGGATACCGACGATCGAATCTCGGGCAAGTATCGTACCGCTAGACAAAGGGAATTGTATACGGGATTGATTGAATCCTCGACATCGTGGTTCATCCGATGAGATCATCGTGGAACATGTGGGAGCCAACATGGGTATCCAGATCCCGCTGTTGGTTATTGACCGGAGGACGTCTCGGTCATGTCTGCATGGTTCCCGAACCCGTAGGGTCTACACACTTAAGGTTCGGTGACGCTAGGGTTATAGAGATATTAGTATGCGGTAACCCGAAAGTTGTTCGGAGTCCTGGATGAGATCCCGGACATCACGAGGAGTTCCGGAATGGTCCGGAGGTAAAGATTTATATATGGGAAGTCTTGTTTTGGTCGCCAGAAAAGTTTCGCGCCTTATCAGTATTGTACCGGGAGTGCCGAAAGGGGTCCGGGGGTCCACCAAGGGGGTCCACCTGCCCCGGGGGGCCACATGGGTTGTAGCGGTGTGCGCCTTGGCCTATATGGGCCAAGGGCACCAGCCCCAAGAGGCCCATGCACCAAGAGATAAGGGAAAGGAAGAGTCCTAAAGGGGGGAAGGCACCTCCTAGGTGCCTTGGGGAGGATGGACTCCTCCCTGGCCGCACCCTTCCTTGGAGGAAGGGCCAAGGCCGCCCCCCTCTCCCTTGGCCCTATATATAGTGGGGGGAAGGTAGGGCAGCCTAACCTAAGCCCTCGCGCCTCCCTCTCCCTCCCATGACACATCTCCCTCCTCCCGCAGCGCTTGGCGAAGCCCTGTTGGAATCCCGCTACTTCCACCACCACGCCGTCGTGCTGCTAGATCTCCATCAACCTCTCCTCCCCCCTTGCTGGATCAAGAAGGAGGAGACGTCGCTGCTCCATACGTGTGTTGAATGCGGAGGTGCCGTCCGTTCGGCGCTAGGATCATCGGTGATTTGGATCACGACGAGTACGACTCCATCAACCCCGTTCTCTTGAACGCTTCCGCGCGCGATCTACAAGGGTATGTAGATCCACTCCTCCCTCGTTGCTAGATGACTCCATAGATTGATCTTGGTGACACATAGGAAAATTTTGAATTATTGCTACGTTCCCCAACACTTACGATAGCCGGAACCAAGACACCACACGTAGCTGCCATCTCCTGTTTTGCAGCAGCTACCGCTGCTTTGATTGTCTCACCTGATTTCTTCTCAACCGCAATCTCAACCTTCTTTTTGATGTTTTCTTCAATTAACCTCCGTCTTTCCTTTCTCTCCTCCGTGGTCTCACAGTAGTACTTCTTCCACATGGCGCCGTCCCCGACGCCGTGCACGCGTCCATACGACGACTGAGTGTCCACCGGGAGTCTTTTCAATATGTTCAAGGCCCAGTTGAAAGGGGTGTCCCATTTGGGCCTCGCCAACGCCTTAGATGGCGAGTCACTTTCGGCCGCAATCTTGTGCTGCTCTCTCTGCAAAAGGAACAAGGATCGTTTACAAATATGACGAAACGTGCAGTCAAATTGATTAGAAACTAAAATTACCAGCAGTCTCATGAACTCCGTCGTGGCCGGGCCCGTCTCGAAAACCTTCTTGACTGGGTCCCAATGGTACTGGCCCGTGAGGACGTCACGCTCCTGCGGGACGGTGAACTCCTACAAGGGGTCTGGGATGCCCAGACTTTCGCGTTCCACGTCCTCCTTGGCCCATATGGACCTCTTCCCCGTGTAACCACGACTTCCGAGGTTGTGGCACCCCATGTTTCTCTCTTGAAGCCCCTTCATGTACTCCGTCTTTTCTTTGACAGCTTCGGCAACGCAAGCCGCCTTGAATATTTCGAACCGCTTTCCGTAATTGTCAGATTATCCTTTACAATCTCGGAGTAGGGCCCCTTTTTGTCGGTGATCCTTGCTTTCACCCTTACTTTCCAAGAGGACAACGCGCCGCTAAACTTGCGCATGGCGCGTCTGTTTATCTTCTTCGTTGTCGGGTCTTTATCTGAATTTTTATATTTGCTTTCATCCCGGCCCGGGAACAAGAACACCTGGTGCAGCTTCCACTGGTGTGCGTCGGTCCTAAACAAACAGTTTTAACCCCTTTCCGCGACGACATTTGGAACCGTCACCAAGAGAGTGTGTGCGATAGCATGTCCTTCGCACACGACCCAGAAATCGGCGAGGATAGGCCCTCCTGGGACCCAGGCTAGGGCCGTGTGCGATCGGGTAAGGCATCGAAACCCAATCATTTCCATAGGTATGTACATCCCACACGGTAATCCGAGAAAATCATTTCCGTAGGTATGTATATCCTACACGGTGAATCCTAGAAAAATATTTCCGTTCGTATGTATATCACACATAGTCAATCCAAGGAATACGTTTCCGTTCTTATGTACATCCCACATATTCAATCAAGGGAAGATGTTTCTGTTCACACGTACATTCCACATAGTTTTATGTGTAGGCTCGTTTGTGAAAGGTGTAACTATCACACACGGTTTGTCATGGTTAACTGTTTGTTTTTATCAACTATATCACACGCGATTTGATGAAGAAAACTGTGTGGCATTGGGCTATCCATTGCAAACGCTTTTTCTTCTAGAACCGTTTGCAATGGTCCATGACACATTTAGCAGGTTTATTAGTTACAATTAATAATTCCAGTATCACGCAAATTCACATTTCATATCGAACAACTGTTTGCCAATTTCATATGAGGCACATAAATATATTATAACATCACAGTACGATAGCTACACACTACTAGGGAAAACCTTATACACAGAATCTTAGCAGCAGCGAGGCACAAAAAGAGGTGCTACTGCTAATTAGCAGTAGCGAGATTACATAAACCACGCTACTGATGTAAATTTAGCAGTAGCGCGTGATGTCTAAACCGCGTTGCTACAAAAATCGACCGACAGTACACACCAACCTAAGTTTACCAGCAGCGCGGCGTCACGAAGTGCTCTACTGCTAATGCAATAGTAGTAGCACGCTTTTTAGTCACGTCGCTGCTGCTAATTTTGAAATTGTCCACACGGTTGGCCCGTTTAGCAGTAGCGCGTGTGAGGAAAGCGCGCTGCTGCTATGCTCTTAGCAGTAGCGCGTTTTTCCTCCCGCGCTACTGCTAAGACGCAGCCCCACCACCTTTTTCCACCAGTCCTCCCCTCCCCCATCTCCTCTTCTCCATTTCCCCTACTTCCCACATCCTCCCTCTCTCACTCTTCTTCTTCCTCAATACTTCTCCCCCATTACTCTCCCTCTTCTACCTACATTTCTCTCTCTTCATTACTCCTAGCTAACTACACCACCTCCATTAATGCATCTTTTTTCTCTTTTTCCTTCCCCCTCCACTAGTTGAAGTTGTCTCCTCCCAAATTAGCTAGCTAGGTAGATGTCGCATTTAGTTAAGTGACCTATTTGCCCCCTAACTAGATCTATCTTTGTCAAGAAGAGCTTTGTGCACTTTTGATCTCCCTACATCATCATCTCCACCGTGTGCTCGATCTCGAGATAGAGGTGATTAAAATTTCGTGCTTTTGCAAAATGGAAACATGTGTATGTGTGTGTGATATGATAATTGGGCAATATGATGGAAATTGTGTGTGTGTGGCATGTGTTGATGCCAAATTGAGCTTTTGAGTTGCCTATGTTTTGCCAAAATGTCGATTTATTTCCCTTTGGGCGAATTCCGGGCAAACTCTAGATCTATATATGTCATATTTTTAGGGAAGGTCATGCCAAATTTTTGTATGACTTTGATGCATGCACGCATTTTTATAATCAATTTGTTTGTTATTACCGTGCAGACATTCATGATGGTCAGTGGAACGATCGTGGACAGGTGGTTGCGGTTGGCGGTGCAGGACATGAAAGAAAATAACCGGACAGAGGTTTTATGTCCATGTCGAAAATGCAAAGGAATGGTTTGGCTCGACCCCTATGACGATGGTCGTGTCGAAGCGCACCTACTCATGAATGGTTTCATGGATGGCTATACTCGATGGATAATTGAAGATGAGGATGAGGATGTTGAGGACGCCAACGGGGCAGGCGATGACGACACGGGGCAAGACGAAGAGATGATCGATAATGGTGGCGGGGAAGAGGCCGGACATGGCGGCGGAGAAGGGGCCGGACATGGCGGCGGAGAGAAGGGGCCGGACATGGTGGAGTAGAAGGGGCCGGACATGGCGGCGGAGAGAACGTGGACTCCACGCAACAGAGTTCGTCGTACTAAGTTCAATCGTGCGGGACCCTCATGTTCAAGCACTTCTTTGCAAGGAGACAAGTACTGAGGGAGCTGCTTCTAGTGAGGAGGCTAAGCTGGAGCAACTGGTGGTAGACTCGAACACTCCACTGTATGATGGTTGCAATCCTGAGGTGACCTGCTTGAGTTTCACACTCCAACTCCTGAAGACGAAGGCTAAAAACAAATGGACTGACACTAGCCTCGATGAGCATCTCAAGCACCTAAAGGATGTTCTTCCCGCGGGGAATCTATGTCCTACTAGTGTTGATGAGGCCAAGAAGATCGTGTGCCCTCTTGATATGCCGCATGTTAGATACCATGCATGCATCAACGATTGCATAGTTTATCGGAAGGAGCACACGGAAAAAACAAGCTGTCCGGTGTGCAATGCTTCTCGATACAAGAAGGCCGGGAAGAAATGTCCCCAGAAAGTTGTATGGTACTTACCGATCACTCCCCATCTCCAGCAGTATTTTGTAGATCCCAAGAACCTAACATATCTCGGGCACACACCAAAACAAGGAACTGTGGTAGGACCTTGAACAGAAAGGAGAGGAACACATACGGGACAACAGCAGCAGTAGCACTGGACTTGGGGATGGTGTCCTCGCCAGCCATGTCGTCGAGGAGGTTGTAACGTCGGGGAAGAAGTCGTCGTCGGGGAAGTAGTTGATGACCCACAATTATAGGGGATCAATTGTAGCTCTTTTCGATAAGTAAGAGTGTCAAACCCAACGAGGAGCAGAAGGAAATGACAAGTAATTTTTAGTAAGGTAGTGTCTGCAAGTGCTGAAATTGTGAGCTGCGAGTAGTTTGGTAGCAAGATAATCTGTAATGAGCAAGTAACGATAATTGTAACAAGTATGCAGCAAGGTAGCCCAATCCTTTTGAGGCAAAGGACAGGCCAAAATGGTCTCTTATGATAAGCAAAGCGTTCTTGAGGGTGCACGGGAATTTCATCTAGTCACTTTCATCATGTTGGTTTGATTTGTGTTCGCTACTTTGATAATTTGATATGTGGGTGGACAGGTGCTTAGGTACTGTTATTACTTGAACAAGCCTCCTACTTATGATTAACCCTCCTGCAAGCATCCGCAACTATAAGAAAAGTATTAAGAATAAATTCTAACCATATCATTAAACTCTAGGATCCAATCGGTCCTTTATGGAGTAGTGCATAAACTGGGGTTTAAGTTTCTGTCACTCTCGCAACCCACCATCTATTTACTACTCCACAATGCATTCCCTTAGGCCCAAATATGGTGAAGTGTCATGTAGTCGACATTCACATGGCACCACTAAGGGAATCACAACATACATACTATCAAAATATCCAACACATATCAAATTCACATGATTACTTGCAACATGATTTATCCCGTGACCTCAAGAACAATGGTAACTACTCACAATTGCTACCTCTTGAGCACTGGGTTGGTTTTCCCTTGAAGAGGAAAGGGTGATGCAGCAAAGTAGCGTAAGTATTTCCCTCGGTTTTTGAGAACCAAGGTATCAATCCAATAGGAGACTACACGCAAGTCACTCGTACCTACACAAACAAATAAGAACCTCGCAACCAATGCGATAAAGGGGTTGTCAATCCCTTCACGGTCACTTACGAGAGTGAGATCTGATAGAGATAATAATAATAAGATAATTTTTTTGTATTTTTATGATATAGATTGAAAGTAAAGATTGCAAAGTAAACGGTGCTAGAAATAGCTAGATGACGGAAGATGAATATAATAGAGAATAGACCCCGGGGCCATAGGTTTTACTAGTGGGTTCTCTCAAGATACATAAGTATTACGGTGGGTCAACAAATTACTGTCGAGCAATTGATAGGAAAGTGCATAATTATGAGAATATCTAGGCATGATCATGTATATAGGCATCACGTCCGCGACAAGTAGACCGAAACGATTATGCATCTACTACTATGACTTCACACATCGACCGCTATCCAGCATGCATCTAGAGTATTAAGTTCATAAGAACAGAGTAACGCATTAGGCAAGATGACATGATGTAGAGGGATAAACTCAAGAAATATGATATAAACCACATCCTTTTATCCTCGATGGCAACAATACAATACGTGCCTTGCTGCCCCTGCTGTCACTGGGAAAGGACACCGCAAGATTGAACCCAAAGCTAAGCACTTCTCTCATTGCAAGAAAGATCAATCTAGTAGGCCAAACCAAACTGATAATTCGAAGAGACTTGCAAAGATAACAAATCATACATAAAAGATTTCAAAGAAGAATCAAATATTGTTCATAGATAATCTTGATCATAAACCCACAATTCATCGGATCTCGACAAACACACCGCAAAAAGAGTTACATCGAATAGATCTCCAAGAAGATTGAGGAGAACTTTGTCTTGAGATCCAAATAGGGAGAAGAAGCCATCTAGCTAATAACTAAGGACTCGAAGGTCTGAAGTAAACTACTCACACATCATCGGAGAGGATATGGTGTTGATGTAGAAGCCCTCCGTGATCGATTCCCCCTCCGGCGGAGCTCCGGAAAAGGCCCCAAGATGGGATCTCTTGGGTACAGAAGGTTGCGGCAGTGGAAATAGGGTTTCGTAGTGCTCCTGGATGTTTTCGGGGTATATGGACATATATAGGAGGAAGAAGTAGGTCGGTGGAGCCACGAGGGGCCCACGAGGATGGGGCGCGCCCAAGGGGGCAAGCGCGCCACCCTGCCTCATGGCCTCCTCGTTGGTTTCTTGATGTCCATTCCAAGTCCTCTGGATCACGTTTGTTCCAAAAATAACTCTCCCGAAGGTTTCATTCCATTTGGATTCCGTTTGATATTCATTTTCTGCGAAACACTGAAATAGGCAAAAAAACAACAATTTGCACTGGGCCTTGGGTTAATAGGTTAGTCCCAAAAATAATATAGAAGTGTATAAATAAGCCCATTAACATCCAAAACATATAATATAATAGCATGGAACGATAAAAAATTATAGATACGTTGGAGACGTATCAAGCATCTCCAAGCTTAATTCCTGCTCGTTCTCGAGTAGGTAAATGATAAAAATAGAATTTTTTATGTGCAATGCTACCTAGCATATTTATCAATTTAATTTCTTTATTGTGGCATGAATGTTCAGATCCGAAGGATTCAATAAAAAAGTTTAATATTGACATAAAAATAGTAATACTTCAAGCATACTAACAAAGCAATCATGTTTTCTCAAAATAACATGGCCAAAGAAAGTTATCCATACAAATCATATAGTCTGGCTATGCTCTATCTTCATCACACAAAGTATTTAATCATGCACAACCCCTATGACAAACCAAGCAATTGTTTCATACTTTTGGTGTTCTCAAACTTTTTCAATCTTCATGCAATACCTGAGCGTGAGCCATGGACATAGCACTATAGGTAGAATAGAATGGTGGTTGTGGAGAAGACAAAAAGGAGAAGATAGTCTCACATCAACTAGGCGTATCAACGAGGTATGGAGATGCCCATCAATAGATATCAATGTGAGTGAGTAGGGATTGCCATGCAACGGATGCACTAGAGCTATAAGTGTATGGAAGATCAAAAAGAAACTAAGTGGGTGTGCATTCAACTCGCTTGCTCACGAAGACCTAGGGCATTTTGAGGAAGCCCATCATTGGAATATACGAGCCAAGTTCTATAATGTAAAATTCCCACTAGTATATGAAGGTGAGAACATAGGAGACTCTCTATCATGAAGATCATGGTGCTACTTTGAAGCACAAATGTGGAAATAGGATAGTAACATTGTCCCTTCTCTCTTTTTCTCTTATATATTTTCTTCTTTTTTTATTTAGGCCTTCTTTTTTATGGCCTCTTTTCTTTTTTTTCTTTTCGTCCGGAGTCTCATCTCGACTTGTGGGGGAATCATAGTCTCCATCATCCTTTCCTCACTTGGGACAATGCTCTAATAATGATGATCATCACACTTTGATTTACTTACAACTCAATACTTAGAACAAAATATGACTCTATGTGAATGCCTCCGGCGGTGTACCGGGATATGCGATGAATCATGAGTGACATGTATGAAAGAATTATGAACGGTGGCTTTGCCACAAATACGATGCCAACTACATGATCATGCAAAGCAATATGACAATGATGAAGCATGTCATAATAACGGAACGGTGGAAAGTTGCATGGCAATATATCTCGGAATGGCTATGGAAATGCCATAATAGGTAGGTATGGTGGCTGTTTTGAGGAAGGTATATGGTGGGTTTAAGGTACCGGTGAAATTTGCGCGGTACTAGAGAGGCTAGCAATGGTGGAAGGGTGAGAGTGCGTATAATCCATGGACTCAACATTAGTCATAAAGAACTCACATACTTATTGCAAAAATTTATTAGTTATCAAAACAAAGTACTAGGCGCATGCTCCCAGGGGGATAGATTGGTAGGAAAAGACCATCGCTCATCCCCGACCGCCACTCATAAGGAAGACAATCAATAAATAAATCATGCTCCGACTTCATCACATAACGGTTCACCATACGTGCATGCTACGGGAATCGCAAACTTCAACACAAGTATTTCTAAAATTCATAACTACTCAACTAGCATGACTCTAATATCACCATCTCCATATCTGAAAAGAATCATCAAGTATCAAACTTCTCATAGTATTCAATGCACTTTTTATGATAGTTTTTATTATACCCATCTTGGATGACTATCATATTAGGACTAATTTTATAACCAAAGCAAATTACCATGCTCTTCTAAAGTACTCTCAAAATAATATAAGTGAACCATAAGACATCAATAATTTCTATAAAATAAAACCACCACTTTGCTCTAAAAGATATAAGTGAAGCACTAGAGCAAAATTATCTAGCTCAAAAGATATAAGTGAAGCACATAGAGTATTCTAATAAATTCCAATTCAAGTGTGTCTCTCTCAAAAGGTGTGTACAGAAAGGATGACTATGGTACACTAAAAATCAAAGACTCAAATCTTACAAAACGCTCCAAGCAAAACACATATCATGTGGTGAATAAAAATATAGCCTCAAGTAAAGTTACCGATAGAAAAAGACGAAAGAGGGGTTGCCTTCCGGGGCATCCCCAAGCTTAGGCTTTTGGTTGTTCTTAAATTTTACCTTGGTGTGCCTTGGGAATCCCCAATCTTAGGCTCTTTCCACTTCTTATTCCATAATCCATAAAATCTTTACCCGAAACTTGAAAACTTCACAACACAAACCTTAAACAAAAAATCTCATGAGCTCCGTTAGTATAAGAAAACAAACCAACACTTAAGGTAATGTAATGAACTCATTATTTATTTATTTTGGTGTTAATCTTACTGTATTCCAACTTATCTATGGTTTATAACCTCCAATACTAGCCATAGATTCATCAAATAAGCAAACAACACGTGAAAAACAGAATCTGACAAAAACAGAACAGTCTGTAGTAATCTGTAGGTTTCGTATACTTCTTTAACCCCAAAAATTCTAAAATAAATTTCTGGAAGTGAGGAATTTATCTATTAATCATCTTCCAAAAGAATCAACCTAATCGCACTCTCCAGTAAAAAAATGGCAGCAAATCTCGTGAGCGCTAAAGTTTCTGTTTTTTACAGCAAGATCATAAAGACTTTCCCCAAGTCTTCCCAAAGGTTCTACTTGGTACAAACACTAATTAAAAGCATAAAACCACATATAAACAGAGGCTAGATGAATTATTTATTACTAAACAGAACCAAAAAGCAAGGAACAAAAACAAAATTGGGTTGCCTCCCAACAAGCGCTATCGTTTAACGCCCCTAGCTAGGCATAAAAACAAGAATAGATCTATGTATTGTCATATTAGGTATGCAATCCATAAGTGGCTCTCATAATAGATTCATAAGGTAATTTAATTTTCTTTCTAGGAAAGTGTTCCATGCCTTTCCTTAATGGAAATTGGAATCTAATATTTCCTTCTTTCATATCAATAATTGCACCAATCGTTCTAAGGAAAGGTCTACCAAGAATAATGGGACATGTAGGATTGCAATCAATATCAAGAACAATGAAATCTACAGGCACCTAATTCCTATTTGCAACAATAAGAACATCATTAATTCTTCCCATAGGTTTCTTAATAGTGGAATCCACGAGGTGCAAATTTAAAGAACAATCATCAAATTCACGGAAACCTAACACATCACACAAAGTTTTTGGAATCGTGGAAACTCTAGCACCCAAATCACATAAAGCATAGCATTCATGATCTTTAATTTTAATTTTAATAGTGGGTTCCCACTCATCATAAAGTTTTCTAGGGATAGAAACTTCCAATTCAATCTTTTCTTCATAAGATTGCATTAAAGCATCAACGATATGTTTGGTAAAAGCCTTATTTTGACTATAAGCATGCGGAGAATTTAGCACGGATTGTAACAAGGAAATACAATCTATTAAAGAACAATTATCATAATTAAATTCCTTGAAATCCAAAATAGTGGGTTCATTGCTATGTAAAGTTTTGACCTCTCCAATCTCACTTTTACCAATTTTTGCATCAAGATCTAAAAACTCTGAATCATTGGGACGCCTTTTAACTAAAGTTGAATCATCTACAGTCCCATCATTATCAAGATTCATATTGCAAAAAAATTATTTAACAGGAGACACATCAATCACTTTTAGATCTTCATCCTTATTATCATCAAAACTAGAAGAACACGCTTTAATAAAGCAATCTTTTTTAGCACGCATCCTAGCGGTTCTTTCTTTGCACTCATCAATGGAAATTCTCATGGCATTGAGAGACTCATTGATATCATGCTTAGGTGGAATAGATCTATGTTTCAAAGAATCAACATCAAGAGAAATTATATCCACGTTCCTAGCCAACTCATCGATCTTAGACAATTTTTCTTCAATCAAAGCATTGAAACTCTTTTGTGAACTAATAAATTCTTTAATACTAGATTCAAAATCAGAGGGCATCTTATTATTATTTACATAATAATTGTTGTAGGAATTACCATAATTATTATAGGAATTACTAGGATACGACCTAGGATTAAAGTTTCCTCTATATGCGTTGTTACCAAAATTGTTCCTACCAACAAAATTCACATCCATAGATTCATTATTATTCTCAATCAAGGTAGACAAAGGCATATCATTAGGATCAGAAGAAACACTCTTATTAGCAAACAATTTATAAGTTCATCCATCTTTCCACTCAAAACATTAATTTCTTCTATAGCATGAACTTTTTTACTAATAGATATTTCGGTGTGCCATTGAGAATAATTAACCATGATATTATCTAGGAGTTTGGTAGCTTCTCCTAAAGTGATTTCCATAAAAGTGCCTCCCGCGGCCGAATCTAAAAGATTTCTAGAAGCAAAATTCAATCCATCATAAACAATTTGTATGATCATCCACAAATTCAAACCATGTGTAGGGCAATTGCGAATCATTAATTTCATGCTCTCCCAAGATTGTGCAACATGCTCATGATCTAGTTGCTTAAAATTCATAATATCGTTTCTAAGAGAGATGATCTTAGCGGGAGGAAAATACTTAGAGATAAAAGCATCTTTGCACTTGTTCCAAGAATCAATACTATTTTTAGGCAAAGACGAAAACCAAGTTTTAGCACGTTCTCTAAGCAAAAACGGAAATAGCTTCAATTTAACAATATAATTATCCACGTCTTTCTTCCTTTGCATATCACACAAATCAATGAAGTTTTTTAGATGGGTAGCAACATCTTCACTAGGAAGGCCAGAGAACGGATCTTTCATGACAAGATTCAGCAAAGCAGTATTAATTTCACAAGATTCAGCATCGGTCAGAGGAGCAACCGGAGTGCTAATAAAATCATTATTGTTGGTATTGGAAAAATCACACAATTTAGTATAATCTTGAGGCATCGTGACAAACAATCCAACACACAAGCAAGCAAGAGGCGAACAGAAAAAGAGGCGAGCGGAAAAAGAGGGCGAATAAAATGGCAAGGGTGAAGTGGGGGAGAGGAAAACGAGAGGCAAATGGAAAATAATATAATGCGAGGGATAACAGTTTGTGATGGGTACTTGGTATGTCTTGACTGGTGCGTAGATCTCCCCAGCAACGATGCCAGAAATCCTTCTTGCTACCTCTTGAGCACTGTGTTGGTTTTCCCTTGAAGAGGAAATGGTGATGCAGCAAAGTAGCGTAAGTATTTCCCTCAGTTTTTGAGAACCAAGGTATCAATCCAGTAGGAGACTACACGCAAGTCCCTCGTACCTACACAAACAAATAAGAACCTCGCAACCAACGCGATAAAGGTGTTGTCAATCCCTTCACGGTCACTTACGAGAGTGAGATATGATAATAATAAGATAAATATTTTTGGTATTTTTATGAAATAGATTGAAAGTAAAGATTGCAAAATAAATGGTGCTAGAAATAGTTAGTTGACGGAAGATGAATATAATAGAGAATAGACCCGGGGGCCATAGGTTTCACTAGTGGCTGCTCTCAAGATAACATAAGTATTACGGTGGGTGAACAAATTACTGTCGAGAAATTTATAGAAAAGTGCATAATTATGAGAATATCTAGGCATGATCATGTATATAGGCATCACATCCGCGACAAGTAGACCAAAACGATTCTGCATCTACTACTATTACTCCACACATCGTCCGCTATCCAGCATGCATCTAGAGTATTAAGTTCATAAGAACAGAGTAACGCATTAGGCAAGATGACATGATGTAGAGGGATAAACTCAAGGAATGTGATATAAACCCCATCTTTTTATCCTCGATGGCAACAATACAATATGTGCCTTGCTGCCCCTGCTGTCACTGGGAAAGGACACCGCAAGATTGAACCCAAAGCTAAGGACTTCTCTCATTGCAAGAAAGATCAATCTAGTAGGCCAAACCAAACTGATAATTCGGAGAGACTTGCAAAGATAACAAATCATACATAAAAGATTTCAGAGAAGAATTGTGACGCCCGGATAATTAAGCTACAGTAAATCCCTATTAATGATGCCATGTCACCTCGGTCGCTGTAGTTAGTCTCAAGTTAGATCAAAACCGATTCATATTCAAAATTAAATTAATGTCAAACAATTAAAGTTTTCAAAAAAGTCAAATCTAAAATGTTCAAAGTGTAGCAAATAAATCATAGATGATTATGGTGGTGGATCCAAATTAACATACAATGATTAAATGCACTAGATAATAGGAACCGTCGCTGAAACAATTATTTAAACGTCTCATAAATAGTTAAATTATTAAAAACTACTTTTTATAACTACAAGAATAATTGTAGCGGTGATATAATTACTATTAGTAATTTAGGTGCTAACTATATGTTTTACAAAACTAAAACAATTAAGGAAATGAAATAAAACAGAAAGGGAAATAAAAGAAAAACAAAAATACAAAAAAAAAAGATAAAAGAGAAGCCCCCCTGCCCCCGCGCTGGGCCACGGCCCAGATGGCCTCGGGGCCAATTAGGCCGGCCCAGCCGGCTCCTACAACACCCCTGGGGTGACCAAACCCTAGCCCAACCGAACCCCACTTCCCCCCCACGATCCCCCACTTTCCCCCGATTCCCCTCTCTCGCTCGCCCCCCCCCCCGATCTGGATCGGGGCCGCACGACCCCGTCGGTCATCGTCGCCCCGCTTCTACCTCGCCGGCAACCGTTCCTCGTCGTCGCCTGCTCGTCCTCCTCCCAGCTGGACCGCCCTGAGCGCGGAGCCGCTCGACCCCGACGCCGGCAACTTCCCCGAACGTCGCCGCCCTCCGCTACCCCCATCGCCGGCGACACTGCCGCCACCTCCCCGAGTGCACTGCCTTGTCCCTGCAGCTCCCCGGGGTGGCAGCGGGGCGCTGGGCACGCGAGCGCGCGTGCATCGACGGGGGCCGGCGCGGCCAGGAGCTGGGGCGCGGCGCGCGGGTGCCGGGTGTGTGCACGGGACGAGGAAGTCGCGGGGGGGGGGGGGGGGGGGCGGGCACGGTGGTGACCGGACGAGGAGAGGGGGAGCTCACAGGGGAGCTGCAGGGACAAGGCAGTGCACTCAGGGATGTGGCGGCAGTGTCGCCGGCGATGGGGGTAGCGGAGGGCGGCGACGTTCGGGGAAGTTGCCGGCGTCGGGGTCGAGCGGCTCCGCGCTCAGGGCGGTCCATCTGGGAGGAGGACGAGCAGGCGACGACGAGGAACGGTTGCCGGCGAGGTAGAAGCGGGGCGAGGATGACCGACGGGGTCATGCGGCCCCGATCCAGATCGGGGGGGGGGGGGCGAGCGAGAGAGGGGAATCGGGGGAAAGTGGGGGATCGTGGGGGGAAGTGGGGTTCGGTTGGGCTAGGGTTTGGTCACCCCAGGGGTGTTGTAGGAGCCAGCTGGGCCGGCCTAATTGGCCCCGAGGCCATCTGGGCCGTGGCCCAGCGCGGGGGCAGGGGGGCTTCTCTTTTATCTTTTTTTTTGTATTTTTGTTTTTCTTTTATTTCCCTTTCTGTTTTATTTCATTTCCTTAATTGTTTTAGTTTTGTAAAACATATAGTTAGCACCTAAATTACTAATAGTAATTATATCACCGCCACAATTATTCTTGTAGTTATAAAAAGTAGTTTTTAATAATTTAACTATTTAAGAGACGTTTAAATAATTGTTTCAGCGACGGTTCCTATTATCTAGTGCATTTAATCATTGTATGTTAATTTGGATCCACCACCATAATCATCTATGATTTATTTGCTACACTTTGAACATTTTAGATTTGACTTTTTTGAAAACTTTAATTGTTTGACATTAATTTAATTTTGAATATGAATCGGTTTTGATCTAACTCGAGACTAACTACAGTGACCGAGGTGACATGGCATCATTAATAGGGATTTACTGTAGCTTAATTATCCGGGCGTCACAATTCTCCTCCACTACAAGAAATCTCGTCCCGAGATTTAAGAGGGGAAGTGAGGGGAATTTGGTTACGAAATTCTAACGGACCTTCTCGGTCTTGGTTGCTCTTATTGAAGTGGTTGATCCATTATGTTGATGTATTCATTTCTCTCCTTTAGGTCATCATGATGTAGTACGCATCTTTTCTTCTGGAACTCCGTCGTGCTTACGACTAGGACAGGGGGGGGCTCGAAAAGGATGGAAGGCTATAAGGGGTAATCACCGGGGGTTATCCCATGAATGATTACATGAATATCTCTCGAGTTGGTAAAATGAAACACATCGAGAGCCAAGCAAGAAGGTACAGTAAGAAGTTTCAACTGGTTTAGACAATCGTTCGCTGTCTGGAACGGCGCACGAAAAGGATTCGGAGCAGCGGGAATAGGTATTGTTTCTGATACCAGAGTAGATCATCTCTAGGAAGGTGACCTGTGAACTACATACGAAGTCAAGCGCGAGGAATAACTTCGGAGATAGAGGTGTACATGAGAGTCAGGTTTCGATCCTGGGACCTGTGGGTTATGGGCCCACCATGTGAGTTAACGGTAGGAAGGGCGGTGACGTCTTGCATGACCATGTAGGCAAGACATGTCAGCGGATAGCATGTCAGTTATGTTGGCAACAACATCGGTACCAAGGGCGAGGGACGAAGAGAACCATTTTCCTGCTCGTTGAATGAGGCGGACCAATAGGCAAAGTTCTCGTCCATCGGGGGTTACCAGGATGTCAACAACAATAGTAACAGGGTCTTACTGACAGAATTGTACACCGAGGTGTTTACATAAGCAGGAGAATACTACTGCCTAGATCATATAGCTCACAAAAAAAAGGTTAAACCAAACAATGGAAAGAAAAACATGATCATCAGTTTAAATAGAACAATGGAAAGGAAAATGTGTTTAAACACATATTCAAGGATATATCCTTCCCAAGGATAAGCAGATCATGATATCCATGACAGGATATAATGTAGAAGACTCTTTAGGTAAGGGGAGAGAAATTTCATGACATTACCCATACAGTGGTGTTTGGATAATTGAGCAGGAAACATTTAACATTGGGCTTCAAAAGTTCTTGTTGAAAATCGGAGTACCATATACATGCTTCGAGATAGCATTGACATGGTCAACAGGTGAAGATCAGACTTTGGAAACACAAAGGATCCATCAGGAATAACTGGTAGAATAAGTCTTACAATTTCCTTACGGAAGAATGGTTAACCTTGCTAAAAAGGAAGAACTATAACAATAGGTCCTCCGGCCAGGGGTGCTAGGCATGACATCACCTTACTAGGTTATATAAAGACCAATGTTATGACTCTTGGAATAGGTTCCAACCATCATATCTGACCGAGATTCAGATCTCATTAATGTCAGGATACCTCAGACTCAGGATGCCTGAGAAGGAAAGGTGCAAAATGAATTGACGAGGCGGCATTGTAAGATTCTCGGGAAATCTACTATGGAAGCGAGTTCCGAAATAGGAGCTCATCATTAAACCAAGGAGAGGATGAGGAGGTGGCTGATGGACTCAGCGACTATCAATCGAGATTAACAAAAAAATGGATCTCCACAATGATGTGAACAAGGAGGTAACACTTGTCAGGTCAAACAATATAATGATGTATGCTCGAGGAAAACATACACAATTAAACATTGGTTGAAAGGTGCACCCGAAATATGGTCTGGGTTGCACGACCAATGTCGGAATGGTGATTCAATAATCAATAGTCTAAGAATGAAGCTGTAGACCAATAACTTCAAAGCAATAGGGTTGCTAGAAGTTTAGAATTTACACATCACAGACCATTTGTCGGTATTCCGGTTAGAAACAACACGGAGACCAAGAAATGAACGCAAATGGCGAGAGATATTACTATACCAAGAATTCTCAAGAGGTGGTAAAATTACCACGACATTCTTGACACAAAAGGTGGTAATATTCCAAGGTAAAGAAGAACAAATGCTGGATAGCAAGGAACTCAAGGTATAACACAAAACATGAACAAGTTTGTGTTGGAGGGAAGGCAATAAAGTGGCCGATGATAACACAAATCATCGGGGGCAAGGATGGTATTTCTCATCATGAATTCAGTTGATACCCTTGAAGAGCTCGGAATGCTGATGATTAAAATTAGCACGATAATGATGTATCCGTTCAGGCTAGGGCAGACATGGAGTATTAAACTTGTAAGCGATGAAGATCTCTAATCCTCTCGATTCCGTTATCGGTGTCCTTGAGTGTTTCATAACTCAAGGCCCGTGAAAAATTGGAGTCCGTGAGAATGTAATACCTGATGAAGAACTCATAAGAGGTTATGCAGTTCCATGATAATCTTGAGATACCAGAGTGTAATACTCAATGGTAGATCAAAGTAAAAGTTGGACTGGGGTATTGCTCTGCAGAAGACAAGTGCTTAAACTTGCACGAGAAATGGTACCTAAAAGTGAACATGGTCGAAACCATGATTGCAAAAGGCCAGATCCCTGATATAATATGAACTTATACCAAGGGAGTAATTAATTTAAGAGAAGCTTTAATAATAAGATCTACATCGTGTCCATGGGCATGAACACAAAGTTCAAGGTCGACTCCCACTTCTTCAATGCATAACCTTACATTTACCTCCCCTTTTCGAAGTTGTAGTGTTGAAAAGTTATCTGAAGAAGCGTCAGCAGGGTATAACCCGCATAACTTTTGAGGTCACACAAATTAAGGAAGGCATAGGTTCAACCCGTCAGGGTATCGTGGAAATATATACCACAAGCTTCAATAGTAAATACCACCAGCTCGAAAGCTGAGCATGGTTGAGAAAGCAGAGGATACAATTTACCAAAAGGCATTACGTATCTGAGGGAAGGCCCACAAGGTTATTGAGTATGAAGGACGCTGTTGGATAAAACCCAACAAAGGATCTGCCGGTCCATAATGGAGCTGATGTGAGTATCGGCACACGATCAGAGGACAAAACAAAGCAAGGTTTTGAATTATCGAAACAACTGACTAATCCTGAGCTCAAATGCAAAGGGATTATGATTTTTAAATCAAAGGATCATAAGAAAATGCTCTGATTAAGGATGGATAAGTTGAGTAAGCTTAGGGGTAAAATCGACAACAATTTGATTGGTCGAGATCCAGCTCATGTTTAAAATGACGTCTAAGCCGAAAGGATGAATTCTAGGATCCGATTGAGGATTGCGAGCATTCGCAATATTTTGAATCAATGGACTCAAAATGATAGAGACAAAGGCTGCCAATAAGATTACTATACTTATGGGCTTAACCATAATGCAAGCAAGCAAGAATTTCAAGAGCAATAAGCTGCTAAGGATTTTTGAAAGATCGAATATTATTTCGAAGACCTTAGTGAAACACATAAACAACGGGGAAAGAATGGATATCTAGTAAGTGTGAGGAATTATCCGTAGGGGGTATTCATGTGGCAAGAACTGCAAGGCAGTGGGCATAAAGTATACTCGAAACATTATAGAGAATTTTGGGTTATCTTGTAATAACAAGATCAATTGGGAATAAAAGTAAGAACGACAGGTGTAAGTATTTAACCATAGGGATATTTCGGTGGAAGGGAATTGCAAAAGCAACGGGCACAAGGTCTCGAGAGAATATCGGAGAGTATCTTCGAAATCTTCTAGTGCAGCCGGCGATCATCTGGACTGAAGGGGCTCTCCGGGAGAAAGTATTTTCGAGAACCTAAAGTTAGATTTTGCAAAATTCATTTAACCCGAATAGAAGAGAGTTCAGAGTCCCAGAGTAAGGATCGAGGAGTAAAAGATCCTAATACCACCCAGATGGCGACGTGGGCCCGTAAGCCGCACAGCCATGTTAGTAAAAGTTTTTCAATGACTAGACTCGACTTCGGCCAAGGAGTTGGAAAGGGGGATTCCTACAGGCAGTCGGCTCTGATACCAACTTGTGACGCCCCCAATTTAATCGTACACTAATCATACACGCAAACGTGTACGATCAAGATCAGGGACTCACGGGAAGATATCACAACACAACTCTACAAATAAAATAAGTCATACAAGCATCATATTACAAGCCAGGGGCCTCGAGGGCTCGAATACAAGAGCTCGATCATAGACGAGTCAGCGGAAGCAACAATATCTGAGTACAGACATAACATAAACAAGTTTGCCTTAAGAAGGCTAGCACAAACTGGGATACAGATCGAAAGAGGCGCAGGCCTCCTGCCTGGGATCCTCCTAAACTACTCCTGGTCGTCGTCAGCGGGCTGCATGAAGTAGTAGGCACCTTCAGTGTAGTAGGAGTCGTCGTCGAATGTGGCGTCTGGCTCCTGGGATCCAACATCTGGTTGCGACAACCAGGTAGAAGGGATAGGGGGAAAAGAGGGAGAAAGCAACCGTGAGTACTCATCCAAAGTACTCGCAAGCAAGGAGCTACACTACATATGTATGCATTGGTATCAAATGGAATAAGGCTATCATATGTGGACTGAACTGCAGAAAGTCGGAATAAGAGGGGGATAGCTAGTCCTTTTGAAGACTACGCTTCTGGCAGCCTCCGTCTTGCAGCATGCAGAAGAGAATAGACTGAAGTCCTCCAAGTAGCATCGCATAGCATAATCCTAACCGATGATCCTCCCCTCGTCGCCCTGTGAGAGAGCGATCACCGGTTGTATCTGGCACTTGGAAGGGTGTGTTTTATTAAGTATCCGGTTCTAGTTGTCATAAGGTCAAGGTACAACTCCAAGTCGTCCTGTTACCAAAGATCACAGCTATTCGAATAGATTAACTTCCCTGCAGGGGTGCACCACATAACCCAACACGCTCGATCCCATTTGGCCGGACACACTTTCCTGGGTCATGCCCGGCCTCGGAAGATCAACACGTAGCAGCCCCACCTAGACCAACAGAGAGGTCAGCACGCCGGTCTAAACCTAAGCGCCCAGGGGTCTGGGCCCATCGCCCTTAGCACACCTGCACGTTGCGAACGCGGCCGGAAGCAGAACTAGCCCCCTTAATACAAGAGCAGGCTTACGGTCCAATCCGGTGCGCGCCACTCAGTCGCTGACGTCACGAAGGCTTCGGCTGATACCACGACGTCGGGATACCCATAACTACTCCCGCGTAGATGGTTAGTGCGTATAGACCAAATGGCCAGACTCAGATCAAAAACCCAGATCTCGTTAAGCGTGTTAAGTATCCGCGAACGCCGACCAGGACCAGGCCCACCTCTCTCCTAGGTGGTCTCAACCAGCCCTGTCGCTCCGCCTCAAAGTAACAGTCGGGGGCCGTCGGGAACCCAGGCCCACCTCTACCGGGATGGAGCCACCTGCCCCTTCAGCCCCCATCTCCGAACAGTAACACAGGTAAGGTAACTGTGTAAAGTATATTGTATATGCCCGTGATCACCTCCCGAAGTGATCACGGCCCAGTAGTATAGCATGGCAGACGGACAAGAGTGTAGGGCCACTGATGGAACACTAGCATCCTATACTAAGCAGTAGGATAGCAGGTAATGGTATCAACAGTAGTAGCAAGGATAGGCTATGCATCAGGATAGGAATAATGGAAAGCAGTAACATACTACACTACTCTAATGCAAGCAGTATAGAGAAGAGTAGGCGATATCTGGTGATCAAGGGGGGGCTTGCCTGGTTGCTCTGGCAAGAGAGAGTGGTCGTCAACACCGTAGTCGTACTGGTAGCAGCGGCGTCGGTCTCGGTGTCTAGCGAGAGAAGAGGGGGAAGAAACAATAAATATAATGCAAACAAATGCATGACGATGCATGACATGACAAAGCATGATGCTAGGTGTGCCCTAACGCGGTACAAGGTGGTACTGGTGAAGGGGGGAAACATCCGGGAAATTATCCCCGGTGTTTCGCATTTTCGGACAAACGAACCGGAGGGGGAAAGTTGCATGTTTGCTATGCTAGGGATGCGTGGCGGATGAACGGGCTGCGTATTCGAATTCGTCTCGTCGTTCTGAGCAACTTTCATGTACAAAGTATTTTCATCCGATATACGGTTTATTTTATATTAATTTTCTAATGTTTTAATTTATTTTTGGAATTAACAGATTTAGTTTAAATAAAAACAGGTTTACTGCATCAGCATGACATCATCATGATGTCAGCAGTCAATAGTGTGTTTGACTGGGTCAACTGATGTGTGGGGCCGGTCAGTGCCTAGTCAGCGGTACAGTCAGCGTTGACTGGGTCAAAGTTGACCAGTCAACAGGGCCAATGGGGCCCATCTGTCAGTGTCACATATTTTAAAAAGGGGGTTTAAATTAAGCTGACTAGGGGTGGGGCCCACTGTCATAGTCACAGTTTAACTAAACATAATTAATTAGTTAATTAATTATTAGGTTATCTAATCAGAGTTAATCAGGTTAATTTAATAGATCTAATTAAGTTAATTAATTATTAAATTAATTAATTATTAATTGTTTTTAGTTATTTTGATATTCTTTTTTTTGTTCTAACAGGGGCGGCCCCACTAGTCATACCCAATGGGGGGGTTAGCCCTTAAACTAATATGGGGGGTTATCACCACTGTTCCAACAGGGACCGGCTGGCTCGCTCAACAGAACCCATGGCGGAGTGTGCCGCCGGCGATGGCGCGCGCGCAGGCGCCATGATGGCAAGCAATGGGCGTCGTCGGCAGAGGCAGCGCCGGCGAAGGGCGGGGCGCGCGTGGCAGGCGGGTTTACGGGCGCGGGTGCGGGGTCAAGGCCGTAGCCCAAGCGGCGGCCAGCGCGCGAGGGCCGCGGTCGTGGAAACGCGCGGCGAGCGTGGACGGTTGGGGCGCGCGGCCCAAGCGCGGCGCGGGGAAGGAGGCCGCGGCCCCGGGGTGGCAGCGGGGCGCTGGGCGCGCCGCGCATGCATCGACGGGGGCCGGCGCGGCCAGGAGCTGGGGCGCGGCGCGCGGGTGCCGGGTGCGTGCACGGGACGAGGGAGTCGCGGTGGGGGGGGGGGGGAGGGGGTGCGGGCACGGTGGTGACCGGACGAGGAGAGGGGGAGCTCACAGGGGAGCTGCAGGGACAAGGCAGTGCACTCGAGGAGGTGGCGGCAGTGTCGCCGGCGATGGGGTAGCGGAGGGCGGCGACATTCGGGGAAGTTGCCGGCGTCGGGGTCGAGCGGCTCCGCGCTCAGGGCGGTCCAGCTGGGAGGAGGACGAGCAGGCGACGACGAGGAACGGTTGCCGGCGAGGTAGAAGCGCGGCGACGATGACCGACGGGGTCGTGCGGCCCCGATCCAGATCAGGGGGGCGAGCGAGAGAGGGTAATCGGGGGAAAGTGGGGGATCGTGGGGGGGAAGTGGGGTTCGGTTGGGCTAGGGTTTGGTCACCCCAGGGGTGTTGTAGGAGCCGGCTGGGCCGGCCTAATTGGCCCCGAGGCCATCTGGGCCGTGGCCCAGCGCGGGGGCAGGGGGGCTTCTCTTTTATCTTTTTTTTTGTATTTTTGTTTTTGTTTTATTTCCCTTTCTGTTTTATTTCATTTCCTTAATTGTTTTAGTTTTGTAAAACATATAGTTAGCACCTAAATTACTAATAGTAATTATATCACCACCACAATTATTCTTGTAGTTATAAAAAGTAGTTTTTAATAATTTAACTATTTAAGAGACGTTTAAATAATTGTTTCAGCGACGGTTCCTATTATCTAGTGCATTTAATCATTGTATGTTAATTTGGATCCACCACCATAATCATCTATGATTTATTTGCTACACTTTGAACATTTTAGATTTGACTTTTTTGAAAACTTTAATTGTTTGACATTAATTTAATTTTGAATATGAATCGGTTTTGATCTAACTCGAGACTAACTACAGTGACCGAGGTGACATGGCATCATTAATAGGGATTTACTGTAGCTTAATTATCCGGGCGTCACAAGAATCAAATATTGTTCATAGATAATTTTGATCATAAACCCATAATTCATCGGATCTCAACAAACACACCGCAAAAAGAGTTACATCGAATAGATCTCCAAGAAGATCGAGGAGAACTTTGTATTGAGATCCAATGAGAGAGAAGAAGCCATCTAGCTAATAACTATGGACCCGAAGGTCTGAAGTAAACTACTCACACATCATCGGAGAGGCTATGGTGTTGATGTACAAGCCCTCCATGATCGACTCCCCCTCCGGCGGAGCTCCGGAAAAGGCCCCAAGATGGGATCTCTTGGGTACAGAAGGTTGCGTCGGTGGAAATAGGGTTTCGTGGTGCTCCTGGATGTTTTTGAGGTATGTGGACATATATAGGAGGAAGAAGTAGGTTGGTGGAGCCACAAGGGGACCACGAGGGTGGGGGCGTGCCCAGGGGGCAGGCATGCTTCCCTGCCTCGTGGCCTCCTCGTTGGTTTTTTGGCGTCCACTCCAAGTCCTCTGGATCACGTTTGTTCCAAAAATAACTCTCGCGAAGGTTTCATTCCGTTTGGATTCCATTTGATATTCCTTTTCTGTGAAACACTGAAATAGGCAAAAAACAACAATTTGCATTGGGCCTTGGGTTAGTAGGTTAGTCCCAAAAATAATATAAAAGTGTATAAATAAGCCCATTAATATCCAAAACACATAATATAATAGCATGAAACAATCAAAAATTATATTTACGTTGGAGACGTATCAACAATCAAGAAACATGCTCATGATCAAAGGGGTATTAATATGCATAATAGATCTGAACATATAATCTTCCACCAAATAAACCATATAATAATTAACTACAAGATGTAATCAACACTACTAGTCACCCCTAGCAACAATTTATAGTTTTGGCAACAGGATTGAATACAAGAAATGAACTAGGGTTTGAGATGAGATGGTGCTGGTGAAGATGTTGATGGATATTTCCCTCACCAACATGGGAGAGTTGTTGGTGATGATGATGAAGATGATTTCCCCCTTCGGGGGGGGGGGGAAGTTCCCCCGGTAGAATTACTTCGTCAGAGGGCAAAAGTGCTCCTGCCCAAGTTCCGCCTCGAGGCGGCGGCGGCGCTCTGTCCTGAAAGTATTATTGTGGTTTTTTCTAGATCAAGACCACTTATATACTAGAACATGGGCACCGGAGGAGGACCGAGGAGGCTACAACCCACCAGGGCGCACCAGGGGGGCCTGGCGCGCCTAGGTGGGTTGTGCCCACCTGGTGGCCCCCCTCTGTTACTTATTGGCTCCAATATTTCTTATATATTCCAGAAAAAATCTTCGTAAAGTTTCATCCCATTTGGAGTTGTGCAGAATAGGTGGCCTGACGTAGCTTTTCCAGGTCCAGATTTCCAGCTACCGGAATTCTCCCTCTTGGTGTGTTCCTTGCAAATTATGAGAGAAAAGGCATTAGAATTACTCCAAAAAGCATTATTATGGATAAAACATTGTAAATAACAGTAAGAAAACATGATGCAAAATGGACGTATCAACTCCCCCAAGCTCAGACCTCGCTTGTCCTCAAGCGAAAACCAAAATCGAAAAACATGTCCACATGCTTTGAGAGAGAGGTGTCGATAAAGGCAAAATACAGACATAGAAGCATCATGTTGATTATTATAACAGCAACACGATTAAACAAATGACTTTTATCATAGAACTTCCATCATATAATTCCTATGAATAAGTAATAGTTCATCACACAATCGAAGTATAAAGCAAAAACTTTATTAGAAACCAACAAACTATATTCTCTGTCAACTTTGAAACTACAATTCATCATCTTTCCAGGAAGAGTCACATGTCGGAGCCTTTAAAGCAAGTCCACATACTCAACCATCGTATAGTCTTCTATGATTTCTAACACTCACCCATCTTAACCATCGTATAGTCCACATACTCAACCATCGTATAGTCCACATACCCATGAATAAAATGTTTCAATCGGACACATAGAAAGATAGGGGCTTATAATTTTTCCTCCCAACATGCTCATCTCAAGGGTGATGTCAACAATAATAACTCATGCTGTCTATATTGAACTGGACATATGTGCCTAGATCTTTCCTCACCACAAGATGCTTGCCAAAAGAGAGAATACAATAAAATAAAAAGGAATAGAAGGAAAACTTTGACTCTTTGCATAAAAGTAAAGGATAGGCCCTTCGCAGAAGGAAGCAGAGGTTGCCATGCGCTTATTTGTTTGCATGCTCAACCCCTTAGTGCAAGAGAATGTCACGTTGTATTGCTCCTTAAGATGACAACCTTTATTATGCAGTCCGTCGCTTTTATTCGTTATCATCCAAGTTCGTGCAACGCTCAATTTTCTCTTCCGCTAAAAGATCTCACATATTTAGAAGCAATTTTTATTGCCTTTTTGCATCGATAACAACTTACTTGAAGGATCATGTTCAATCCCTAGGTAGGTATGGTGGACACTTGAAAAAGATTTGGGTTTAAGGGTTTTTGGATGCACAAGTAGTATCTCTACTTAGTACATAGTTTTTCGCTAGCAAAAATAGGGGGCAAGAATCACATGTTAAAGGATCTATGACAATATGACTTGTATGTGAATATAAACAAACATAAATCATTAAGTTGTCTTCCTTGTCCAATGTAAACAATTTTGGCATATAATATTTTGATGAGGGCTCACAATCACAAAAGATTTCTAGGATTGTATATCTATATGAGAATCTTCTCTTCCCTTATTAATTCTTTCATGAGTTGCATCATTGACTAATGATATGTTTGTCAATCTCTAATAAAATTTTCTTACCTATACTTTTCCTTATGTGGTGCTATCACCTACCGTAGGATTAGTACATAATCTTATTGACTTATTTCCCTTCTTTTATTTATTTCCTTTCTCCTTTTCTTTCCTTCTTATTTCTTTTCTTTATTAGCAACACGAAAATAAAGAAAGCAAAAACTCAAACTAACTTTATTATGTAACTTGCACACGATAACAATGATAGATCACTAAGCAAACTCAAAAAGAAGAAAAGACGAACTAAACTTTATTCTTCTAAGCAAAAGATTTAACTAAGATAAGTAAAAGTAAAAAAGATAGTGGGATGATACGGTACCAGGGCACCTCCCCCAAGCTTGGCGGAAGCCAAGGGGAGTGCCCATACCCGATACTCAGTTCTCCTTTGGTGGTGATGAAGGTGATGGTGGTGATGAAGCGATCCTGTCTTAAAGGGCCAAGAGATCCTGCAGCCGACGGATGACGCTCCGAAGATAGGTGATATGCTCTTCATGCAGAATATTTTCACGAGTGAGACACTTATTTTGTATGCGAACCATTTCAAAAGCAGGAAAAGCTTTAATCTGAGCATGAGTAAGGTGAGTAAGACAGGGTTTAAGGATAACTTCCTCCTCCTCGGCCAACAGTGCTTGTGTTGCCACCGGGGATGGATCCACGGTAGTTTCCTTGCCCTTATCTCCTTTGATAGCATCCTTGGGCTCCTCCCTCTTCGTCTCGATCTTCATCAGCCAAGCATCCTCTTCCATGTGGTTGGAGGAATAGGAAGACATGATGCCCAGCTTGACAAATCTGACTAGGAACAGCAAGAAAAGAGAACAGAGGATCTTCTCTGCAATACAGTGGTTAGTGGGTTCGGGAAGTATATATAGATTTTTTATCTTGGAGCACAAGCATATGGAAGAAAAATGGAGTACGGGAGATGTCCCAGGTGGGCACAACCCACCTGGGCGTGCTAGGCAAGCCTGGCGCGCCCTCGTGTATTGTGCCCACCAAGGGACGCTTCCTGGGAGTTTCTTTATTTCCAAAATTTTAAAATATTCCAAAATTGATAAAAATATATTTTTGCTGATTTTCGGAGTCCGTTTACTTACCATATCACATACCTCCTTATTTCGACGATTCTGGAGTGTTCCAGAAGGACTCTTTTATGTGTTCTTCCGGTGTCAAAGTTTGGATAATATTGCTTTCAACATTAATAGGCATACCTAAGATATAATGCCTTATTTGTTATCCATTGACAACCTTCGGGTTAGTACCTTCGGAATTATTTATTTTGATGGCACCGAACCGGTAAACCTCCTTGATGACATAGGGGCCTTCCCCTTTGGGGAGGATTTTTCCTGGAAGGAATCTGAAATGAGAGTTGTACAAAAGAAAATATTCTCCAACTTCAAACTCACATTTTTGAATTATTTTGTCATGCCATCTTTTAACTTTTTCTCTAAATAGCTTTGCATTTTCATATGCTTGGGTTCTCCATTCATCTAGTGAGCTTATATCAAATAACCTCTTTTCACCAGAAAGTTTGAAATCATAATTGAGTCTTTAAATGCCCAGTATGCTTTGTGTTGTAACTCAAGAGGAAAATGACAAGCTTTTCCATAAACCATTTTATAAGGAGACATACCCATAGGATTTTTATATGATGTTCTATAAGCCCACAATGCATCGTCTAATTTCTTAGACCAATTCTTCCTGGACCTATTATCAGTCTTTTGCAAATTAATTTTATTTCTTTATTGCTAAGTTTGACTTGACCACTAGACTTAGGATGATAGGGTGATGCAATTCTATGGTTAACATCATACTTGGCAAGCATTTTACGGAAAGTATCATGAATAAAGTGTGAACTGATACGTATCCAACGTATCTATAATTTTTGATTGTTCCATGCTATTATATTATCTGTTTTGGATGTTAATGGGCTTGATTTTACACTTTAATATTATTTTTGGGACTAACCTACTGTAACACTCTCGATGCGGCTATATCTCCCACGTGTCAGAGCACGACTTAGAGGCATAACCGCATTGAAGGCAATGTCGCAAGAGAGGTAATCTTCACACAACCCATGTAATGAATAGGGAAAGGGATACATAGTTGGCGTACAATCTCCACTTCACACAATACATGAAAACAGCATTACAACATCCAGATACAATAAAGGTCCGACCACGGAACCAAAATAAAAGAAAACTACCCCTAATGCTACAGATCCCCGATCGCCCCAACTGGGCTCCACTACTGATCAACTGGAAACGAAACAACTCAACGCACACGGTCTTCATCGAGCTCCTCCTTGATCTCGGTTGCGTCACCTACATGGTATCATCGACACCTGCAACTGGTTTTGGAAGTAATCTGTGAGTCACGTGGACTCAGCAATCTCACACCCTCGCGATCAAGACTATTTAAGCTTATAGGTAGGGAAAAGGTATGAGGTGGAGCTGCAGCAAGCACTAGCATATATGGTGGCTAACTTACGCAAAAGAGAGCGAGAAGAGAAGGCAAAGCACGTTCGAGAATCTATGATCAAGAAGTGATCCTAGACTACTTACGTTCAAGCATAACTCCAACACCGTGTTCACTTCTCGAACTCCGCCGAGAAGAGACCATCACGGCTACACACGCGGTTGATGCATTTTAATTAAGTTAAGTGTCGAGTTTTCTACAACTGGACATTAACAAATTCCCATCTGCCCATAACCGCAGGCACGACTTTCGGAAGTTCAAAACCCTGCAGGGGTTTCCCAACTTAGCACATCACAAGCTCTCATGGTCAAGGAAGGATATTCCTTCTCCCAGGAAGACCCGATCAGACTCGGAATCCCGGTTACAAGACATCTCGACAATGGTAAAACAAGACCAGCAAAGCCACCCGGATGTGTCGACAAATCCCGGTAGGAGCTGCACATATCTCGTTCTCAGGGCACACCAGATTGTCCAAACTGCCAGTAGGCCAGCACAGAGTTGCCCCTGGTGGCCACCGGCGGCTGACAAGTTGGACCAACACTCAGAGGAGCACTGGCCCGGGGGTTTAAATAAAGATGACCCTTGAGTCTGCAGAACCCAAGGGAAAGAAAAGGCTAGGTGGCGAATGGTAAAACCAAGGTTGTGCCTTGCTGGAGGAGTTCTATTCAAGGCGAACTTTCAAGGGGTTCCCATTATAACCCAACCGTGTAAGGAACGCAAAATCAAGGAACATAACACCGGTATGACGGAAACTAGGGCGACAAGAGTGGAACAAAACACCAGGCATAAGGTCGAGCCTTCCACCCTTTACCAAGTATATAGATGCATTATTTAAATAAGAGATATTGTGATATCCCAACAATAAACATGTTCCAACAAGGAACAAACTCCAATCTTCACCTGCAACTAGCAACACTATAAGAGGGCTGAGCAAAGCGGTAACATAGCCAAACAACGGTTTGCTAGGACAAGGTGGGTTAGAGGCTTGGTTTAGCAATATGTGAGGCATGATAAGCAAGTGGTAGGTATTGTAGCATAGGCATAGCAAAAGAGCGAGCATCTAGCAAGCAAAGATAGAAGTGATTTCGAGGATATGGTCGTCTTGCCTGCAAAGTTCTCCAAGAAGACGAAAGCTTGATCCTAGTAAATGTACTCAACGGGCTCCTCGAACACGAACTCGTCTCCCGGCTCTACCCAAGGCAAGACACAAGCAAAGGGAACAAACATCAAGCACGGTGCAATGCGCAAGCAACATGATGCACAACATGGCATGATGTACGGGACGTGATATGCAATGCATATGCGTGCTCCAAAAGGAAAAGATTGAATCAGGCCTCAACTTGGAAAACAAAGAGTGTCGCTGGAAAGATGAGTTGATTTTGGTCAAAATCGATATAAAGATCACCGGAATCGGATGCACGGTTTGCAAATCGCAAGCAAAACAAATATGGCACCGACTTGCGATTAACAGCACGAGGCCATCTAAATGCATCAAGAACAACAAGCTACTGCACTCTAACATAACAACAAAATACATGGCAGGGATCCACTCAAGATGCTTGACAGAAGATGAACACTGAGCTACGGCTAATTCACTCAATAGCAGGTTCAAACAAGCATGGCCAAAGTGCAAAAGATATCAGGTTACAGACTTGGTGAAAATGACAACATGTCAGGAATTTAACATCAGGAAGCAATGTTTAGAGCATGATAATAACATGCTACAGGAACATATAATGGCAAAGCAAGGCATGGCATGAAGCTACTCAAAGCATACAACAAAAATCCCTTACTGACCATAAGCCAAAAGGGATAATATAATACAATGGCAACCATGTGAACATAGCAAGTTACGTTAACAGATTCAGACTTAGCAGAAAAACCGAAACATGGCAAAACAGATATTAAGTAGGCATGTTTACGAGCTCAATGCACTCACCACAAGGCATTGCATGACAAACTAAGCATACACTCAACAATTAGACGTGGCATAGAAGCTAAACATGGCAAGAACAACATCATAGCACGCATGGAACAACTACAACAACCTCGGCAAAAATGCTTAACATGTAAACATTCTGCCAGGAACATTTCATAGCAAAAGTAGAGCTCGATTGAGTCAAGCTAGGGTGCTCCATAATTGCAAACAAAGACATGGATGGATAGAGCACCACAATATCTACAAAACATCCTTACTGATCTTTATCAAAAGAGCCATGGATCACTCTGTATCAACATCAATACATGGCATAAAAATATTATCAGGGCAAGTCGCTGAAATCAGCAACATTACGAGAGCTACTTTGCATGCTTGTGCTAGTCACCACAGAGATCAGAAAAATACATGGCATACACCCCTGTAAAGATGGCATGGAATACTTCAAAACACAAGTAGAGCTCAAGTTCATAGGAGGCACACATCAATCATGGCAAAAATGACAAATGTCCAAATACTGATATGAATCTGAAACTAACAGAAACTAGCACTCTTCCAACAGCATTTTGGGCATCACAATGAACTCAAGTGAATATGGTGCAATGAGATGAAATGAAGTACTCGACGAGACGAACAATTTGATACGCTACACGCCCAAAACGGAGCCACGGAGATGAAGTTATGATGCGATGAAAATGCCCAAAAATACTGGGGACTTAGACGAAATATACCCTCGGGGAGAAGTTGGACGGGGAGGACCCTGGACGGAGCGGGGCGGAACGGGCTGCGTGCGTTTGGTTCCGGGACGGGTGGATCTCATCCCACCCGTCCGGATCCGGCGACGGGGGAGCGCGGCGACGACTGGCGAGTCGGCGGCGGCACGCGCGGCCAGCTGCGGCGGCGGACGGAGGCGAGGCGCCTCGGTCGCGGGAGACAGGCGGCGGCGGCTGCGGGCTCGCACGGGCCCGCGATAGGCCTGGCGGGCCGCAGTGACGGAGTGCCACGTGGCGCTCCCTAGATGGCTGCGGGCGGCGGTGCTGTGGAGCGGACATGTCCGGCGGCGATGGAGACGCGTCCGGCGGCGCGAGGAGGACGAAGTTAGGGTTAAAGTGCGCGAATTTCGGAGGGGATCACATATATATAGGTAGAGGGAGCTAGGAGAGTCCAAATGAGGTGCGTTTTTTGGCCACGCAATCATGATCGAATGACCTAGATGATGGAGGGGGGTTTAGGTGGGTTTTGGGCCACTTTGGGAGGGTGTTAGGCTGCAACACAAACGAGGCCTTTACGGTTCCTCGGTTAACCGTTGGAGTACCAAACGAAATCCAAATGGCACGAAACTTGACAGGCGGTCTACTGGTAGTAAACCAAGGCCGCTTGGCAAGTCTCAGTTCAATCCGAGAACATTTAACACCCGCACACGAAAAGAGGCAAAAGGGAACACCGGAGGACATAGGAGCGCCGGATTGCAAAACGGACAACAGGGAAAATGCTCGGATGCATGAGACGAACATGTATGCAAATTTGATGCACATGATGACGTGATATGAAAAGCAAATACAA
The DNA here is from genome assembly GCF_056163025.1 of Triticum urartu. Taxonomy (NCBI): domain Eukaryota; kingdom Viridiplantae; phylum Streptophyta; class Magnoliopsida; order Poales; family Poaceae; genus Triticum; species Triticum urartu. The sequence continues at coordinate 653,075,979 of NC_141879.1, forward strand.
GGCAACAACAGTGAATGACTGGAAGACACCCGGCACATCGGTCTCGGGGCGTTACACCTACTAACCGGAGGACCAGCCCAAATTACTGTTTTTTTGCCTATTTCAGTGCTTCGCAGAAAAGGAATATTAAACGAAGTCCAAACTAAATGAAACCTTCGGGAACGTGATTTTCTCAACAAACTTGATCCAGGAGACTTGGAGTGGGCATCAAGAAACAATTGAGGAGGCCACGAGGCAGGGGGCGCGCCCTCCACCCTCGTGGGCCCCTCGTTGCTCCACCGACGTACTTCTTCCTCCTATATATGTCGGGGGTTGGGTGCGACATATGCGAAAGGATGGCTTATCATGGTGGGGGCGAGTAGAACGTCGCCGGTGCCTGGAAAGGGGATGAGGCGAAGACATGCACGCCGGTGAATCTTACCCAGCTTCAGGGCTCTCCGGGGAGATAAAACCCCTACTGCTGCTCTGCGGGGTCTCCGCATGATCACTACGGCAAAGTCTTTACACGATTGCTCCTTGAGCTGTTTCCTGAAGGTAGGAGAAGGCAAGACTAGCTCTCTCCTTCCTATATGGTCTGGTCTAGTGCTAATAGATTCCAGCCCTCTGCATGGGTGCCCTGGGGGTTTATATAGGCCTACCCCCCAGGGGTACAATGGTAATCTAGCTGGGCATGGGCCCAGCCGTCAGTCTCTCTGGCCGCCGTCTTATCCGCCAACTCCTGGGGCCCGTCGACTGGTGGGCCCCGCCGACTGGCTCGGTACGGAGCCGACAGGCCGCGTCCGCCGCGGGCGGGTCTTGCCGGCTGCAGATCACTGTAGCCGTGCTTGTAATGATGGGGGCTCGGTCATGGGGTCGTGGAAACAGCTCCGCCGTCTGGCGGGCGATCATTGTAGCCATTCCCTGTCACATCTGGTTGATGGCGCATGGGACCCGAGGGAGGAGCTGGTCGACTCCCGGGGGCCGACTCCCAACGAGTCCGACTGGTGGCGCACTTGCCGTCTTCTGGGGTCCCGCTGGCTGGTGGGACCCGCTGCCCCAAGGTCGTACGGACAAGCCGTCGTGGGCGCACGATTCGGTCCACCGGTGCTGATGGCAGGGCTGGCATGGCAACAGTGCCACGCTGCACGGAGATCTCCGCGAGTACGTCGTACTGTAGCCATGCCTGCCTATGGAAAGGGGCGGGAGCAGGCTTCACTATAGCCACTCCCCTACCCTATCCCTCTTGATGAGGACAGGGGGTTTGTTGGAGTCGCGGGCCAACTCCCCAAGGTCGGCTTCTTGGGAAGCCGTCAGTCAAGAGTCGGCATATCCTGAAGTCGTTCTTGGGGCTCGTCCGCGAGTGGCTAGTTGGTTGCCTAGCTGCCGACTTCTCAAAAGGCGGCTCTTCATCCTGGGGTCTTGAGGGGCGCAGCCTGCCCCGACGTCTTAAAAGGTTCTGGGACTCGGGTTAACCTACCCGTGGCCCATTACTCTGACAGTAGTCCCCGAAGCTGATGAGGCGCCGCGGATGATCGGCCAAGGAGCCTCAGCAGTTTCTCTTTCCGGGTGCCCGAGACATGGATTTTGCTCGACTTCTGCCGGGCCGACTAGAAGGAGTCGGACTTGCCCAATTCTGACTTGCGCAATATTTCAAACATCGCGGCGGGATCCAAGTAGCGTGCAGGCTAAGCATCCTGGCCGCCGCCCGTTCGGGGCCTGTCACATGGCAATACGCGGCCGGGCCAGTCTGCCAGCCTACGTGCGTGAAGGGACAGGCCTGTAGGTGGGGCCCGCCACTACCACACCTCGGCGCTCGAGCGGATCCGCTGTGGTCCGAGTTGACGGTTGGGATTCCCGTGAAGTTACTGCGCGCAGTAACTTCGTCGCAGAATCGTGGGGGTCGTGGGGTTGTGGGCGCAGTAAATCCCACGACCGCCCCCTCGGCTTCGCAGCCCATGAGGCTATAAGTAGGGGGAGGAGGGGGGCGCGGCAGAGCACGGGCGCCCCTCCTTCCCACTACTCCTTGCTCTTCTCCTTCTTCTTCTTCCTCGCCCCGCCGTGCACCCAAGCTTTGACGAACGTTGCGGTGATCAGCTCATGATGAGTTCTTCTATTGCCGCCGCGCCTCCCTCGGTGCGTTCCGGCACCTGGGACGGCTCAGAAGTTCACGACGACCACATCGAGTTCCTCCGCAAGACTCGTTGGCTCCCCGGCGAAGATTATGTGCGGGTGTGTCTTGCACCAAGGGAGGAGATTTCCCCAGCGCCAGAGGAGGGCGAGTGGGTCATCTTTCGCTCGCACTGCCTGCGTGGATTGGGGCTACCGGCGAGCAGCTTCTTCCGCTCTTTTCTGGAGTTCTACGGCCTCCAGTCGCACCACCTCACGCCTAACATGGTGGTGCTGATGTCCGCCTTCGTGGCCTTGTGCGAAGGCTTCCTCGGAGTCCTCCCCACCCTCGAGCTCTGGGGGGAGTTCTTCTACTCCAAGCTCGGCACCCAGGCTGCAGGCGTGCCGGCTCAATGCGGCGTGTTCATCGCCGGTCGGAGATCGGGAGCCGACAACCCCTTCCCCACCATCAAGCTAATAAAGTCGGTGAAGATGTGGCAGCGATCGTACTTCTACGTGAAGAGCGTCTTCACGGGGGGCGATTGGGTCAACCTGCCGGCCTTCGAAGTCGGCCCGCCGGCTGGGAGACTGCCCAACTGGTTGTTCCGGGCAAAGTCCCTGACGCCTGCGGGAGCCGGCGCCGTCGCACGACTCCGAGTGCTGACGCAATCGGAGGGACTGACCGGTCCGGACCTGCTGGCCGCCTTCGTGGCGCACCGAGTTCTCCCGCTCCAAGGCTGCCCACACATGATATGCAAATGAGCGGGTGTTGTGACCCGAGTCGGATGTGCACCAAGGACATGCCTCACGAGGAGGTGGCCTATATGGTGAACTACCTCTCGGATAGCAAGCTGCTGGAGGAGTGGCGGTTCGGCAAGGAGCCGTACTCCCGCGTGAACCCCCCACCTACAGTGAGTTGCCCTTTCTTTCTTTCTTTCTTTCTTTCTTCGAGTTATCTTCTTTCTTGTCGAGTTTATTTTGTGCGACCTGACCAGTCGGCTTTGGTCAGAATCCCCTCCTCCATCCACCAGCCGGCACCTCGGGGCCGGCCCGTGAGTTCCTTGCCGACCGGCGGAGAGCGACGTCAACGACCCCGATCTGGGGGCGGCGGCTTTGGAAGAGGACGCCGAAGGAGGAGGGGGCCCGCGGCTCGGGGCCAGTCTAGAGGATTGGCCTGACAATGATGAGGAGGTTGCCCCCCGCCCCCGGCCAGGAGCCAGCCATCCCGGCACGGGCTCTTCTGCCGCACCGGGTGCTCCAGGCGGCGGGAAGAAGCGCAGGGCCGTGCTGACTTTGTTCGGCCGTCGGCCGAAGAAGCCCAAGAGTTCGGCTGCGGCAACCAAGCGGGACAAGGCGGCCGCGAAGGCCGTCCGCTTCCGCAAGGAAGTAAAGAAGCCGCCACTGGTCTCCGCGTGAGTATTCCGTCTTAACACTTTATTCTTTCTCTGTAGCTTTGTCTGAGTCTTTTACTGGCTTCCCTCGCTTCAGGGCTCCCCTCACTCTTGAGAGGGTTGTCGCCGCCTCCGTCATGGGGCCAGCGGAGACGTCCGCCACCACTCGGCGGATTGACCCCGCTGCTGACCTCCGGGAGGCGACGGAGCGGAACACGCAGGAGAAGCGCAACAAGGAAGAGGCCGCCCTCCTGGAGAAGGTGGAGGCCGATAAGGCGGAGGCCTCCGCCAAGAAGAAACTGGCGGAGGCCGAAGCCGTCACCGCGACGAAGCGGCAGGCTGAGGAGGCCGCGCACCGCCAATCGGCGGTGTTCGTCACCCCGCTGAACTCAACGCCGCCGCCTCCGGAATTCACGGGGCAGACTAGGGAAGCCGGCCGCGAGAACCCCGTCATGGAGAAGGAAGGCGGTTACTCCTCCACGCCGGACGTGATCGTTCCACCGCCGTCTGGGGGCGCGCAAGGCGAACAGACGGCGGACCAAAGCATAAGAGCCTGGACTCGGCATCACCTCTGGCTGATCAGCTCTGCTCCAGCTGATAGGCTTTTCGGACCAGTGCATGAACTCTGGCGTCTCTGACGCTACTGCATTCACCTCTTGTCGCTACAGCCGCCTGCTGCGTCGATCATCAGCCTTACTGGTAAATACCACGTAGGCTCCGTGTTCTTTGGGGTATTCTTCTTGTACTACGCCGACTGGCCTGACAGCCGGTTGCTTGGGCGGAGGCGGCGACGGCTGGCCTGCAGGCGGGGGAGGTAGGAGGCCGTCTCCTTTGGCGATCCTGGTGAGCCAGTGGCACTTCCGGGTGGTGTGATTTGACGGCTTCGCGCCGCTATGGAACTTGCAAGGACCATCCAGGGTTTGCTTGTATGAGAAGGCCGGCAACCAGTTGGGCTTGCCACCTTTCTGTCTCTTGGGTGGAGGCTGCCCTTCCGGCAGCTGGGCTTCGACTGTCGCAACCTGCCGGCTGCTGGAAGCCGGCTGCGGGGCCTTGCGCTTGTGGTCTCTCTACTATTGCCGCCGACTGGCATCTCCCGCCGGAGTTCTTGGAGCTTGAGGGGCCACTTTGCTAGTTGCGCTAACTTGAATCTCCGCCTTCATGGAGGAGTCAGCCGTGGCGTACTTGTCTGCTATGATCAGCAGCTCGTCGAGGGTTTCTGGCTCGTCGCAGAGGAGCTTGTGCTTGAGGAGGGTGCCTTCTCTGCACCCGGCAGTGAAGTACTTGATAGCCTGCACCTCGTGCACGCCCTCACAGGAGTTCTGAAGCACGGCCCAACGCGTGAGGTAGTCGCGAGTCGACTCGTCGGGACCTTGCATGCACAAGGAGAGCTGACGAGGCTTGGGAGGACGCTTGTATGTGCTGGTGAAGTTGTGGACGAATGCTTCGGTGAAGTCGACCCAGTTGTTGATGCTGCGGAGCTTCAGGCTGTTCAGCCATGTCCGGGTCGTGCCCTGGAGCATGAGCGGAACGTATTTTATGGCGACACGCTTGTTGCTGTTCGCTATGCTGACAGCCGTTGAGTAGTCGACTAGCCAGTCTTCCGGCTTCACGGAGCCGGTGTACTTGGGCGTGTCTCTTGGGAGCGTGAACCCTTTGGGAAAGGGCTCGTCTCGAATGCGGGGCCCGAAACAAGGCGGACCCAACTCGTCTTCTTCTTCCAGCGCCAGGGATCGGTGAAGCCGGTCGATCCGGTGGCGGGCGTCGTTTTCCCCGACTGCCTCTCAGCAGCCAAGGCGGTCGCCAAGAGTCGGATGATCAACAGGCGGCGGGGAGACTCGCCTTTCCCTGCGAGGAGGAGGAGGCGGACAGTCGTCCCGTCGTTCTACTGCTCTCGGGCGGCTGTCTCGGTCGCGCTCTATGGTAATGCGAGTCCGACTGTGGCTGACAGTCGGATCCTTGTCCTTTCTTCCTCGGGTGCCACCAGTCGGCGTTTGAGACGTCGTGCCTTGGTCTCGGCGAAGATCGTCGTTTTGCCGCTGCGGCGCCTCTGTGTGGCAGCCGGCCTCGTTCTGCGCAGCAGCCGCATCGAGGAGCCGCTGGACTCGCTCCATCATCAGGCGGCGCTCTTCGCCCTCGAAATTGTCCAGCTCGTCCGCCACCGCCTGGGCGGCTCGAATGTTCTCCGCAGGCCTGGCGTACACAGGGCGACTTTCCCCGAACAGGTTGGCGATGGCTACGCCGCGCTGCTGGACCGCGCCGAGGCGGCTGGGCCCAGCTGGGGCTGGCGAGCCGCCAACAGCGCGATCCATCTCCCGCTGGTAGGCTTCTGACAAGCGTCTCATGCTAGCCAGCTTCTTCGCGCCTTCGACGAGCTGAAGGCGGTGCGCCTCCAACGTCTCGGCGAAGGTCGTCGTTTTGCCGCTGCGGCGCCTCCGTTCGGCAGCCGGCCTCGTTCTACGCGGCAGCCGCGTTGAGGAGCCGCTGGACTCGCTCCATCATGAGGCGGCGTTCTTCGCCCTCGAAATTGTCCAGCTCGTCCGCCGCTGCCTGGGCGGCTCGGATGTTCTCCGCTGGTGTAGCGTACACAGGGCGGCTTGCCCCAAACAGGTTGGTGATGGCTACGCCGCGCTACTGGACCGCGCCAAGGCGGCTGGGCCCCGCCGGGGCCGGCGAGCCGCCGACGGCGCAATCCATCTCCCACTGGTAGGCTTCTGACAAGCGTCTCATGCTAGCCAGCTTCTTCACGCCTTCAACGAGCTGAAGGCGGCGCACCTCCAACATCTCTGCATTAGCGTCTTCCGGAATGGGCGCAGTTAGGTCTTGTAGCGCCGTGCCGAGTGAGTCGTGCGCTCCTCCGCCGGGGAGCTCGTCATGACTGATGACGAGCACCTCGGTGACGGTGCTTCCGTCGCTCTCCGCGTGAGGGAGAGGTTCGTCGTAGACCACCACATTAGTGGGGAATGCGTCGAGCGACGCGGTGTTGGAGTCGACCAGCATCGGGTCGGTGGAGCCTACAGACTCCAAGTCCACGGCAGGCTCGCCGGAGATGTGGAGTTGATCGAGGGGGCCCGTGAGGAGGCTCTCGGAGCCGCCCATGCCTGCGTCGGATGCAGGTTCGTCGGAGATGCGAACCTCGTCGACAAGTTCGGCGATGCGGCTAGCTACGCAGGCGATCTCAACGCCGTGCAGCGCGTCAGTGCAAACTCCGTCTGGCGTGCCTGGCCGGCTGGGCTCGCTAGGGAGGAAAAGGGTTCCCGTCCAGAACAGGTCTCCGGACGACGGTGCACCAGGCCCCATGGTGGGCGCCAAATGTCGGGGGTTGGGTGCGACATATACCAAAGGATGGCTTATCATGGTGGGGGCGAGTAGAATGTCGCCGGTGCCTGGAAACGGGATGAGGCGAAGACATGCACGCCGGCGAATCTTACCCAGCTTCAGGGCTCTCCGGGGAGATAATACCCCTACTGCTGCTCTGTAGGGTCTCCGCATGATCACTACGGCAAAGTGTTTACACGATTGCTCCTTGAGCTGTTTCCTGAAGGTAGGAGAAGGCAAGGCTAGCTCTCTCCTTCCTATATGGTCTGGTCTAGTGCTAATGGATTCCAACCCTCTGCATGGGTGCCCTGGGGGGTTTATATAGGCCTACCCCCCAGGGGTACAATGGTAATCCGGCTGGGCACGGGCCCAGCCGTCAGTCTCTCTGGCCGCCGTCTTATCCGCCGACTCGTGGGGCTCGCCGACTGGTGGGCCCCGCCGACTGGCTCGGTACGGAGCCGACAGGCCGCGTCCGCCGCGGGCGGGTCTTGCCGGCTACAGATCACTATAGCCGTGCTTCTAATGACGCGGGCTCGGTCATGGGGTCATGGCAACAGCTCGGCCGTCTGGCGGGCGATCACTGTAGCCATTCCCTGTCACATCTGGTTGATGGCGCGTGGGACCCGGGGGAGGAGCTGGCCGACTCCCGGGGTCCGACTCCCAATGAGTCCGACTGGTGGCGCACTTGCTGTCTTCTGGGGTCCCGCTGGCTGGTGGGACCCGCTGCCCCAAGGTCGTATGGACAAGCCGTCGTGGGCGCAGGATTCGGTCCACCGGTGCTGATGGTAGGGCTGGCATGGCAATAGTGCCACACCGCACGGAGATCTCCGCGAGTACGGCGTACTGTAGCCATGCCTGCCTCTCGAAAGGGGCGGGAGCAGGCTTCACTGTAGCCACTCCCCTGCCCTATCCCTCTTGATGAGGACAGGGGGTTTGTTGGAGTCGCGGGCCGACTCCCCAAGGCCGGCTTCTCGGGAAGCCATCAGTCAAGAGTCATCTTATCCTGAAGTCGTTCCTGGGGCTCGTCCGCGAGTGGCTAGTTGGTTGCCTTGCTGCCGACTTCTCAGAAGGCGGCTCTTCATCCTGGGGTGTTGAGGGGCGCAGCCTGCCCCGATGTCTTGAAAGGTTCTGGGACTCGGGCTAACCTACCCGTGGCCAATTACTCCGACAATATATATCCACGTACCCCCAAACATCCAGGGGCACCACGAAATCCTAATTCCACCTCCGCAACCTTCTGTACCTGAGAGATCCCATCTTGGGGCCTTTTCAGGAGCTCACTCGGAGGGGGCATTGATCACAGAGGGCCTCTACATCAACTCCATGGCCTCTCCGGTGATGTGTGAGTAGTTTGCTTCAGACCTTCGGGTCCATAGTTATTAGCTAGATGGCTTCTTCTCTCTCTTTGGATCTCAATACAAAGTTCTCCTCGATCTTCTTAGAGATCTATTCGATGTAATCTTCTTTTGCGGTGTGTTTGTCGAGATCCGATGAATTGTGGGTTTATGATCAAGTTTATCTGTGAACAATATTTGAATCTTCTCTGAATTCTTTTATGTATGATTTGTTTATCTTTGCAAGTCTCTTCAAATTATCAGTTTGGTTTGGCCACTAGATTGATCTTTCTTGCAATGGGAGAAGTGCTTAGCTTTGGGTTCAATCTTGCGGTGTCCTTTCCCAGTACCAGTAGGGGCAGCAAGGCACGTATTGTATTGTTGCCATTGAGGAGAAAAAGATGGGGTTTATATCATATTGCATGAGTTTATCCCTCTACATCATGTCATCTTGCTTAAGGTGTTACTCTGTTCTTATGAACTTAATACTCTAGATGCATGCTGGATAGCGGTCGATATGTGGAGTAATAGTAGTAGATGCAGAATCGTTTCGGTCTACTTGTCTCGGACATGATGCCTATATACACGATCATACCTAGATATTCTCATAACTATGCTCAATTCTATCAATTGCTCGATAGTAATTCGTTTACCCACCATAATACTTATGCTCTTGAGAGAAGCCACCAGTGAAACCTATGGCCCCCTGGTCCATCTTCCATCATATTAATCTTCCAACACTTAGTTATTTCTATTGCCGTTTATTTTAGTTTGCATCTTTATTTCTCTTTATCATAAAAATACCAAAAATATTATCTTATCATATCTATCAGATCTCACTCTCGTAAGTGACCGTGAAGGGATTGACAAGCCCTTTATCGCGTTGGTTGTGAGGTTCTTATTTGTTTGTGTAGGTGCGTGTGACTCGAGCATGATCTCCTACTGTATTGATACCTTGGTTCTCAAAAACTGAGGGAAATACTTACTCTACATTACTGCATCGCCCGTTCCTCTTCAAGGGAAAACCAACGCAGTGCTCAAGAGGTAGCAAGAAGGATTTCTGGCGATGTTGCCGGGGAGATTTGCGCCAAGTCAAGTCATGATTTGACTCCCGAGAATGAGCCATTTCTGGCGCCGTTGCCGGGGAGTATACGCACAAGTCAAGACATACCAACTACCCATCACAAACTCTTATCCCTCACATTACATTATTTGCCATTTGCCTCTCGTTTTCCTCTCCCCCACTTCACCCTTGCCGTTTTATTCGCCCTCTCTTTTCTGTTCGCCTCCTTCTTTCTTTTGCTCCTCACACTTTTTGCCGTTATGTCTGAAATTGGGGAAATTATAGTCGATATGGACAATAATAATAGCATGGAAAATTCTGATGCTCCTGCTGAAGAACCCCCTATCTTACATACAAAAAAATTCTGAATCGGTAGTGGTAATATTATTGGAAAAGGAGTTATCCAAGATTTCTTTACTTGTGTCAGTGCTTTGCCTTCTATGGGTAGTTCTATTCTTCATAGAACTAGTAGCCTTGCGTACGCTATCGCCATGCTTGTAGTTGAACTTGAAAGGCAATTTATGCACATGCATCCTTGCATACAAAGGATTTTCCTAGAATTTTCTAATATTGAGCATTCTTCTGTTAAGCGTGCCGCTACTATCTTTTTGGCTCATGAGTTCAGATTTATAATAAAAGAGGCCAAAGAAATCTTTGCGCACTATAGGGTGGACGCTGGCCGTCCTCCCATAGAGGCAATCATCTTTGATCAAGAGGAAATAATGCGCTTTCAATCTCTAGACTTTGTTTCTTTTAATGAGAACCTTAGAAAAAATGTTCCTACCAATGTTCTAGTTGATAGAATTTCCGAACTTAATAATGATTTTGCTATTCGAAATAATGAGCTAGGATATTCTCTCGAGTATAGGTTTACGAAGTTTTGACAAAAGAATGCTTATAATGATGAACTGGTTGTGCAATATGAAGGGCCAAAGGAGGAACCTATACCTCCGAAAATTGATCTTGGGGACTTCTAGCCCATTGAATTTAGCCCTTTTGATTACTTTTTCTTGCCTCAAAGAAAACTTGCTGCTGAACGTAGAGAATATGAAATGAGTTTTCGTGATCTATCCTATTAGTATGGCAATACCTAGATCTATCTTCACTTTTACGCCTAGCTAGGAGCTTTAAACGATAGCGCTTGTTGGGAGACAACCCAATTTTATTTTTATTCCTTGCTTTTTGATCCTGTTTAGTAATAAATAATTTATCTAGCCTATGTTTTGGTTGTGTTTTTTTAATTAGTGATTGTGCCAAGTAGAACCGTTGGGAAGACTTGGGGGAAGTCTTTTTGATCTTGCTGTAAAAAACAGAAACTTTAGCGCTCACAAGAATTGCTGCCATTTTAATTTGGAAAGTGATATTTAGTTAATTCTTTTTTCAGATGATTAATAGATAAATTCCTCACGTCCAGAAATTTATTTTAGAAATTTTTGGGGTTCCAAATGTGGTCGAAGCCTACAGATTACTACAGACTGTTCTGTTTTTGACAGATTCTGTTTTTCATGTGTTGTTCGCTTATTTTGATGAATCTATGCCTAGTAAAAGAGTTTATAAACCATAGAGAAGTTGGAATCCAGTAGGTTTAACACCAATATAAATAAATAATGAGTTCATTACAGTACCTTGAAGTGGTGTTTTGTTTTCTTTTGCTAACGGAGCTCACGAGATTTTCTATTTAAGTTTTGTGTTGTGAAGTTTTCAAGTTTTGGGTAAAGATTTGATGGATTATGGAACAAGGAGTGGAAAGAGCCTAAGCTTGGGGATTCCCATGGCACCCCAAGGTAAAATACAAGGACACCAAAAGTCCTAAGCTTGGGGATGCCCCGGAAGGCATCCCCTCTTTCGTCTTCGTTCATCGGTAACTTTACTTGGAGCTATATTTTTATTCGCCACATGATATGTGTTTTGCTTGGAGCGTCTTGTATGATTTGAGTCTTTGCCTATTATTTTACCACAATCATCCTTTCTGTACACACCTTTGAGAGAGACTCACATGATTTGAAATTTATTAGAATACTCTATGTGCTTCACTTATATCTTTTGAGCTATATAGTTTTTGCTCTAGTACTTCACTTATATCTTTTAGAGCATGGCGGTGGTTTTATTTTATAGAAATAATTGATCTCTCATGATTCACTTATATTATTTTGAGAGTCCTTCAGAACAACATGGCAATTTGCTTTTAGGCATAATAAAAACTTTCATATAAGTGCATTGAATACTAAGAGAAGTTTGATACTTGATGATTGTTCTGAGATATGGAGATAGTGATATTAAAGTTGTGCTAGTTAAGTATTTGTGAATTGGAGGAATACTTGTGTTGAAGTTTGCAAGTCCAGTAGCATGCACATATGGTAAACGTTGTGTAACAAGTTTGAAACATGAGGTGTTATTTGATTGTCTTCCTTATGACTGGCGGTCAAGGATGAGCGATGGTCTTTTCCTACCAATCTACCCCCCTAGGAGCATGCGTGTAATACTTGGTTTTTGATCACTTGTAGATTTTTGAAATAAGTATGTGAGGTCTTTATGACTAATGTTGAGTCCATGGATTATACGCACTCTCACCCTTCCATCATTGCTAGCATTTTCGGTACCGTGCATTGCCCTTTCTCACCTTGAGAGTTGGTGCAAACTTCACCAGTGCATCCAAATCCCGTGATACGATACGCTCTATCGCACATAAAACTCCTTATATCTTCCTCAAAACAGCCACCATACCTACCTATTATGGCATTTCCATAGCCATTCCGAGATATATTGCCATGCAACTTTCCACCGTAACATTTACTATGACACGCATCATCATTGTCATATTGCCTTGCATGATCATGTAGTTGACATCGTATTTGTGGCAAAGCCACCGTTCATAATTATTCATACATGTCACTCATGAGTCATTGCACATCCCAGTACACCGCCGGAGGCATTCATATAGAGTCATATCTTGTTCAAGTATCAAGTTGTAATCATTGAGTTGTAAATATATACAAGTGTTATGATCATCATTAATAGAGCATTGTACCAAATAAAAAAAGAAAGGCCAAAAAAGAAAAAAAAGGCCCAGAAAAAAAGGAAAATAAAAAGGGGCAATGCTACTATCCCTTTTCCACACTTGTGCTTCAAAGTAGCACCATGATCTTTATGATAGAGAGTCTCTTGTTTTATCATTTTCATATACTAGTGGGAACTTTTCATTATAGCACTTGGCTTGTATATTCCAACAATGGGCCTCCTCAAGTGCCCTAGGTCTTCATGAGCAAGCAAGTTGGATGCACACCCACTTAGTTTCTTTTGTTGAGCTTTCATACATTTATAGCTCTAGTGCATCCGTTGCATGGCAATCCCTACTCCTTGCATTGACATCAATTGATGGGCGTCTCCCTAGCCCATTGATTAGCCGCGTCGATGTGAGACTCTCTCCTTTTTTGTCTTCTCCACATAACCCCCTTCATTATATTCTATTCCACCCATAGTGCTATATCCATGACTCACGCTCATGTATTGCGTGAAAGTTGAAAAAAGTTTGAGATTACTAAAGTGTAAAAAAATTGCTTGGCTTGTCATCGGGGTTGTGCATGATGTGAGCATTCTTGTGTGACGAAAATGGAGCATGACTAAACTATATGATTTTGTAGGGATGAACTTTCTTTGGCCATGTTATTTTAAGAAGACATGATTGCTTAGTTTGTATGCTTGAAGAATTATTATTTTTATGTCAATATTAAACTTTTATCTTGAATCTTTCGGATCTGAACATTCATGCCACAATAAAGAAAAATTACATTGAGAAATATGTTAGGAAGCATTCCACAACAAAAATTCTATTTTTATCATTTACCTACTCGAGGACGAGCAGGAATTAAGCTTGGGGATGCTTCATACGTCTCCAACGTATCTATAATTTTTTATTGTTCCATGCTATAATATTATCTGTTTTGGATGTTAATGGGCTTTATTTTACACTTTTATATTATTTTTGGGACTAACCTACTAACCGGAGGCCCAGCCCAAATTGTTGTTTTTTTTGCCTATTTCAGTGTTTCGCAGAAAAGGAATATCAAACGAAGTCCAAACGGAATGAAACCTTCGTGAACGTGATTTTCTCAACAAACGTGATCCAGGAGACTTGGAGTGGGCATCAAGAAACAATCGAGGAGGCCACGAGGCAGGGGGCGCGCCTGGGCGCGCCCTCCACCCTCGTGGGCCCCTCGTTGCTCCACCGACGTACTTCTTCCTCCTATATATATCCACGTAGCCCCAAAACATCCAGGGGCACCACGAAAACCTAATTCCACCACCGCAACATTCTGTACCCGAGAGATCCCATCTTGGGGCCTTTTCCGGAGCTCCGTCGGAGGGGGCATTGATCACGGAGGGCCTCTACATCAACTCCATGGCCTCTCCGATGATGTGTGAGTAGTTTACTTCAGACCTTCGGGTCCATAGTTATTAGCTAGATGGCTTGTTTTCTCTCTTTGGATATCATTACAAAGTTCTCCTCGATCTTCTTGGAGATCTATTCGATGTAATCTTCTTTTGCGGTGTGTTTGTCGAGATTCGATGAATTGTGGGTTTATGGTCAAGTTTATTTATGAACAATATTTGAATCTTCTCTGAATTCTTTTATGTTTGATTGGTTTATCTTTGCAAGTCTCTTCGAATTATTAGTTTGGTTTGACCTACTAGATTGATCTTTCTTGCAATGGGAGAAGTGCTTAGCTTTGGGTTCAATCTTGCAGTGTCCTTTCCCAGTGACAGTAGGGGCAGCAAGGCACGTATTGTACTGTTGCCATCGAGGATAAAAAGATGGGGTTTATATTGCATGAGTTTATCCCTCTACATCATGTCATCTTGCTTAAGGCGTTACTCTGTTCTTATGAACTTAATACTCTAGATGCATGTTGGATAGCTGTCGATGTGTGGAGTAATAGTAGTAGATGCAGAATCATTTCGGTATACTTGTCTCGGACGTGATGCCTATATACATGATCATACCTAGATATTCTCATAACTATGCTCAATTCTATCAATTGCTCGACAGTAATTCGTTTACCCACCGTAATACTTATGCTCTTGAGAGAAGCCACTAGTGAAACCTATGGCCCCTGGGTCTATCTTCCATCATATTAATCTTCCAACACTTAGTTATTTCTATTGATGTTTATTTTACTTTGCATCTTTATTTCTCTTTATCATAAAAATACAAAAAATATTATCTTATCATATCTATCAGATCTCACTCTCGTAAGTGACCGTGAAGGGATTGACAACCCCTTTATCACGTTGGTTGCGAGGTTCTTATTTGTTTGTGTAGGTGTGTGGGACTCGAGCGTGATCTCCTACTGGATTGATACCTTGGTTCTCAAAAACTGAGGGAAATACCTACGCTACTTTACTGCGTCACCCTTTCCTCTTCAAGGGAAAACCAACGCAGTGCTCAAGAGGTAGCATGAACCACCATGAGTCATTAAATATCTAGGGACTCCAAACCTTGGGAAAATAACTTCCTTAAGCATTTTAATAGAGGTGTTGTGATCAACACTACTAGTTGGAATTGCCTCTACCCGTTTAGTGATAGAATCAACAACAACCAAAATATGTGTATACCCATTAGAGGAAGGAAAAGGCCCCATGTAATCAAATCCCCAAACATCAAATGGTTAAACAACAAGTGAATAATTCATAGGCATTTATTGATGCTTACCTATATTAAATATTATTTGACATTCATCACAAGATGAGACAAACTTACGAGCATCCTTGAAGAGAGTAGGCCAATAAAATCTAGACTGCAATACCTTGTGAGCAGTTCTATCTCTAGCATGATGCCCTCCATAAGCCTCGGAGTGACATTTCCATAGGATTTGTCCCTATTCATGCTCAGGTACACAATGTCTAATAATACCATCTACTCCTTCTTTATAAAGATGTGGGTCATCTCAAAAGTAATGTCTTAAATAATAGAAGATTTTTTTCTTTTGCTGATACGTAAAGCAATACTACTCATCAGGAAAACTATCATCAATAGGAAGTGGATCATCAAGCACATTCTCAAGCCTAGACAAGTTATCAGCTATGGGGTTCTCAACTCCTTTTTTGTCAATAATATGCAAATCAAATTCTTGTAACAAGAGAACCCAACGAATAAGTCTAGGTTTAGCATCTTTCTTTTCCATAAGATATTTAATAGCATCACGGTCTGTGTGAACAGTTACTTTGGAATCAACAATATAAGGTCTAAACTTATCACAAGCAAACACCACTGCTATGAATTCTTTTTCAATAGTAGCATAATTTCCTTGAGCATTGTCTAGAGTTTCACTAGCATAACAAATAACATTCAATTTCTTATCAACTCTTTGTCCTAGAAAAGCACCAACAGCATAATCATTTGCATCACACATAATTTCAAAAGGCAAATTCCAATCAGGTTTTAAGACAATCATCATCAAAGACAAAAGGAATATCCTTTTGCAAAAGATTAGTGAGTGGCCTAGAAATTTTAGAAAAGTGTTTGATAAATCTCCTATAGAAACCAGCATGACCTAAGAAACTACGAATACCTTTGATGTCCTTGGGACATGGCATTTTCTCAATAACATCAACCTTAGCTTGGTCTACTTCCATACCTTTTTCAGAAATTTTATGACCCAAGACAATGCCTTCATTTACCATAAAGTGGCACTTCTCCCAATTCAAGACAAGATTTGTTTGTTCACATCTCTGCAAAACTCGATCAAGATTGCTTAAACAATCGTCAAAAGGCTTCCCATAAACAGAAAAGTCATCCATGAAAATCTCAACAATCTTTTCACAAAAGTCAGAGAATATAGCCATCATACATCTTTGAAAGGTAGCAGGTGACGATGACATGTACCTAGGGTAGGGTAATAGTCCTGATCTAAGCACCCTTCCCAAGGACACTGACCTACAGACAAGGACATTCAAAGGACAACAAATTCTGCCGACTGAAATCACCTCAGGATGCAACTCACTCGACCATTAGTTCACTCGGATAACCCAATTCCATTCGACCAGGATATAGTCATTCGACCACATCAGAAACCATTTGGAGTACAGAAGCTCTAAGGTCACTCTGGATGGCAACGGTCAGGCATTCACTCCGTAGTCTTAAGGATCATTTATATCACTTTAATGCTGACGTTACCAGTAACGTCCCATCTTTATGTACATTGAAATCTATGTAACGGGGAATGGCTGGGGTCCCGACGCACTCTATATAAGCCACCCCCTCCTTCGGGACAGGGGTTCGCACCTCCTGTAACATCACGCATAATCCAATCGACCAGCCTCCAGGAACCAAGATGTAGGGCTGTTACTTCCTCTGAGAAGGGCCTGAACTTGTAAACCTTGTGTGCACAACTTCAACGTAGCTAGGACCTTACCTCCTCATACCTACCCCACATTCTACTGTCAGACTTTGAACCACGACAGTTGGCGCCCACCGTGGGGCAGGTGTCTTAGCGACTTTCTAATGAGGTTGCAATTTCTCCGAGTCCTATCATCATGGTTTCCGGCGGAGGTTTGGCTGAGGGTCGCCAGATCCGTCTCGGCGCACTTGTTTTCATCGCGACGACTCTACTTGGCTTCAGGAAGCTCCTCTCGACATCGAGACACTCCCCGTCCATGGAGGAACGCACTTTCGCACGTGCGTTCGCGGCGTCCTTCTGCAGTAGCTGTCAACCCAATATCGGTCGGCTCCGGCGGTGTCTTCGCTCCCCGCTGTTCGCCGTCGCAAGCGGTCCGGTCGGTCGTGGTTTCAGCGATGGTTGAAGCATGCGGTGGCACGTCAGTCAGCCACCCGTCAAGTCGCGGCAATCGAGCCCGACAAATCTCTCTACAGCCTATTTGATCTATCGACTGGCTCCGTCGAGATCCTATCCGAGTGCGACAGCAGCGACCCCGCGGCGCAGGTCCTGATGGTCGACACGCCACGCCGCCCGCCTGGCATGCGTCGCAACGGCGGCGGTGATCCGTCGCGCGTTCACGAGGAGTACCACCCCGAAACCCTCTCTTCTCAGGAGAGGGAGGAACAATACCGCCGCAATACGGAGGCGCTCCACACACCCGTTGTCGGAGAGACTTCTGAGGCTCGAGCCTTGGAGGCGGCACGCTTGTCCACTCTTGCTGAGCGCACCCGACTGGAGAACCTTCAGGGTGCACTCGATGAACGCACTCGGCGGCAGATCCCTGAATCTAGTCGACGGCAGCAGCAGCTGTTCCCTCCTGAACCACAGGTATACTGCACTCCGATTCAGAACCTTACAGCTGCAGCCCGCATAGTAGAGTCTATTCAATCGTCCCAGTCAGAAGCTGGTAGAGGTTTGATGTAGACCAGAGCGCTGCTCAGGGCAGCCGGAGAGTAGAACACTACAGTGTCTCAGTCGCGTAACATAATTCATAGCAGATCTATGGTGGCCGACACAGTTCAGTCGGCTCATAGCCCAAGATCGCCTCCGCGGTGTGAGGGACGAGGACATCGCCAAGGGAAGTACTTGGGTCAGAACCATGAGCAACACGATCATCGGCTCGACTGTGATGACCGGCGTCGAGTGCCTACGCCCCCTCCGAGGGGCGGGTCATATGTGCCCCGGTATTATGATGATAGGCGCCTGTACAGCGAGGAGCGGAGGATGCCAGTCGACCCAAGAGAGCCAGGGATTGATGCGAGGTCAATTCTGGTGCAAGGACTAGTGGACAGGAATCGAGCACACAGAGAAGGGCAGGGCAAAGATTGCCCGACGGAAGCAGAGTGCATGTTTCTGGTCCCGGGTGTTTTAGCAGAGCCATCAGGGCTACTGAGATCCTTCCCAACTTCAGGTTGGCAACTGGAGTTTGTAAGTTCACCGATGAATCAAAGCCTGACACTTGGCTTGAGGATTACCGAGTGGATGTTAAGATCGGAGGTGGAAACGATGAGGTGGCCCTGAAGCACCTTCCCCTGATGCTTGAAGGGTCGGCTAGGGCCTGGCGGAATTAGTTGGCTCCAGGCAGTATATTCAGTTGGGAGGAGTTAGCCCGAGTATTTGTCAGAACGTTTGAGGGCACGTGCAAACGACCTGCAGGGTTGACAAAATTGCAGCATTGTGTGCAAAAACCGAATGAAACTTTGAGGGATTACATCCAGAGGTGGACCACATTGCATCATACTATGGAGAATGTGTCTCAGCATCAAGAAGTTTGCGCCTTCATGGAGGACGTTCGATATCGAGAGCTCAACCTGAAATTCGGTTGGACAGGAGACATGACCCTAACCCGAATGATGGAAATAGCCACTCGGTACGCAAACGGCGAAAAATAAGACCGACTCCGCAGTGGCAAGGGCAAACCAGTCGGCCAAGATACTGGAGGAGGTAATTCCAATCGGAAGAAGAAGCGCAAAGCAGAGCCTGCAGGTCCTGGAGAGGTTGAAGTCGCAACCCAATGAAAATTTAAAGGAACGCCTAAAGGGCCTTGGATCCCCAAGAAAATGAAAGATTCAGCAGGGAATGGCGTGTTGGATTTGCCATGTCACATTCACATCAAGAAGGATGAAGAGGGTAATCTGATTTATCCCAAACATACCAATCGCCAGTGTCGAGTCCTTATACAGCAGTTCCAAGAAAAAAAACCCGGTGAGAAAGAGAAGGGATCTGGTAAGGATGAGGACAAAGAAGGGGATGATGAAGGATTTCCCAATGTCAATTCCACTTTGGTGATTTTTGCAAACATTGAAAGTAAAAGACGACTGAAAGTAATCAACAGAGAAGTAAACATGGTTGCTCCGGCAACGATGACGTATTTGAAATGGTCAAAGACTCCCATCACATTCGACCAGTCCGACCACCCGCCGCATGTAGCCACCCCCAGGAGGCAAGAATTGGTGGTTGGCACAGTCGTTGGGGCACCCGATTAACCAAAGTCTTGATGGATGGCGGCAGTGGTTTGAACATTTTGTATGTTGAGACCCTCTGAGGAATGGGCATTCCGATGTCCAAGGTTAGTGAGAGCAACATGCGTTTCCACGGAGTTATACCTGGAAAGAAAGCCGACTCACTCGGCCAGATCACTCTTGCCGTAGTTTTCAGTGATCCAAAGCATTACCGTAAAGAAAAGTTGACATTTGAAGTTGTGGATTTTCACAGTGCCTATCATGTTATCTCGGGCAGAACTGTGTATGCTCGTTTCATGGCTCGACCATGTTACGTGTACCTCAAACTCAAGATGCCTGGCCCTAGGGGCGTGATTACAGTCACTGGTAATCGGCAGCGAGCAGAAGAGTGCTTCCAAAAGGGCTCGAAGATTGCCGATGAACTGCTGGCAGCAATAGAAATGGAAGAATACAATAAGACTGTAGATCCGAGTGATTTGTTGAGAGCTAAGAAGCTTGCTTCAGAATCTGCATTTAAGCTGTCTGGTGAAACAAAGTCAGTTCATATTCACCCGACTGATCCCAATGCTGCTCTGACTCATATTTCAACAACACTCGATAGCAAATAGGAAGAAGTGCTCATCCAGTTCCTCCATGAGAACTGGGACATCTTCGCATCGAAACCTTCTGACATGCCAGGTGTACCTAGGGAACTGGCTGAGCACCGATTGGAAGTCGACCCAAAAGCAAAACCTATCAAAGAGCATCTCCGACGGTCCGCCGCGGAGAAAAGAAAGGCGATTGGCGAGGAAGTGGCTCGGCTTCTGGCAGCTGAGTTCATCCGAGAGATTTACCACTCCGAGTGGCTCGCCAATGTCGTCATGGTCCCCAAGTAATATGATTCACTCCGTATGTGTATTGACTTCAAGCATATCAATCGGGCCTGCCCGAAAGATCACTTTCCTCTCCCCCGCATCGATCAAATAGTTGACTCGACTATGAGATGTGAGCGATTGTCCTTTCTGGACGCATACTCCGGGTACCATCAGATCTGACTGTACGGACCCGACGAAATAAAAACAACTTTTATCACCCCATTTGGGTGCTTTTGCTATGTTACTGTGCCCTTTGGTCTCAAGAATGCTGGTGCCACATTCATGCGCATGATACAGAAGTGCCTGCTCACTCAAATCAGACGGAATGTGGAACATACATGGATGACATCGTGGTTAAGTCGCGTAAAGGTTCTGACCTGCTGACTGACCTTGCTGAAACCTTTGCCAATCTGAGAAGATATGATATCAAGCTTAACCCGTCGAAGTGTACATTCGGAGTTCAAGGTGGAAAGTTACTCGGTTTCCTCGTTTCCGAATGTGGTATCGATGCAAACCCAGAGAAAGTTGGCGCAATACTCCAAATGAAACGCCCTGTGCGCATACACGACATTCAGAAGCTTACTGGTTGTTTTTCCGCTTTGAGTCGATTCATATCTCGTCTCGGTGAAAAGGCATTGCCTCTTTACCGACTGATGAAGAAATCTGATAAGTCCGAGTGGACTCCTGAAGCTGATGCAGCGTTTGCAGAACTCAGAACCCTGCTTTCCACCCAGCCGGTGCTCGCTGCTCCAATTAGCAAAGAGCGTTTACTGCTTTGTATTGCAGCCACTGGACGAGTTGTCATTACAGTGCTCATGGTCGAGCGGGAAGAAGAAGGTAAAGTCTATAAGGTTCAATGCCAAGTGTACTATATCTCTGAAGTCTTAACTCCGTCCAAGCAGAGATATCCTTATTATCAGAAGCTTGTCTATGGAATTTACTTGACCACGAAGAAAGTTGCACATTATTTCTCAGATCACTCTATCACAGTCGTCAGTGATGCTCCATTGTCAGAAATTCTGAACAACAGAGACACAACTGGTCGAGTGGCAAAGTGGGCGATTGAACTCATTCTGTTGGATATCAAGTTTGAGGCAAAGAAAGCAATCAAGTCCCAAGCAATAGCAGATTTCCTTGTCGAGTGGATCGAACAGCAGCAACCGACTCAAGTTCACTCGGAACATTGGACTATGTTCTTTGATGGTTCCAAGATGTTGAGTAGTTCTGGCGCTAGAGTGGTCTTGGTATCCCCGCGAGGTGACAAACTCAGTTGTGTCCTTCAGATTCACTTTGATTCCTCCAACAATGAAGCTGAATACGAAGCACTGCTGTATGGGTTGCGAATGGCCATTTCACTTGATGTCCGTCGCCTAATGGTCTACGGCGACTCAGCTTTGGTGGTCAATCACGTGATGAAGGAGTGGGATGTCAGAAGCCCAGCTATGACTGGCTATTGCAGTGTAGTGAGAAAGTTAGAAAAGAAGTTTGAAGGGCTATAGCTCAACCATATTCCCCAACTGAAGAACGAGGCAGCGGATGACCTGGCAAAGATAGGTTCCAAGCGGGAACCCATTCCCAGCAATGTTTTTTGGGCATCTTCACACGCCATCAGTTCAAGAGGATCCCTTCATAGAAGAGCCCCCGCAACCAAAGAGTTCTACTGATCCGACTGAAGTTGAAATCCCAGCCGTGGTTGACTTAATCATGCAAGTTTTGGTCGTCATTCCTGACTAGACAGTGCTGTATATCGCATATATTCTCAGGAAAGAACTCCCAGAAGACGAAGAGGAAGCACGATAGATTGTTCATCGATCCAAAGACTTCATTGTGATAATTGGTCAACTGTACAGGAGAGTGTGACTGGAGTTGCTCAACGATGCATTACACCAGAATAAGGTCGAATCAACCTCAATGATATCCACTCGGGGACCTGTGGTCACCATGCGTCCTTCCGGACAATCATGGCCAAAACATACCGAGCAGGTTGTTACTGGCCACAAGCGAATGAAATGGCAAAAGAAATAGTCGACAAGTGTGAGGGCTGTCAGTTCTACTCCAACATGCATGTCTCACAAGCCCGCTTCAGCTTTGAAGACCATTCCACTCGTCTGGCCATTTTCCATTTGGGGGTTGGATATAGTTGGACCCTTCAGGACTGGCAGAAGTGGTCTCATCCACCTACTTGTTGTAGTTGACAAGTTCACTAAATGGATTGAAGCCAAACCCATCAAGAACCTCAATTCAGGAACTGCCGTCAGCTTCATCAGAGAGTTAACATTCAGATATGGAGGCCCGCATAGCATCATCACGGACAACGGTTCAAACTTTGATTCAAATGAGTTCAGAGCTTTCTGTGCTTCCCAAGGCACCCGGGTCGACTATGCTTCAGTTGCTCACCCGTAGACGAATGGACAAGCAGAAAGAACAAATGGTTTGATCTTACAAGGGTTGATAACCCACAAGTATAGGGGATCGCAACAATTTTCGAGGGTAGAGTATTCAACCCAAATTTATTGATTCGACACAAGGGGAGCCAAAGAATATTCTCAAGTATTGGCAGCTGAGTTGACAATTCAACCACACCTGGAAACTTAATATCTGTAGCAAAGTGTTTAGTAGCAAAGTGATATCATAGTAGTGGTAACGGTAGAAAAAGGTAACGGTAGCAAAAGTAATGTTTTTGCTATTTTGTAGTGATGATAGCAATAGCAACGGAAAAGTAAAAATGCGAAGAACAATATGTGGAAAGCCCATAGGCAATGGGTCAGTGATGGAGAATTATGCCGAATGCGGTTCATCATGTAATAGTCATAACCTAGGGTGACACAGAACTAGCTCTAGTTGATCAATGTAATGTAGGCATGTATTCCGAATATAGTCATACGTGCTTATGGAAAAGAACTTGCATGACATCTCTTGTCCTACCCTCCCGTGGCAGCGGTGTCCTTACGAAAACTAAGGGATATTAAGGCCTCCTTTTAATAGAGTACCAGAACAAAGCATTAACACATAGTGAATACATGAACTCCTCAAACTACGGTCATCACCGTTAAGTATCCCGATTATTGTCACTTCGGGGTTAATGGATCATAACACATAATAGGTGACTATAGACTTGCAAGATAGGATCAAGAACTCTCATATATTGATGAAAACATAATAGGTTCATATCTGAAATCATGGGACTCGGGCCCTAGTGACAAGCATTAAGCATAGCAAAGTCGTAGCAACATCAATCTCAGAACATAGTGGATACTAGGGATCAAACCCTAACAAAACTAACTCGATTACATGATAGATCCCATCCAACCCATCACCGTCTAGCAAGCCTACGATGGAATTACTCACGCACGGCGGTGAGCATCATGAAATTGGTGATGGAGGATGGTTGATGATGATGATGGCGACAGATTCCCCTCTCCGGAGCCTCGAACGGACTCCAGATCAGCCCTCCCGAGAGGTTTTAGGGCTTGGCAGCGGCTCCGTATCGTAAAACGCGATGAATTCTTCTCTCTGATTTTTTCTCTCCCCGAAACACAATATATAGAGTTGGAGTTGGAGCCGGAGGAGCTCCAGGGGGCCCACGAGGTAGTGGGCGCGCCCTAGGGGGGCTGGAGCGCCCCCCACCCTCGTGGACTGGTGGTGGGCCCCCTGGCCTTCATCTTTTGCAGGTATTTTTTATATTTTCCAAAAAGTTGCTCCGTGAAGTTTCAGGTTATTCCGAGAACTTCTGTTTCTGCACATAAATAACATCATGGTAATTCTCATGAAAACAACATCAGTCCGGGTTAGTTCCATTCAAATCATGCAAGTTAGAGACCAAAACAAGGGCAAAAGTGTTTGGAAAAGTAGATACGACGGAGACGTATCAACTCCCCCAAGCTTAAACCTTTGCTTGTCCTCAAGCAATTCAGTTCACAAACTGAAAGTGATAAAGAAAAACTTGTACAAACTCCGTTTGCTCTTGTTGTTGTAAATATGTAAAGCCAGCATTCATGTTTTCAGCAAAGATTATAACTAGACACATTCACAATAACGCTTAGGTCTCAAGTTTACTCATATCAATGGCATAATCAACTAGCGAGCAATAATAATAAATCTCGGATGACAACACTTTCTCAAAACAATCATAATATGATATAACAAGATGGTATCTCGCTAGCCCTTTCTGAGACCGCAAAACATAAATGCAGAGCACCTTTAAAGATCAAGGACTGGCTAGACATTGTAATTCATGGTAAAATAGATCCAGTCAAGTCATACCCAATGTAAACTAACAATAAAGAATGCAAATGACAGCAGTGCTCTCCAACTGGTGCTTTTTAATAAGAGGATGATGACTCAACATAAAAGTAAATAGATAGGCCCTTCACAGAGGGAATCAGGGATTTGTAGAGGTGCCAGAGCTGGGTTTTGAAACAGACGTGAATAATATTTTGAGCGGTATACTTTCATTGTCAACATAACAACCAAGAGATGGCGATATCTTCCATGCTACACACATTATAGGCGGTTCCCAAACAGAATGGTAAAGTTTATACTCCCCCTTCCACCAACAAGCATCAAGCCATGGCTTGCTCGAAACAACGAGTGCCTCCAACTAACAAGAGTCCCTAGGGGGAGTTTTGTTTGCAATTATTTTGATTTAGTTTGCATAAAGCATGGGACCGGGCATCCCAGTGACCAGCCATTTTCCCGTGAGTGAGGAGCGGAGTCCACTCCTCTTGAGAATAACCCGCCTAACATGGAAGATACGAACAGCCCTAGTTGATACATGAGCTATTCGAGCATACAAAACAGGATATTTATTTGAAGGTTTAGAGTTTGGCACATACAAATTTACTTGGAACGGCAGGTAGATACTGTGTATAGGTAGGTATGGTGGACTCATAAGGAATAACTTTGGGGTTTATGGGATTGGATGCACAAGCAGTATTCCCGCTTAGTACAGATGAAGGCTAGCAAAAGACTGGGAAGCGACCAGCTAGAGAGCGACAACAGTCATGAACATGCATTATAATTAATCAACACCGAATGCAAGCATGAGTAGGATATAATCCACCATGAACATAAATATCGTGAAGGCTATGTTGATTTTGTTTTCAACTACATGTGTGAACTTGCGCCAAGTCAAGTCACTTAAATCATTCAGAGGAGGATACCACCCTATCATACCACATCATAACCATTTCAATAGCATGTTGGCACGCAAGGTAAACCATTATGACTCATAGCTAATCAAGCATGGCACAAGAACTATGATCTCTAGTTGTCATTGCAAACATTCATAATAGGCCGAATCAGGAACGATGAACCTATCATATTTACAAAAACAAAAGAGGTCGAGTTCATACCAGCCTTTCTCATCTCAGTCAGTCCATCATATATCGTCATAATTGCCTTTCACTTGCACGACCGAACGATGTGAATAATAATAATTGTGCACGTGCATTGGACTAAGCTGGAATCTGCAAGCATTCAATAAACAGGAGAAGACAAGGCAATATGGGCTCTTTTGTCAGATCAACAATTCTGCATATAAGAGCCACTTCAACAATTTAATCATGTCTTCTCCTATCGACCCCCAAAGAAAAGAAAAGAAATAAAACTATTTACACGGGAAAGCTCCCAACAAGCAAAAAGAAGAACAGGAAATATTTCTGGGTTTTCTTTTTAGTTACTACTACAAGCATGGAAAGTAAACTAATTAAAAGCTACAACTAATTTTTTTTGGTTTTTCTTAAGGTTTATTAAACACACAAGAAGAAAGCATAAAGAGGGAAATAAACTAGCATGGATGATACAATGAAAAAGTATGAGCACCGACATCTAGCAATGAGTGTGTGAACATAAATGTAATGTCGGTGGGAAATACGTACTCCCCCAAGCTTAGGCTTTTGGCCTAAGTTGGTCTATGGCCACGGCTGGCCTGGTGGATATCCATAATAGTAGTTGGGGTCGTACTGCGATGCAGTGGCTATCACCTCCTAAGCTGTAGCGTGGCGACGAGCGGCCTCAGCCCTCCTCTCGTACTCATCTGCCTCCTCTCTGGTAATAACATATCTTCCTTTTGCCTGATGATCAAAGAAGGCAGGAGTAGGGAGAGTAATATGGACAGCACGACGTCTGTCAAAGATTAGTCGATACTGGAGAGGTGATTCATTCCTCTCGACAAACTGGTGGTGAACCATAGCATTAAAGTCTAGGTAAGCAGGAGGTAATTCAATATCATCTTCGCATATGGCTATACCAAGAAAATTAGCTATGCGGGTTGCATAAATTCCACCAAAGAAATCTCCGTTAAATCTATTAAGATGCAACCTACGTGCAACAATGGCTCCCAAATTATAAGATTTATCTCCTAACACAGCTCTCCTAAGAATACTGAGGTAAGGAACACACATGTGACATGCCTCATCTTTACCATTAATGCATCTACCTACGAAGAGAGCAAAATAATGTATAGCAGGAAAGTGAATGCTCCCTATAGTGGCTTGTGTTATATCTCTAGATTCTCCCACAGTTATACTAGCAAGAAAATCTCCAAATTCAGATTTGCGAGGATCCCTGATACTACACCATTGTGGAAGTTTGCAAGCAGTGGTAAAATCCTCTGAGTCCATAGTGTAAGAATTTTCATAAAGATCAAACAGGACAGTTGGAGAATTACGTGAAGATGAAAATTCAAACCTCCTCACAAAGGAACTAGTGAGCTGGTGATACTGGCTGCACTTCTCTTCCTCGAAGCTCGCAAGATCAGCATTATGCAAACATGCGTTAAATTCTTCCTTAATTCCTGCTCGATCCATAAAGTTCTCAGAAGGCCATTCACAAGGACGCACTGGAGCGTCTCTTGGTGGCTCTTCATCAGCATCACGCATTGCAAGCCTGGGTCCTTGCTTCCTTGAAGAACCACCTTGGAACATTTTCCTAAGCATATTTCTTCCTCTGAAAAATTTCTGAAATTTTTAGTAACTTCAAAATAAAAGTAAACCAAACTCAATAATATTGATAGCAACTACTCATACAAGTGCCTAGAGCCTATATCATGCATCAAAACTACTTGGAACCATATAAATATGACATGCAAGCTCAAGAACATGGTCACCTAGACAACACAAATTTGCAATCAATAAAGCACTAGAACAAAAACTAATTGGACCAATGGAGGAGTCACATACCAAGGAACAATCTCCCCAAGCAATTTTGTGAGAGGTGCTTTGAGCAAGGAGATCGAAAATGGCAGCAAAATGAGCTTGGACTCGGGTTTGAGCTGGTTATTCGTGTTTGTGGGAGGAAAAAGGAGTGTGTGGGTGAAAGCATAAGTGGAGGAGGGCCACCGTGGGCCCACGAGGCAGGGGGCGCGCCCAGGGGGTATGGCACGCCCTCCATCCTCGTGGCCAGGTGGATGACCCCCCTGCTGTGTTCCTAGTGCCAAATATTCTCAAATATTCTAGAAAAATCATATTTAAGTTTCAGGGAATTTGGAGAACTTTTATTTTAGGGGTATTTTTATATTGCATGGATAATCAGATAACAGACAGAAAAATACTTATTTTTATTTTATTTAATATAATTAACAGAAAGTAAAAGTGGGTTACAGAAAGGTGTGCCTTCTAGTTTCATCCATCTCATGCTCATCGAAAGGAATCCACTAACAAGGTTGATCAAGTCTTGTTAACGAACTCATTCCGAATAACATGGAATCGGAGAAATTTCAAATAACACTATGTTACCTCAACGGGGATATGCACATCCCCAATAATAAGAATATCTTATTTCTTCTTGACAGTAGGAAGAGGAAATTCAAAACCTCCAAATATAATCGATGGAATTTTTCCAATAGAGTTGATACTATGAACTTGAGGTTGTTTCCTCGGAAAGTGTACCGTATGCTCATTACCATTAACATGAAAAGTGACATTGCCTTTAGTGCAATCAATAACAGCCCCTGCGGTATTCAAAAAGGGTCTTCCAAGAATAATAGACATACCATCGTCCTCGGGAATATGAAGAATAACAATGTCCGTTAAAATAGTAATGTTTGCAACTACAACAGGCACATCCTCACAAATACTGACAGGTATAGCAGTTGATTTATCAGCCATTTGCAAAGATATTTCAGTAGGTGTCAACTTATTCAAATCGAGTCTACGATATAAAGAGAGAGGCATAACACTAACACCGGCTGCAAGATCACATAAAGAAGTTTTAACATAGTTTCTTTTAATGGAGCATGGTATAGTTGGTACACCGGGATCTCCTAGTTTCTTAGGTATTCCACCCTTAAAAGTATAATTAGCAAGCATGGTGGAAATTTTAGCTTCCGGTATCTTTCTTTTATTTGTAACAATATCTTTCATGTACTTAGCATAAGGATTCATTTTAAACATATCAGTTAATTGCATACGCAAAAAGATAGGTCTGATCATTTCAGCAAAGCGCTCAAAATCCTCATCATCCTTTTTCTTGGATGGTTTGGGAGGAAAAGGCATGGGTTTCTGAACCCATTGTTCTCTTTCTTTAGCATGTCTCCTACCAACATAGTCTTTCTTATCATAACGTTGATTCTTTGATCGTGGGCTATCAAGATCAACAACAGGATCAATTTCTATATGATTATCATTACTAGGTTGAGCATCATCATGAACATTATCATTAACATTATCACTAGTTTCAGGTTCATTACCAGATTGTGTTTCAGCATCATAAATAGAAATATCATTTGGATTCTCAGGTGGTTCAGCGATAGGTTTACTAGAAGCATGCAAAGTCCTATCATTTTTCTTTCTCTTCCTATTAGAAGGACTAGGTGCATCTACATTATTTCTCTGAGAATCTTGCTCAATTCTCTTAGGGTGGCCTTCGGGATACAAAGGTTCCTGAGTCATTTTACCACCTCTAGTCATAACTCTAACAGCATTATCATTATTCTTACTATTCAATTCATTGAGCAAATCATTTTGAGCCTTAAGTACTTGTTCTACTTGAGTGACCATAGAAGCATGTTTACTAATAAGTTTAAGTTCACCTTTGACATTAGCCATATAATCACACAAGTGTTCAAGCATATTTGAATTGTATTTCAATTGTCTACCAAAATAAGCATTAAAATCTTCTAGCTTAGCCATAAATTTATCAAACTCATCTAAGCATGGGCTAGCAAATTTAGTAAATGGGATTTCAGCTTTATCATATCTATAGAGAGAATTTACCTTTACTACCTGTGTCGGGTTATCAAGACCATGAGTTTCCTTAATAGGTAATGGATTAGGATCATATGTTTCTTCAACAGGCGGTAAACTAAGACCATGTATTTCTTCAATACGAGGTAAATTCTTAACATCTTCAGCTTTAATACCTTTTCTTTCATAGATTTCTTTGCCTCTTGCACATCTTCAGGACTGAGAAATAGAATACCTCTCTTCTTCGGAGTTGGTTTAGGAATAGGCTTAGGAACTGGCTCAGGAGGTGTCCAATTATTTTCATTTGTCAGCATATTATTCAATAGAATTTCAACTTCATCCGGCGTTCTTTCCCTGAAAACAGAACCAACACAACTATCCAGGTAATCTCTGGAGGCGTTAGTTAGTCCATTATAAAAAAAATCAAGTATTTCATTTTTCTTAAGAGGATGATCAGGCAAAGCATTAAGTAATTTGAGAAGCCTCCCCCAAGCTTGTGGGAGACTCTCTTCTTCAATTTGCACAAAATTAGATATATCCTGGGGACTACGCACACAACCAGGATCAAGAGAATTAAACCATATCTTAGCATCACCCTATAATGAGAACGGAAATATTTTAAGGATATAAAAGTAGCGAGTTCTCTCATCATTAGTGAACAGGGTAGCTATATCATTTAATTTAGTAAGATGTGCCACAACAGTTTCAGATTCATAGCCATGAAAAGGATCCGATTCAACCAAAGTAATTATATCAGGATCAACAGAGAATTGATAATCCTTATCAGTAACACAGATAGGTGAAGTAGCAAAAGCAGGGTCAGGTTTCATTCTAGCATTTAGAGATTGCTTATTACATTTAGCTAATAAGCTCTTAAGTTCGTATCTATCTTTGCAAGCTAAAATAGCTAAATAAGCTTCTTTATCAAAAACATAAACCTCAGGAATAACAGGCAAGTCTTCATCATCAATTTCATCAGTATTATCAGATTCAATATTTTCATTCTCTCTAGCCCTAGCAAGTTGTTCATCAAGAAATTCACCAAGTGGCACAGTAGTATCAAGCATAGAGGTAGTTTCATCATAAGTATCATGCATAGCAGAAGTGGCATCATCAATAACATGCGACATATCAGAACGAATAGCAGAAGCAGGTTTAGGTGTCGCAAGCTTACTAATAATAGAAGGTGAATCAAGTGCAGAGCTAGATGTGTAACACCCAAAAAATTTAAACATGATTTGTTTATTAAAATTTTGCCAGGAAATTAAATTTTTTTTCTGGATTTTCTTTGATTTC
Source organism: Triticum urartu (assembly GCF_056163025.1). Taxonomy (NCBI): domain Eukaryota; kingdom Viridiplantae; phylum Streptophyta; class Magnoliopsida; order Poales; family Poaceae; genus Triticum; species Triticum urartu. The sequence continues at coordinate 653,106,400 of NC_141879.1, forward strand.
AGAACCATTCTTTTCTTGGTTATTGTGGAGTTTTTACCTAAGTGAAAACTTTCCAAATGTTTTGTTGGACTTGTATACCCTCTCAAGAAAAACTTTTCTTTTTATCAGTGGAATTAATTATGTAATTATTTTCCTGATCTTTATTTCTTTAAAAATGGTTTCCCGTGGTTTTAGGGTCCCATTTGAACTACAACCCTTTGATAAATTTATTTAAAATTCCAACCAAAATTTGGGGATGTCATGTGATGTTTTTAAATCACCTTTATGCAAAAACCCAGTGTTGTCCTTTGAAAACTTTGAGTAAATCAACCTCATCTTCATTCTGGTCCAGCTTGGTGATTTGTACTGCAACCATATATTAACTTGACCTTTTAAACATAATTCTTTTTCCTACTTTTAGACCACCCTACAAAACCCTTAAGTCCAGGAGAGTGGATCCATTGGAATATGTTTGGCCCATGCAATGATGCCCTTTTCTTTCTGTCCAGAATCAGTTTTCTCACAAACTTGCACTAACAAGTTTTTGTTTTTGACAAACTAAACTTGCCACCCTCTGTATCATCTAAAGAGACACTGATCTGGAGATTTTGGCCACCCCAAGAGTTGCCTAGACGCCCTTGGCATTCTATCAAACACCTTGAGTGCATGGACAGTTTTGGCATGATTTTAGTTTTGCACTGTGATCTTGCCCCTCTGCACAAACTAGCATGTCCACTAAACCCCTAGATGCCTCTAACCTAGACCTGCTAATTGCCAACCTCACCCAAGCCTCCTAGCATGCCTTGGCATTTTGCCGAACAGTTGGCGTGCACGTTCTGGGCGCGGACAGAGCGCGCGTTTTGCACGTGCGTCCGCACGAGTCGCCGCGTCCCGCTGCCGCCTACCCGCGTCCGTTCTCGCCCCTCACTTCTCACAGCCGTCGTGGCCCGACTCCTCCCTCGCCGCAGAGCCGCCATGGAGCCCCGCAGCGCCGCCGTCAGGTTGGCCGTGGCAGCTAGCGGACGGCCACAGTGGGCCTCTGCCATGGGCGGCGCCGCCCGAGCCACACCAGCGCGCCAGCTGGCTCATGGAACAGCTCGAGCTCATCCCCGAGCCTGTCCATTAGCGCCCGTCGCCGCCACGTCGCCCTGCTGCAACAAAACGGCGGTTCGCCGGCGTCCTTATCCATGGCCGCGGAACCGACCTAGTTGCGCTATATATGGAGACTCCCGAGCACATCCAAACCCTCAAGCAGTCTCAGGTCACCCCTCTAGAGCCCTCACAGCCAGCAATCGATGGTGGGAAGCTCTCTTCCTTGACTCCAGTCGGTTCGGCCGCCGCCACGCTCCAGCGCCATGTGTTGCAATCAGAGCCTCCCCTGCCCTCCCAACACCACCATCCGACTCTCCTTGATCGTGCGGAGCCACCCATCCCCTCATCCTCGACCGGGAGCCACCATAGCCCAGACCCCCTGAGGGAGTCCTGGATTAGGGGGTGTCCGGATGGCCGGACTATACCTTCGGCCGAACTCCTGGACTATGAAGATACAAGATTGAAGACTTCGTCCCGTGTCCGGAATGGACTTTCCTTGGCGTGGAAGGCAAGCTTGGCGATATATGTAGATCTCCTACCATTGTAACCGACTCTGTGTAACCTTAGCCCTCTCCGGTGTCTATATAAACCGGAGAGTTCTATTCCGTAGGACGAACAACAATCATACCATAGGCTAGCTTTTAGGGTTTAGCCCCCCTGATCTCGTGGTAGATCTACTCTTGTACTACCCATATCATCAATATTAATCAAGCAGGACGTAGGGTTTTACCTCCATCAAGAGGGCCCGAACCTGGGTAAAACATCGTGTCCCCTGCCTCCCATTACCATCCGACCTAGATGCACAGTTCAGGACCCCTACCCGAGATCCACCGGTTTTGACACTGACACCCCCAAATCCACCCGAAGCCGCCTCCGTCACGGAGCTCGCCGCCGGCGACTCCCTCCACCCCCGCAAACCTAGCAACCACCGGGAGGACCGCCCCAGACTGGCGGATCCATCCCCGCCCTCAAAACCCCATGGGGAGCCGCCGTTCGCCGACGGCAATCGCCGGAGTCCCGCCACCGCTCGGCCAGAGAGAAGATAGAGGCGCGGGCGACTGGTCAAACCTGACCAGTGGGTCCAAGGGACCCACTGTCGATGACCCCGAGCCGGCCGCCCGCGTGGTTTAAGTAGAAGCGTAAAAACCCAGAGTACGTCTTCCCTTCCCCGAAAGCGTATTCTGAATCGAAACGTTTTCTTTTTCTGGTTTTATTTAAAAAACAGAATATTGACTAAACTTTGACTAGCTATAACTTTTTAAATATAAGTCCAATTGACTTTATTCTTTTTCTGTTGTTTCTCAAATTTGGTCTAGTTTATTTTCGTATTAATTTGGAAATTTTCCAAACAACTTTTTTGTACTGTTTTTTAACTATGTGTTAATTCAAATTTTCTTAAATAGGATTTTTTAAGAAGAAGGCAAGTTTCAAAAGTGCAACCCATTTGCATACTTTTGAAGGCAAGCATTCTGAACCTTGGCATAATAATTTTTGTGGGTTGTTGGATACAGTTATAACACCACCGTGACATGGAGCTTTTGTTATTTTATTTGACGATATGATCATACGCATTGAGTGCATAATGAAAATTCTTGCTGTTGGAAATGAATATGATTGTGATAGTAATCACTCTCGTATACCTTTCATGCCTACCGGGAGGAAGCCGGGAAATTCTCTGTCTTGGGTAGACACGAGCTTGTCCCCGGTCTTCATCGAGATGGTCGTGTCCGATACGGCATGGTGAGGCATGATGAGTGGTGATTTTGTCTGTTGGTTGGAACATATTTGTTATGCTAACCATGCAGGGAATACTTAAACCTCCTGAGTCGACCGTAGATCGAGTCTTGTTCCAGTAACCCCCATACTTGTTTCGTACTACCACTTGTCCCTGCCACCGGTAGGGTACGGTTCAGTAGGTTGTCAACCCCTTCCTAGCACACACCGTACAGAGAGGCCATGGTGGAAGATACCGGAGGCCTCCGGTAGGCATGCCACCTGGTCCGGGGGCATGGGTTTTTTCGGTTGTAGCTGAAGGGGATAGCTCCCCTAGTTTGCGCGCGGTATAAATTTTGTGATCCCATGCTAACCGAGGTTGTAGCCTCCCCACTTAGAGTTTTGCTTAACGGTTGTCAAGGGTGATTCCAGACACTGGTAAGTTAGGCTGGTATGTGCGGGCAGGTGTGTTTTCAATTAAAATACTGTAGACGGAATTAGTCCCGATGGACTAAAGGAATCCGTTACTCGTGGGTAAAGAGTACACCCTCTGCAGAGATTATAACAATTCGAATAGCCGTGTCCATGGGTAAGAACTACAGTCTGGGATGGGTCAAGTGTCGGTCTTAGTGTCGGTCTTCGGAGGAAAAACTACTAAGCCAGAACATGGATCATGACTTGTGACTCATCATGATTATGATTATTATTATTATGGACTAACCATTTACATTGTTGAGTATCCCTGGGACGGTTCTACCTCCCGGATATTCACTGTGATGATACATTATAAGCCCTTTATGTGGTGTCGCTGAGACGCCCGACTGTGGCATGCTTGTTATTCATTTACTTTATAAGCCCTTTATGTGGTGTCGCTGAGACGCCCGACTGTGGCATGCTTGTTATTCATTTACTTCATAAGCCCTTTATGTGGTGTCGCGGAGACGCCCGACTGTGGCATGCTTGTTATTCATTTACTTTATAAGCCCTTTATGTGGTGTCGCTGAGACGCCCGACTGTGGCATGCTTGTCAGTCATTTACTTTATAAGCCCTTTATGTGGTGTCGCTCAGACGCCCGACTGAGGCATGCCTTATATTATTATACTTTCGAGGCATCGCTTCAGACACCCGATCGGTGCATTCTATTTCTACTCCCTGATTGCATATTCATATTTGACATGAATAACCTGCTTGCATGCATCATGATTTTTACTTATGACTGGCGTTGTGATCATAGAGAATTTTAGAGCATGATTATTTATTCGTTATATTATACCAGTGTTCACAATGTTTGCGAGTACATTCAAAAGTACTCACTGGCTTGTCCCTGGCTATTGTCTTGGCCAGATTTCTTGCGTGGAGAGGAGCGTTGCGAAGACAGCCCCGGAACCTACAGAATGGTGATAGCAGCCTCGCGAAGATAGGAGTTATCCAGGTCAGCTGTTCCTGTGGGAAATGGAGTCCTATATGCGCTGATGATCCGCAAAACGCTTCTGCCATCAACCACTAGAAACCATTTGTTGTACTCATAGGCCAGAATGGTCTTGTACTACACATTATGTACTTTGCTTGGAATTTCTGTATGAAGTTGGTGCCTCATCAGCTAACAGTAATCCTGGGGCTGGTGAGCACAAGGGCCATTTTCTGGGAAATTAATATCCCAAAAATCCGGTCCTGACGAACTTGGTATCAGAGCTAGGCTGACCATTGGCTAATCCTATCTTAGCCAGGTCGAAAAACCTAGGTAAACCAACCCACCAGACCTTAACCTATCCCCGGCCAAGCTTCTCGTTTAAGATAGCCACACAGTGACCCAACACCTTTTTGGCAGTCGGTGCCCAACCTATCAGCCTAGCCAGCCGATCACACGCCGGTGACCGACACCTAAGGTGTCTCACTCGCAAGCGTTCGAAGGAAGACTCCGTCCCCTTTTTTTATAAAAAGGGCACACTAACCTCAACCCAGCATAGCACAGCCTCTACCCCAAACCGAGCTAAAATGCCTGGACCCATTGTTCACAATGAGACCACAGCGACCAACCTTGGAAGTTTTGTGACCGTACTAGCAAACCTCACACGCCGTGCCTTTGCATTAGAAGAGCCCCCAGAATATGTGGTGTACCAAGGGCCCATGAGCGGAGAGAACCGTCAATTCTGGACCACTGTGCACGTTTATGGTAGGGGTCTATCGCCAGAACGCCCCTACAGGTTCATCGGAAGGACAACTTCCTTTGAGCCACAAGCCATCCAACAAGCTGCTCGAGAGGATATAGTTCAACTCCGGCACTTGTCGCCCAGAGTTAACTGTCGCTTGTTCTACTACTACCCCAGCCGTGACGGGTATGGTAGGCCACCCCAAGTTGCCAACGGAAACCACAAGACGGATCCTGCATTGTTGCATCTGGTGCGCTATGTAAGTGCACTAGAGGAACTGTTCGATCAAATCACCCTTGATCTGATCGCAGCTCGTGGAGAGCTGGTTCGCCGAGCTCCGGCAAGAAGAGAAGATGAGCCCGACGCCGACAACCCTGTCGTGCTGTTCGGACAACTGATCGAGTCCTTGAGGTCTGCCCCAGCCATCGACCAAGGTGCTTTAGTGTCCCCAGAAGTGCTTCGTCGCCTTTTGGGAACATGCTCCAACGGGATTGTGGCCAACAATCCCCGTGATGGTCATCATCGCTACCCCGACCCTGCAGTTCCTCAACCCCCTCTAGCTAACCCCGACGGTGAAACCCATGGAGAAGCCTCGGCGTCCACAAGGCACGCCCGCTTAGATATAAACGAGGTAGACTGAGTCACTCAAGTAGTACCAAGTCTTATTATGCCCACGCCCTGTAATTGGGTGATCTTGCATCACCATAATTAAATGCGGTTTGCTTGTGCGCCCCTACTTTAGATAGTAGCCATGCATAAGTATGTTGGTGTATGATTGCATTTTTTATTTCGGGCGTAGCTACCAAAAACCAACCCCGACGACACCCGCAGTAATATGTCACTTCTGCGAGATATGTGTATCTGTGGCTTTGACCCCAACCCCGTAAAGCAGAACCGACGAACTAGTGCCCCTCACCGTGATAAATAACCCAGACCAGTTGCTATATAAAAGGCCACCTCGTGACTTTGCCGAGTATCCCCTCACCTTGTGCACAACCCTCACAACCATTCCTTTGCCATGCCGAGCCCTAGTATCTATCTGAGGACTCCAGATGCTACCCGGTAGTTTCGTTAAAATATTGTGGGACTTTACCTACAGTACCATGAGTGCTACCCATCCACCCCAGTATGAGTTGCTCAAATCAAGGATCACACCGTCCACCTCGAAATATTGGGCAGTAGTACACATCCCTCCCACAAACCCAAACCAAGACCCAACGGAAGTCTCCTTCTTGGGGAAATCCATGCCGACTCCGCAAATGGCCATAGAAGCTGCTGCGTACGAAGCACTTGCTCGCCTTCGATTCGCGGTACCCTATGCCAGCGATCGAGGGTATTATTACTTTCCGAGTCGTGCAGCACCCAAAGAAGTAGCATCTTTTCCCGGTGAACGAATTGAGAGAGACTCAGTGCTGGCCAACCTTGCACAGTATGTCATCGCTCAGGAGTGTTTGGCCCAGCGAGTAATGGGTTATCTCCAGAGCCTCGCCGATTTAAATCCTCAGATCGCCATCGGCAGACCACTGAGGCCCGGCCAGGAGAGACGCATTCATCGACTAGTCAATCCGCTTTCCCCGATAGAAGAAGAGTGTGCCCCAGTACCCGAGACGTTTTCTCGGTAACCTGTCCATTTACCATTTTTATTATAGACGTCACCGCTACGTTTAATTATGTGTTGTAACTTACGCGTGGTACCCTGAGTTTGTGCGACGAGTAAGTTATTTGGTTTCAATTAATATGAGTAGTTTTTACTGCTATTAATTTTGATTTAACTATTTTCACTCGCGCTAAATCCCGGAGTGAGATTCCTTTTCCCTGAGTTGCTGCAGCGTATATCTCCTCGCGACATAGATTTTTTTTCACGCAGCACCATGGCAGCAGACTCACAACCACAACCACCCGAACACACGCACTAATTACAAACCACGTACCCGTGTTGCATCTAACTGATCACCTCCCTAACACACCACAGTCTCTCAAGGAGAGATTAGTGGGTAACCATCCGGGTGCAAGTTACCTCCGGCACACCGACAACAGTTAGCACCCGACACCACACCTAATCCTCGTGATCACCGCCACCGCGGAGAGCCAGCACTCGAGCGGCAGCATCACGGCGATCGTCGAGGATCATCGCACACAAGAGCACGGAGAGCCCCAGCAATGTCGCCAGCCCTCCGCACACCAGGATCATGTACCAGTCCGGCACCGCCCCCACCATTAGAGCCTCGTCTCAAGCTTCTGTAAACAGAATTGGAGAAGAAGGAAGGAGAAGGAGAAGCAAGGCCAGGTGTGAGGAAGAAGAGAGGAGCACCTCTGTCATTTTATAGCTCGAGATCGGTGTACGGTGGGCGAAGTACACCAGCGTTGCTTGTCGCTCGATCGCCGGTGTTCGGAGGCGAATCCGCGAGCAGTGCCGACAGCACACTGGCCTGCGAGGTGAGTGCATGCTGCACCAGCAGCTAGCACGCCGCGCACTACCACAGTACGGCTAGATGCCCTATGCGCTAGACGTCGCCGGTGCAGAAAGCGCGGGAAAGCGCGCGGGAGAGAGGAGGAAGAGAGAGCCGGAGGTAGGAGAAGAGACTGACAGTGGACCCCGGGTCCACCTGTCAGCCAGAGGGAGCACTGTGATCTCGGGTACGACCAGCGTATTTTAGAAATTTAGAATTTAATTCTAAATTTACTCTAACCAAAAGTAGAAATTCCTCGTTTTCCCCAACCATGGATTTTTCCACGCTGCACCAGTATTACACACTGTAGTTTTACACCACTTATTTGCCCACCCATTGTAGCCACATTTTATTACTTGAGTAAGGTGGGTATTTTTGTGAGATTATTTTGAGATAGTAGGAGTAATTCTTTTCAAAGCATCCCTTAGCAAATCTCGAGGACGAGATTTTTTCTTAAGGGGGGTAGTGTTGTAACACCCCAAAAATTTAAACTGGATTTGTTTATTAAAATTTTGCCAGGAAAATAAATTTTTTATTTTCTGGATTTTCTTTGATTTCAGAACCATTCTTTTCTTGCTTATTGTGGAGTTTTTACCCAAGTGAAAACTTTCCAAATGTTTTGTTGGACTTGTATACCCTCTCAAGAAAAACTTTTCTTTTTATCAGTGGAATTAATTATGTAATTATTTTCCTGATCTTTATTTCTTTAAAAATGGTTTCCCATGGTTTTAGGGTCCCATTTGAACTACAACCCTTTGATAAATTTATTTAAAATTCCAACCAAAATTTGGGGATGTCATGTGATGTTTTTAAATCACGTTTATGCAAAAACCCAGTGTTGTCCTTTGAAAAATTTGAGTAAATCAACCTCATCTTCATTCTGGTCCAGCTTGGTGATTTGTACTGCAACCATATATTAACTTGACCGTTTAACCATGATTCTTTTTCCTACTTTTAGACCACCCTACAAAACCCTTAAGTCCAGGAGAGTGGACCCATTGGAATATGTTTGGCCCATGCAATGATGCCCTTTTCTTTCTGCGCAGAATCAGTTTTCTCACAAACTTGCACTAACAAGTTTTTGTTTTTGACAAACTAAACTTGCCACCCTCTGTATCATCTAAAGAGACACTGATTTGGAGATTTTGGCCACCCCAAGAGTTGCCTAGACGCCCTTGGCATTCTGTCAAACACCTTGAGTGCATGGATAGTTTTTGCATGATTTTAGTTTTGCACTGTGATCTTGCCCCTCTGGACAAACTAGCATGTCCACTAAACCCCTAGATGCCTCTAACCTAGACCTGCTAATTGCCAACCTCACCCAAGCCTCCTAGCATGCCTTGGCATTTTGCCGAACAGTTGGCGTGCACGCTCTGGGCGCGGCCAGAGCGCGCGTTTTGCACGTGCGTGCGCACGAGTCGCCGTGTCTCGCTGCCGCCTACCCGCGCCTGTTCTGGCCCCTCACTTCTCCCAGCCGTCGCGCCCCGACTCCTCCCTCGCCGCAGAGCCGCCCTGGAGCCCCGCAGTGCCGCCGTCAGGTCGGCCGTGGCAGCTAGCGGACGGCCACAGTGGGCCTCTGCCGTGGGCGGCGCCGCCCGAGCCACACCAGCGCGCCAGCTCGCTCATGGAACAGCAGCTCATGCATGAGCCTGTCCATTAGCGCCCGTCACCGCCACGCCGCCCTGCTGCAACAGAACGGCGGTTCACCGGCGTCCTTATCCACGGCCGCGGAACCGACCTAGTTGCGCTATATATGGAGACCCCCGAGCTCATCCAAACCCTCACACAGTCTCAGGTCACCCCTCTAGAGCCCCCATGGCCAGCAATCAACGGCGGGAAGCTCTCTTCCTTGACTCCGGCCGGTTCGGCCGCCGCCACGCTCCAGTGCCATGTGTTGCAATCAGAGCCTCCCCTGCCCTCCCAACACCACCATCCGACTCCCCTTGATCGTGCGGAGCCACCCATCCCCTCATCCTCGACCGGGAGCCACCGTAGCCCAGACCCCCAAATCCACCCGAAGCCGCCTCCGTCGCGGAGCTTGCCGCCGGCAACTCCCTCCGCCCCCGCCAACCTAGCAACCACCGGGAGGACCGCCCCAGACTGGCGGAGCATCCCTGCCCTCAGAACCCCGTAGGGAGCCGCCGTTCGCCGACGGCAATCGCCGGGTTCCCGCCACCGCTCAGCCAGAGAGAAGATAGAGGCGTGGGCGACTGGTCAAACCTGACTAGTGGGCCCAAGGGACCCACTGTCGGTGACCCCGAGCCGGCCCGCGTGGTTTAAGTGGAAGCGTAAAAACCCAGAGTACGTCTTCCCTTCCCCGAAAGCGTATTCTGAATCGAAACGTTTTCTTTTTCTGGTTTTATTTAAAAAACAGAATATTGACTAAACTTTGACTGGCTATAACTTTTTAAATATAAGTCCAATTGACTTGATTCTTTTTCTGTTGTTTCTCAAATTTGGTCTAGTTTATTTTCATATTTATTTGGAAATTTTCCAAACAACTTGTTTGTACTGTTTTTAAACTATGTGTTAATTCAAATTTTCTTAAATAGGATTTTTGAAGAAGAAGGCAAGTTTCAAAAGTGCACCCCATTTGCATACTTTTGAAGGCAAGCATTCTGAACCCTGGCATAATAATTTTTGTGGGTTGTTGGATACGGTTATAACACCACCGTGACATGGAGCTTTTGTTATTTTATTTGACGATATGATCATACGCATTCAGTGCATAATGAAAATTCTTGCTGTTGGAAATGAATATGATTGTGATAGTAATCACTCTAGTATACCTTTCATGCCTACCGGGAGGAAGTCGGGAAAGTCTCTGTCTTGGGTAGACACGAGCTTGTCCTCGGTCTTCATCGAGACGGTCGTGTCCGATACGGCATGGTGAGGCATGATGAGTAGTGATTTTGTCTGTTGGTTGGAACATATTTGTTATGCTAACCATGCAGGGAATACTTAAACCTCCTGAGTCGACCGTAGATCGAGTCTTGTTCCAGTAACCCCCATACTTGTTTCGTACTACCACTTGTCCCTACCACCGGTAGGGTACGGTTCAGTAGGTTGTCAACCCCTTCCTAGCACACACCGTACAGAGAGGCCATGGTGGAAGATACTGGAGGCCTCCGGTAGGCATGCCACCTGGTCCGGGGGCATGGGTGTTTTCGGTTGTAGCCGAAGGGGGTAGCTCCCCTAGTTTGCGCGCGGTATAAATTTTGTGATCCCATGCTAAATGAGGTTGTAGCCTCCCCACTTAGAGTTTTGCTTAACGGGTGTCATGGGTGATTCCAGACACTGGTAAGTTAGGCTGGTGTGTGCGGGCAGGTGTGTTTTCAATTAAAAGACCGTAGACGGAATTAGTCGCGATGGACTAAAGGAATCCGTTACTCGTGGGTAAAGAGTACAACCTCTTCAAAGATTATAACTATTCGAATAGCCGTGTCCATGGGTAAGGACTACAGCCTGGGATGGGTCAAGTGTCGGTCTTAGTGTTGGTTTTCGGAGGAAAAACTACTAAACCAGAACATGGATCATGACTTGTGACTCATCATGATTATGATTATTATTATTATGGACTAACCACTTACATTGTTGAGTATCCCTGGGACGGTTCTACCTCCCGGATATTCACTGTGATGATACTTTATAAGCCCTTTATGTGGTGTCGCTGAGACGCCCGACTGTGGCATGCTTGTTATTCATTTACTTTATAAGCCCTTTATGTGGTGTCGCTGAGACGCCCGACTATGGCATGCTTGTTATTCATGTACTTCATAAGCCCTTTATGTGGTGTCACGGAGACGCCCGACTGTGGCATGCTTGTTATTCATTTACTTTATAAGCTCTTTATGTGGTGTCGCTGAGATGCCCGACTGTGGCATGCTTGTCATTCCTTTACTTTATAAGCCCTTTATGTGGTGTCGCTGAGACGCCCAACTATGGCATGCTTGTTATTCATTTACTTCATAAGCCCTTTATGTGGTGTCGCGGAGACGCCCGACTATGGTATGCTTGTTATTAAAAGACTGTAGACGGAATTAGTCCCGATGGACTAAAGGAATCTGTTACTCGTGAGTAAAGAGTACACCCTATGCAGAGATTATAACAATTCGAATAGCCGTGTCCATGGGTAAGAACTACAGTCTGGGATGGGTCAAGTGTCGGTCTTAGTGTCGGTCTTCGGAGCAAAAACTACTAAGCCAGAACATGGATCATGACTTGTGACTCATGATGATTATGATTATTATTATTATGGACTAACCATTTACATCATTGAGTATCCCTAGGACGGTTCTACCTCCCGGATATTCACTGTGATGATACATTATAAGCCCTTTATGTGGTGTCGCTGAGACGCCCGACTGTGGCATGCTTGTTATTCATTTACTTTATAAGCCCTTTATGTGGTGTTGCTGAGACGCCCGACTGTGGCATGCTTGTTATTCATTTACTTCATAAGCCCTTTATGTGGTGTCGTGGAGACGCCCGACTGTGGCATGCTTGTTATTCATTTACTTTATGAGCCCTTTATGTGGTGTCGCTGAGACGCCCGACTGTGGCATGCTTGTCATTCATTTACTTTATAAGCCCTCTATGTGGTGTCGCTCAGACGCCCGACTGAGGCATGCCTTATATTATTATCCTTTTGAGGCGTCGCTTCAGACACCTGATCGGTGCATTCTATTTCTACTCCCTGATTGCATATTCATATTTGACATGAATAACCTGCTTGCATGCATCATGATTTTTACTTATGACTGGCGTTGTGATCATAGAGAATTTCAGAGCATGATTATTTATTCATTATATTATACCCGTGTTCACAATGTTTGCGAGTACATTCAAAGGTACTCACTGGCTTGTCCCTGGCTATTATCTTGGCCAGATTTCTTGCGTGGAGAGGAGCGTTGCGAAGACAGCCCCGGAACCAACGCAATGGTGATAGCAGCCTCACGAAAATAGGAGTTATCCAGGTCAGCTGTTCCTGTGGGAAATGGAGTCCCATAGATGCTGATGATCCGCAAAACGCTTCTGCCATCAACCACTAGAAACCATTTGTTGTACTCATAGGCCAGAATGGTCTTGTACTACACATTATGTACTTTGCTTGGAATTTCTGTATCAAGTTGGTGCCTCATCAGCTAACAGTAATCCTGAGGCTGGTGAGCACAAGGGCCATTTTCTGGGAAATTAATATCCCGAAAATCCGGTCCTGACAAGATGGCGGTTCCTTACCTCCCCTCGTAGTTGAGGGATAAATCTTAGTTTTTGGATCTCTCAAGTTCTTCATAATGATAAGCAGATATAAATCCCAAGTGACTCAAAGAATAGAGCTATGCTCCCTGGCAATCGCGCCAGAAAATAGTCTTGATAACCCACAAGTATAGGGGATCACCACAGTTTTTGAGGGTAGAGTATTCAACCCAAATTTATTGATTCAACACAAGGGGAGCCAAAGAATATTCACAAGTATTAGCAGCTGAGTTGTCAATTCAACCATACCTAGAAACTTAGTATCTGCAGCAAAGTGTTTAGTAGCAAAGTAATATGATAGTCGTGGTAACGGTGGCAAAAGGTAACGGTAGCAAAATTAATGTTTTTGGTATTTTGTAGTGATGATAACAATAGCTGCGGAAAAGTAAATAAGCAAAGAACAATATGTGGAAAGCTCGTAGGCAATGGATCAGTGATGGAGAATTATGCTGGATGCAGTTCATCATGTAACAATCATAACCTAGGGTGACACAGAACTAGCTCCAGTTCATCAATGTAATGTAGGCATGTATTCCGAATATGGTCATACGTGCTTATGGAAAAGAACTTGCATGACATCTTTTGTCTTGCCCTCCCGTGGCAGCGCGGTCCTTGCGGAAACTAAGGGATATTAAGGTCTCCTTTTAATAGAGTACCGGAATAAAGCATTAACACATAGTGAATACATGAACTCCTCAAACTATGGTCATCACCGGTAAGTATCCTGATTATTGTCACTTCGGGGTTAATGGATCATAACACATAATAGGTGACTATAGACTTGCAAGATAGGATCAAGAACTCTCATATATTGATGAAACCATAATAGGTTCATATCTGAAATCATGGGACTCGGGCCCTAGTGACAAGCATTAAGCATAGCAAAGTCATAGCAACATCAATCTCAGAACATAGTGGATACTAGGGATCAAACCCTAACAAAATTAACTCGATTACATGATAGATCCCATCCAACCCATCACCGTCCAGCAAGCCTACGATGGGATTACTCACGCACGGCGGTGAGCATCATGAAATTGGTGATGGAGGATGGTTGATGATGACGATGGCGACGGATTCCCCTCTCCGGAGCCCCGAACGGACTCCAGATCAGCCCTCCCAAGAGGTTTTAGGGCTTGGCGGCGGCTCCGTATCGTAAAACACGATGAATTCTTCTCTCTGATTTTTTTCTCCCCGAAACACAATATATAGAGTTGGAGTTGGAGTCGGAGGAGCTCCAGGGGGCCCACGAGGTAGGGGGGCGCGCCCTAGGGGGGCAGGCGCGCCCCCCACCCTCATGGACAGGTGGTGGGCCCCCTGGCCTTCATCTTTTGTAGGTATTTTTTATATTTTCCAAAAACTTGCCCCGTGAAGTTTCAGGTCATTCTGAGAACTTTTGTTTCTGCACATAAATAACATCTTGGTAATTCTGCTGAAAATAGCGTCAGTCCGGGTTAGTTCCATTCAAATCATGCAAGTTGGAGTCCAAAACAAGGGCAAAAGTGTTTGGAAAAGTAGATACGACGGAGACATATCAAGGGTTGAAGCCCAGATTGATACGCGACCTCTAGCACGCGGCTGGTGCCTAGGTAGATGAGTTGCCATCAGTACTTTGGGGTCTAAGAACAACGCCAAATTGGTTGACTGGCCGGAATCCCTTCTTCATGGTTTGTGGAGCTGAGGCCATGCTGCCGACTGATTTACTCCATAATGCCCCGTGAGTGGAGCTTTTCTCAGAGGCAGAAGCAGAACAAGCATGTCAAGACGTTGTTGATCTTTTAGAAGAAGAAAGCGAGATGGCCCTGATCAGGTCGACCATCTATCAGCAAGACCTTCCTCGGTTCCATGCTAGGAACGTAAGAGGTCGAGCATTTTAGGAAGGGGACCTGGTTCTCCGTGTGGATCAGCAATGACCACACAAGCTTGCTCCTTCCTGGGAAGGCCCCTTCATCATCACCAAAGTGCTCCACAATGGAGCATATCACCTGTACGATGTGGAACACAAGCAAGACGAGCCACGCGCTTGGAATGCGGAGCTTCTCCGCCATTTTAATACTTAAGCATTCAAACTGTCGAGATGTAATAAGAAGTACCTTTCAGTTTGTTTATCAAAGACATGGTTTTTACAGTCTCCTAGATGATTGTTATTACTTATACATGTGCCCAAAATCCCCTAGTGGGTGACTTAGCTGCGAATCCGATTCGCCTAAGTTTCAAAAACAAAATCCTACCGAGTGAAGAGCAAGCCTCACACTCGGGGGCTTAGCTGCGAATCCGATTCGCCTAAGTTTGGAAAATCCTACCGAGTGGAGAGCAATCCTCCCACTCGGGGGCTTAGTTGCAGTTCCGTACTCGCCTAAGATTAAAAAATCCTATTGAGTGAAGAGCAAGCCTCTCACTCGGGGGCTTAGCTGCGAATCCGATTCACCTAAGTTTAAAAAATCTTACCGAGTGGAGAGCAATCCTCCCACTCGGGGGCTTAGCTGCAGTTCCGTAGTCGCCTAAGTTTAAAAAATCCTACCGAGTGGAGAGCAATCCTCCCACTCGGGGGCTTAGCTGGAGTCTCGTACTCGCCTAAGTTTGAAAAATCTTACCAAGTGGAGAGCAATCCTCCCACTCGGGGGCTTAGATACAGTTCCGTACTCGCCTAAGTTTAAAAAATCTTACCGAGTGGACAGCAATCCTCCCACTCGGGGCTTTAGCTGTAGTTCCGTACTCGCCTAAGATTAAAAAATCCTACCGAGTGGAGAGCAATCCTCCCACTCGGGGGCTTAGCTGCAGTTCCATACTCTCCTAAGTTTAAAAAATACTACCGAGTGGAGAGCAATCCTCCCACTTGGAGCCTTAGCTGCAGTTTCGTACTCGCCTAAGTTTAAAAAATCCTACCGAGTGAAGAGCAATCCTCCCACTCGGGGGCTTAGCTGCAGTCTCGTAATCGCCTAAGTTTAAAAAATCCTACCGGGTGGAGAGCAATCCTCCCACTCGGGGGCTTAGCTATAGTCTCATACTCTCCTAGGTTTGAAAAATCCTACCGAGTGAAGAGCAAGCCTCCCACTCGGGGGCTTAGCTATAGTCTCGTACTCACCTAGGTTTGAAAACTCCTACCGAGTGAAGAGCAAGCCTCTCACTCGGGGGCTTAGCTGCAGTCCCGTACTCACCTAAGTTTAAAACACGCTCCCTCAATAGCCGTGACACAAGTACAATGTGTGCTCCATCCTGATCCGCAAGGACAACGAGGTGCAGGTCGACTGCGATTTTCTCCTCAGTGCTGCGGCACAAGTATAATGAAAGCTCCATCCTGATCCGCAAGGACGACGAGGTGTAGGTCGACTGCGATCTTCTACTCAGAGCTGCGACACAAGTACAATGTGCGCTCCATCCTGATCCACAAGGACAATGAGGTGCAGGTCGACTGTGATCTTCCCCTCAGAGCTGCGGCACAAGTACAATGTGCACTCCATCCTAATCTGCAAGGATGACGAGGTGCAGGTCATGGATGGCACCAAGTGCCCTTATACATGATACACTCGACTGAGCTGCATCACAGTCAGTAACAATTCAGACTGAAGAATCAAGTTTAACTTAGAGTCAAGAGATCCAAAAAACAACAAAGTTCAGATAAATCTCAAACTTCAGAACATCAGATAAGAGTGCTCGGGCGCCAGGACCAAAGGATTTTAACGGTTACAAAACAACTCGGCATACTGAGGCAAATTTAATCGGATCATAAAAAGTTTGTTCACTCCGCAGGATGAGGACTGGCAGGCTCGACGAACTCATCCAGGTCGATTACATCTGTAATTCGAGTAGCAGTAGCAATGAAGGTGTTCATAAAAGACTGGAAGTCAAGCCTCTTGGTGTTGGCAACCTTGATCGCTGCTAACTTATCTTCTTTGGCCTCCTTGCAATGAACGCAAACAAGAGACAGAGCTACATCAGTGCCACATCGAGCAGATGATTTCTTTCATTCCTGCACTCGACCAGGGATCTCATTGAGTTGAGTCATCAAAGACTCGAGGTCATTCTGGAGCGTTTCCTTGGGCCAAAGTGTCGTGTCGATCCGTGACTCCTCAACCTTTAGTCGAGTGAGGTAGTCTGTAACGCTGGCAAGACGGGATTCCAGTCGAAGCACGTTCATGGCAGCTTCATCCTTGACAGTGGAATTGATGGGGTCCAAGCTTGTCTCGATCCGCCCAGTTTCTTCGTCAAAGTTTTGACAGAATTCTGCAATCGTAAAGAACTAGTGAGTCGATGACTTTATGGTGAATCGAGGATAGCCAAACAGTCGGACGAAGAAAGGTACCTTCAAGCATAAGGAATAACTTTTTGGTGAGTCCCCCCAGATAAGCCTCCAGGTCATTTCTCTTCCGAGAAATGTCTTCGATCTTGTCGTTCAAAGCCACTTTGTCCTTCTTCAGACGGTTCACTTCTCTATTATCTTCCTCTAGCGCCCCGACTGAAGCCAACTTCTTGTCGGCGAGTGTTGTTTACTCCTGAGCCTCCTTCTGTGCTACGGCGAGATCAAGGTCTTTCTGTGCCAGAGTCTGCCTCATTTTCTCTAAAATATATATGTATATACAACAAACAAGCACTCGGTTCAGAGAGAAGAATGAGGATATGACTGGAGACAATCCAATTCCACAGTCGACAAGTTCTTACCTTCCATACCAGCAGTTTCGTCTTTGGCCTTCTGCAAGTTCTGCTTGGCCAACTCCAAGTCAAGGTTGAGCTGTCTCTGCTTCTCCTTGAATTCAGAAAATTTGGATATGAGCTCACGGGATTTCTGAAATCAGTAAAAAGATACATTAGTGGACAGAGTCAAAGATTATTCGCTTCTGAGTGAAAAGAATTCTAAGACTACTACGGAATCAAACATTCAACAGTAGTCTCGAGGACTACACCTAGTGGGTGCACTTAGCGTGCCCCTACTAGTCCATGTTCCACTCAGCACGGTCCATCCAGACCGGGTGAAAAAAAGAAAAAAAGAGAGGCAACAGTTATTCTCATACCACAACCGACTACACGCAGTCGACGGTGGTCTCAGGGACTACACCCAGTGGGTGCACTCAGCATGCCCCCACTAGTTCAAGTTCCACTCGACATGGTCCGCCCAGACTGAGTGGAAGAACTGAAAAACAAGATATTTTTATCAACACCCCTTATACGTCTCCATCGTATCTGTATTTTTTTATTGTCCCATGCCAATATTATACAACTTTCATATATTTTTGGCAACTTTTATACTATTTTTGGGACTAACATATTGATCCAGTGCCCAGTGCCAGTTCCTGTTTGTTGCATGTTTTTTGTTTCGCAGAAACTCCATATCAAATGGAGTCCAAACGGAATAAAAACTGGTAGAGATTTTGTTGGAATATATGTGAATTTTGGGAAGTGAAATCAACGCGAGACGGTGCTCAAGGGGCCCATGAGGCAGGGGCGCCCCAGGGGGGCAGGCGCGCCCCTGACCCACGTGGACACCCCGTAAGGCGGTTGGTGCCCTTGTTTCTCCACAAGAAAGGTAATATCCAGGTAAAAAATCGTGTCAAAAATTCAGCCCAATCGGAGTTACGGATCTCCGGGAATTTAAGAAACAGTGAAAGGAAAGAATCAGGAACGCAGAAACAGAGAGAGACAGAGAGACAGATCCAATCTCGGAGGGGCTCTCGCCCCCCCCCCCCCCTGCCGCCATGGAGGCCATGGACCGGAGGGGAAACCCTTCTCCCATCTAGGGAGAAGGTCAAGGAACAAGAAGAAGAAGGGGGGCCGTCTCCCCCTCTCTCCCGGTGGCGCCGGAACGCCGCCGAGGCCATCATCATCACCGCAATCTACACAAACAACTTCACCGCCATCATCACCAACTCTTCCCCCTCTATGCAGCGGTGTAACCACTCTTTTACCCTGACACTTTGCTGGATCGGAGTCCGGGGATCGTCATCGAGCTGAACGTGTTCTAGAACTCGGAGGTGCCGTAGTTTCGGTGCTTGATCGGTCGGGCCGTGAAGACGTACGACTACATCAACCGCGTTGTCATAACGCTTCCGCTGTCGGTCTATGAGGGTACGTAGATCACACTCTCCCCTCTCGTTGCTATGCATCACCATGATCTTGCGTGTGCGTAGGAATATTTTTTGAAATTACTACGTTCCCCAACAATGGTATCAGAGCCTAGGTTTTATGCATTGATGTTATATGCACGAGTAGAACACAAGTGAGTTGTGGGCGATATAATTCATACTGCTTACCAGCATGTCATACTTTGGTTCGGCGGTATTGTTGGATGAAGCGGCCCGGACCGACATTACGCGTACGGTTACGCGAGACCGGTTCTCCCGACGTGCTTTGCACAAAGGTGGCTAGCGGGTGTCAGTTTCTCCAACTTTAGTTGAACCAAGTGTGGCTACGCCCGGTCCTTGCGAAGATTAAAACAGCACCAACTTGACAAACTATCATTGTGGTTTTGATGCGTAGGTAAGAACGGTTCTTGCTAAGCCCGTAGCAGCCACGTAAAACATGCAACAACAAAGTAGAGGACGTCTAACTTGTTTTTGCAGGGCATGTTGTGATATGATATGGTCAAGACATGATGCTAAATTTTATTGTATGAGATGATCATGTTTTGTAACTGAGTTATCGGCAACTGGCAGGAGTCATATGGTTGTCGCTTTATTGTATGCAATGCAATTGTGCTGTAATGCTTTACTTTATCACTAAGTGGTAGCGATAGTCGTGGAAGCATAAGATTGGCAAGACGACAATGATGCTACGATGATGATCAAGGTGTCGTGCCGGTGACGATGGTGATCATGACGGTGCTTCAAAGATGGAGATCACAAGCACAAGATGATGATGGCCATATAATATCACTTATATTGATTGCATGTGATGTTTATCTTTTATACATCTTATCTTGCTTTGATTGACGGTAGCATTTTAAGATCATCTCTCACTAATTATCAAGAAGTGTTCTCCCTGAGTATGCACCGTTGCGAAAGTTCTTCGTGCTAAGACACCATGTGATGATCGGGTGTGATAGGCTCTACGTTCAAATACAACGGGTGCAAAACAGTTGCACATGTAGAATACTCAGGTTATACTTGATGAGCCAAGCATATACAGATATGGCCTCGGAACACAGAGACCGAAAGGTCGAGCGTGAATCATATAGTAGATATGATCAACATAGTGATGTTCACCAATGAAACTACTCCATCTCACGTGATGATCGGACATGGTTTAGTTGATTTGGATCACGTGATCACTTAGAGGATTAGAGGGATGTCTATCTAAGTGGGAGTTCTTTAGTAATATGATTAATTGAACTTAAATTTATCATGAACTTAGTACCTGATAGTATCTTGCTTGTTTATGTTTGATTGTAGATAGATGGCCCGTGCTGTTGTTCCGTTGAATTTTAATGCGTTCCTTGAGAAAGCAAAGATGAAAGATGATGGTAGCAATTACACGGACTGGGTCCGTAACTTGAGGATTATCCTCATTGCTGCACAGAAGAATTACGTCCTGGAAGCACCGCTGGGTGCCAGGCCTGCTGCTGGAGCAACACCAGAAGTTATGAACGTCTGGCAGAGCAAAGTTGATGACTACTCAATAGTTCAGTGTGCCATGCTTTACGGCTTAGAATCGGGACTTCAACGACGTTTTGAACGTCATGGAGCATATGAGATGTTCCAAGAGTTGAAGTTAATATTTCAAGCAAATGCCCGGATTGAGAGATATGAAGTCTCCAATAAGTTCTATAGCTGCAAGATGGAGGAGAACAGTTCTGTCAGTGAGCATATACTCAAAATGTCTGGGTATAATAATCACTTTATTCAATTGGGAGTTAATCTTCCAGATGATTGCGTCATTGACAGAATTCTCCAATCACTGCCACCTAGCTACAAGAACTTCGTGATGAACTATAATATGCAAGGGATGAATAAGACTATTCCCGAGCTCTTCGCAATGCTGAAAGCTGCGGAGGTAGAAATCAAGAAGGAGCATCAAGTGTTGATGGTCAACAAGACCACTAGTTTCAAGAAAAATGGCAAAGGGAAGAAGAAGGGGAACTTCAAAAAGAACAGCAAGCAAGTTGCTACTCAAGAGAAGAAACCCAAATCTGGACCTAAGCCTGAAACTGGGTGCTTCTACTGCAAGCAGACTGGTCACTAGAAGCGGAACTGCCCCAAGTATTTGGCGGATAAGAAGGATGGCAAGGTGAACAAAGGTATATGTGATATACATATTATTGATGTGTACCTTACTAATGCTCGCAGTAGCACCTGGGTATTTGATACTGGTTCTGTTGCTAACATTTGCAACTCGAAACAGGGACTACGGATTAAGCAAAGATTGGCTAAGGACGAGGTGACGATGCGCGTGGGAAATGGTTCCAAAGTCGATGTGATCGCGGTCGGCACGCTACCTCTACATCTACCTTCGGGATTAATATTAGACCTAAATAATTGTTATTTGGTGCCAGCGTTGAGCATGAACATTATATCTGGATCTTGTTTGATGCGAGACGGTTATTCATTTAAATCAGAGAATAATGGTTGTTCTATTTATATGATTAAAATCTTTTATGGTCATGCACCCATGAAGAATGGTCTATTCTCATTAAATCTCGATAGTAGTGACACACACATTCATAATGTTGAATCCAAAAGATGCAGAGTTGATAATGATAGTGCAACTTATTTGTGGCACTGCCGTTTAGGTCATATCGGTGTAAAGCGCATGAAGAAACTCCATACTGATGGACTTTTGGAACCACTGGATTATGAATCACTTGGTACTTGCGAACCGTGCCTTATGGGTAAGATGAAAAAAACACCATTCTCCGGTACTATGGAGAGAGCAACAGATTTGTTGGAAATCATACATACAGATGTATGTGGTCTGATGAATGTTGAGGCTCGTGGCGGATATCGTTATTTTCTCACCTTCACAGATGACTTAAGCAGATATGGGTATATCTACTTAATGAAACATAAGTCTGAAACATTTGAAAAGTTCAAAGAATTTCAGAGTGAAGTTGAAAATCATCGTAACAAGAAAATAAAATTCCTACGATCTGATCGTGGAGGAGAATATTTGAGTTGCGAGTTTGGTGTACATTTGAAACAATGTGGAATAGTTTCGCAACTCATGCCACCCAGAACACCACAGCGTAATGGTGTGTCCGAACGTCGTAATCGTACTTTACTAGATATGGTGCGATCTATGATGTCTCTTACTGATTTACCGCTATCATTTTGGGGTTATGCTTTAGAAACGGCCGCATTCACGTTAAATAGGGCACCATCAAAATCCATTGAGACGACGCCTTATGAACTGTGGTTTGGCAAGAAACCAAAGTCGTCGTTTCTGAAAGTTTGGGGCTGCGATGCTTATGTGAAAAAACTTCAACCTGATAAGCTCGAACCCAAATCGGAGAAATGTTTCTTCATAGGATATCCAAAGGAAACTATTGGATACACCTTCTATCACAGATCCGAAGGCAAGACTTTTGTTGCTAAATTCAGAAACTTTCTAGAGAAGGAGTTTCTCTCGAAAGAAGTGAGTGGGAGGAAAGTAGAACTTGATGAGGTAACTGTACCTGCTCCCTTATTGGAAAGTAGTACATCACAGAAACCGGTTTCTGTGACACCTACACCAATTAGTGAGGAAGCTAATGATGATGATCATGAAACTTCAGAACAAGATACTACTGAACCTCGTAGATCAACCAGAGTAAGATCCGCACCAGAGTGGTACGGTAATCCTGTTCTGGAAGTCATGCTACTAGATCATGATGAACCTACGAACTATGGAGAAGCGATGGTGAGCCCAGGTTCCGCAAAATGGCTTGAAGCCATGAAATCTGAGATGGGATCCATGTATGAGAACAAAGTGTGGACTTTGGTTGACTTGCCCAAAGATCGGAAAGCAATTGAGAATAAATGGATCTTCAAGAAGAAGACTGACGCTGACGGTAATGTTACTGTCTACAAAGCTCGACTTGTCGCAAAAGGTTTTCGACAAGTTCAAGCGATTGACTACGATGAGACCTTCTCACCCGTAGCGATGCTTAAGTCTGTCCGAATCATGTTAGCAATTGACGCATTTTATGATTATGAAATTTGGCAGATGGATGTCAAAACTGCATTCCTGAATGGATTTCTGGAAGAAGAGTTGTATATGATGCAGCCGGAAGGTTTTGTCGATCCAAAGGGAGCTAACAAAGTGTGCAAGCTCCAGCGATCCATTTATGGACTGGTGCAAGCCTCTCGGAGTTGGAATAAACGCTTTGATAGTGTCATCAAAGCATTTGGTTTTGTACAGATTTTTGGAGAAGCCTGTATTTACAAGAAAGTGAGTGGGAGCTCTGTAGCATTTCTGATATTATATGTAGATGACATATTACTAATCAGAAATGATATAGAATTTCTAGATAGCATAAAGGGATACTTGAATAAGAGTTTTTCAATGAAATACCTCGGTGAAGCTGCTTACATATTGGGCATTAAGATCTATAGAGATAGATCAAGACGCTTAATTGGACTTTCACAAAGCACATACCTTGACAAAGTTTTGAAGAAGTTCAAAATGGATCAAGCAAAGAAAGGATTCTTGCCTGTGTTACAAGGTGTGAAATTGAGTAAGACTCAATGCCCGACCAATGCAGAAGATAGAGAGAAAATGAAAGATGTTCCCTATGCTTCAGCCATAGGCTCTATCATGTATGCAATGCTGTGTACCAGACCTGATGTGTGTCTTGCTATAAGTCTAGCAGGGAGGTACCAAAGTAATCCAGGAGTGGATCACTGGACAGCGGTCAAGAACATCCTGAAATACCTGAAAAGGACAAAGGATATGTTTCTCATATATGGAGGTGACAAAGAGCTCATCATAAATGGTTACGTTGATGCAAGCTTTGACACTGATCCGGACGATTCTAAACCAGATACGTGTTTACATTAAACGATGGAGCTGTTAGTTGGTGCAGTTCTAAACAAAGCATTGTGGCGGGATCTACATGTGAAGCGGAGTACATAGCTGCTTCGGAAGCAGCAAACGAAGGAGTCTGGATGAAGGAGTTCATATCCGATCTAGGTGTCATACCTAGTGCATCGGGTCCAATGAAAATCTTTTGTGACAAAGGAATCCAGATTTCACAAGAGAACCAAGCACATCAAGAGACGCTTCAATTCCATCCGGGATCTAGTCCAGGTGGGAGACATAGAGATTTGCAAGATACATACGGATCTGAATGTAGCAGACCCATTGACTAAGCCTCTTCCATGAGCAAAACATGATCAGCACCAAAGCTCCATGGGTGTTAGAATCATTACTGTGTAATCTAGATTATTGACTCTAGTGCAAGTGGGAGACTGAAGGAAATATGCCCTAGAGGCAATAATAAAGTTATTATTTTATTTCCTTATATCATGATAAATGTTTATTGTTCATGCTAGAATTGTATTATCTGGAAACATAATACTTGTGTGAATACATAGACAAACTAAACATCACTAGTATGCCTCTGCTTGACTAGCTCGTTAATCAAAGATGGTTATGTTTCCTAACTATAGACATGTGTTGTCATTTGATTAACGGGATCACATTATTAGGAGAATGATGTGATTGACATGACCCATTCCATTAGCTTAGCACCCGATCGTTTAGTATGTTGCTATTTCTTTCTTCATGACTTATACATGTTCCTATGACTATGAGATTATGCAACTCCCGTTTGTCAGAGGAACACTTTGTGTGCTACCAAACATCACAACGTAACTGGGTGATTATAAAGGAGCTCTACAGGTGTCTCCAAAGGTACATGTTGGGTTGGCGTATTTCGAGATTAGGATTTGTCACTCCGATTGTCGGAGAGGTATCTCTGGACCCTCTTGGTAATGCACATCACATAAGCCTTGCAAGCATTGCAACTAATGAGTTAGTTGTGAGATGATGTATTACGGAACGAGTAAAGAGACTTGCTAGTAACGAGATTGAACTAGGTATTGAGATACCAACGATCAAATCTCGGGCAAGTAACATACCGATGACATTGGGAACAAAGTATGTTGTTATGCGGTCTGACCGATAAAAGATCTTCGTAGAATATGTGGGAGCCAATATGAGCATCCAGGTTCCGCTATTGGTTATTGACCGGAGACATGTCTCCGTCATGTCTACATTGTTCTCGAACCCGTAGGGTCCGCACGCTTAACGTTACGATGACAATTTCATTATGAGTTTATATATTTTGATGTACCGAAGTTAGTTTGGAGTCCCGGATGTGATCACAGACATGACGAGGAGTCTCGAAATGGTCGAGACATAAATATTGATATATTGCAAGCCTATGTTTGGACATCGGAAGTGTTCCGGGTGAAATCGGCATTTTACCGGAGTACCGGGAGGTTACCGGAACCCCCCGGTAACCTAATGGGCCTTAATGGGCCTAGTGGAGGAAGAGGAGAGGAGGCCTAGGGGCTGCCGCGCGCCCCTCCCCCCCCCCCCCAAGTCCGAATTAGACAAGGACGGGGGGCGGTGCCCCCCCTTTCCTTTCTTCCCTCTCTTCCTTCTTCTCCAAGTCCTAATCCAACTAGGGAAAGGGGGGAGTCCTACTCCCGGTAGGAGTAGGACTCCTCCTGCGCGCCTCCTCCTAGGGCCGGCCGCACCCCCCCTTGGATCCTTTATATACGGGGGCAGGCGGCACCCCTAGACACACAAGTTGATCTCTAAGATCGTTCTCTTAGCCGTGTGCGGTGCCCCCTTCCACCATAGTCCTCGATAATATTGTAGTGGTGCTTAGGTGAAGCCCTGCAACAGTAGAACATCAAGATCGTCACCACGCCGTCGTGCTGACGGAACTCTTCCCCGACACTTTGCTGGATCGGAGTCCGGGGATCGTCATCGAGCTGAACGTGTGCTAGAACTCGGAGGTGCCGTAGTTTCGGTGCTTGATCAGTCGGGCCGTGAAGACGTACGACTACATCAACCGCGTTTTCATAACGCTTCCGCTGTCGGTCTACGAGGGTACGTAGATCACACTCTCCCCTCTCATTGCTATGCATCACCATGATCTTGCATGTGCGTACGATTTTTTTTTTGAAATTACTACGTTCCCCAACACTAAAACCCTCGGTGCTCATTATTTGAAATACATTATGTACTACTTTGATAATCCTGAGAAAACCCCATTCAATTATATAATGGGAGACACGTTGGATCAACATGAATACTTTAGGGACTATCGCTTGACTCAAAAAGGGAAACTATTATGGGATCAAATTTATATGTTTTATTGGTATGCTCGGCAACTATGCTTGAGATATGATTATACTTGTTGCTCTAGGATGAAGGCTCCACACCTTCCCTTTTCATGTGAATTTAATGATGATAAAACCTTGGCTTCTTATGCTAATGGTGTATATGATTATTATGATGTGGAACAAACAGAAGAATTCGTTGCTTTTATGGGTGCTTATGAAATTGAATCTTTGTTTAAAGAGTTTGAAGATTTTGATGATTCAGTTTATAGACCTGAAAATTTAGCTATCCTTAAATATTGCTATGAGAATTATAAATACAATTATTATATTGATGAATTTATTGAGAAAGTCTCCGTTGTCCGAGAAGAGACTAATATTTTGCAGGAGTCTATGGAAGAAGAAATTGATGAAACTGCAAGCTCATTGGATGAAAAAGATGATGAGGAGAGCGAAGAACAAAAGGAGGAAGAGCGGATTAGCTACCCATGCCCACCTTCTAATGAGAGTAACTCTTCAACTCATACATTGTTTAATTTCCCTTCATTCTTACAGAAGGATGATTGCTATGATGATTGTTATGATCCCGTTGATTCTTTTGAAATATCCCTTTTTGATGATGCTTGCTATGCTTGTGGCCAAGATGCCAATATGAATTATGCTTATGGAGATGAACTTTCTATAGTTCCTTATGTTAAACATGAAATTGTTGCTATTGCACCCATGCATGATAGTCCTATTATCTATTTGAATTCTCCCGATTACACTATATCGGAGAAGTTTGCCCTTATTAAGGATTATGTTGATGGGTTGCGTTTTACTACTACACATGATGATATTGATAGATATAATATGCATGTGCTTGCTGCTCCTACTTGCAATTATTATGACAGAGGAACTACATCTCTTCCTCTCCATGTTTCCAATATGATAAAATTGCAAGAAACTTCTTATACTATGCATTGGCCTTTAGTATGTGTGCATGAATTGTTCTTTTATGACATGCTGATGCATAGGAAGAGAGTTAGACTTCATTGTTGCATGATATATATTACTTTTTCTCACTACTAAATCACAAATCATTGTTAATTAAAATAGGCTTTGATATACCTTGGGATCCGGGTGGATTCATTACTTGAGAACCTTATGCCTAGCTTAATGGCTTTAAAGAAAGCGCTGCCAGGGAGACAACCCGGAAGTTTTAGAGAGTCATTTATTTCTGTTGAGTGGTTTTATATAGTTTAAAAACAAAAAATAAAGAGGGGAACCAAAAAAATTCAAAAAGGAAAGTGGAAGTGAGAGAGACAAGCATTGTTGAAGTGGGGGAGCTCCTTGAACTTTGTTCATGCTCACGGAAACTTTGTGAATCTTGATTACAGAAACTTTTGAACAAAAATAATTATCCCCTTGTACAATTCCATCGTATTATAAAAATAATGTGCCAAGATTTGCCTTTAGGATGTTTACATTGCTTGTTGGTTTGTGCGGTGCAGAACAGAAACTTTGGCTGTAGTGCACGATTTTACATTTTTTACTAGAACGTCAAACGGTTCTGAAACTTTTTGCACTGTCTTTATATAAATTTTTTATTTTTCCTAATTGCTTAAGAATTTTTGGGGTACCAGAAGTATGGTGAATGTTCAGATTACTACAGACTGTCCTGTTTAAGACAGATTCTGTTTTTGCTGCATAGTTTGCTTGTTTTGATGAAACTATCGATTTCTATCAGTGGATTAAGCCATGGAGAAGTTATATTACAGTAGCTACAATGAAAACATCAAATATGAATTGGTTTGCAACAGTACTTAGAGTAGTGATTTGCTTCATTGTACTAATGATCTTACCAAACTTTCTATTAAGTTTTGTGTGATTGATGTTTTCAAGTTTTCAGAGAGATCACGATGGATGAAGGAATAAGGAGTGGCAAGAGCCTAAGATTGGGGATGCCCGAGGCACCCCAAGTAAATATTCAAGGACTCCCAAGCAACCAAGCTTGGGGATGCCCCGGAAGGCATCCCCTCTTTCTTCTAACGATCATCGGTAATTTCACTTGGAGCTATATTTTTATTCGTCACATGATATGCGTAAATCTTGGAGAATCTTTTGCATTTAGTTTTCACTTTTATTTGATGCACCATGCTGGTATGAGATAGTCCTTGGTTGATTTCTAGAATGCTCTTTGCACTTCACTTATATCTTTTGAGTGTGGCTTTATAGAATGCTTCATGTGCTTCACTTATATCTTTTGAAGTTTGGATTGCCTGTTTCACTTCACATAGAAAACCGCCATTTGTAGAATGCTCTTTTGCTTCACTTATATTTGTTAGAGCGTGGGAATATCTTTTGTAGAAATAACTAAACTATCTTGCTTCACTTATATCTATTTAGAGAGCTGACAGGAATTGGTCATTCACATGGTTAGTCATAAAATCCTACATAAAACTTGTAGATCACTGAATATGATATATTTGATTCCTTGCAATAGTTTTGCGATATAAAGATGGTGATATTAGAGTCATGCTAGTGGGTAGTTGTGGATTGTATAAATACTTGTGTTGAAGTTTGTGATTCCCGTAGCATGCACGTATGGTGAACCGTTATGTAACGAAGTTGGAGCATGAGGTATTTATTGATTGTCTTCCTTATGAGTGGCAGTCGGGGACGAGCGATGGTCTTTTCCTACCAATCTATCCCCCTAGGAGCATGTGCGTAGTACTTTGTTTCAATGACTAATAGATTTTTGCAATAAGTATGTGAGTTCTTTATGACTAATGTTGAGTCCATGGATTGTACGCACTCTCACCCTTCCATCATTGCTAGCCTCTTCGGTACCGTGCATTGCCCTTTCTCACCTCTAGAGTTGGTGCAAACTTCGCTAGTGCATCCAAACCCCATGATACGATACGCTCTATCACACATAAGCCTCCTTATATCTTCCTCAAAACAGCCACCATACCTACCTATTATGGCATTTCCATAGTCATTCCGAGATATATTGCCATGCAACTTCCATCATCATCATATACATGACTTGAGCATTTATTGTCATATTGATTTGCATGATCGTAAGATAGCTAGCATGATGTTTTAATGGCTTGTCCATTTTTTTATTTCATTGATACGCTAGATCATTGCACATCCCGGTACACCGCTGGAGGCATTCATATAGAGTCATATCTTTGTTCTAGTATCGAGTTGTAATATTGAGTTGTAAGTAAATAAAAGTGTGATGATCATCATTATTAGAACTTGTCCCATGATCAAAATAAAAGTGGCCAAAGAAGCCCAAAAAAAGAGATAGAGGCCAAAGAAGCCTACAAGAAAAAGGAAAAAAAGAAAAAAAAAGAAGGGACAATGTTACTATCCTTTTACCACATTTGTGCTTCAGAGTAGCACCATGTTCTTCATATAGAGATTCTCTTGAGTTATCACTTTCATATACTAGTGGGAATTTTCATTATAGAACTTGGCTTGTATATTCCAACGATGGGCTTCCTCAAATGCCCTAGATCTTCAAGAGCAAGCAAGTTGGATGCACAACCACTTAGTTTCAGTTTGAGCTTTCATACACTTATATATAGCTCTAGTGCATCTGTTGCATGACAATCCCTACTCCTTAATTACATTACCATCAAATGATGGGCATCTCCATAGCCCGTTGATTAGCCGCGTTGATGTGAGACTTTCTCCTTTTGTCTTCTCCACACAACCTCCACCGTCATATTCTGTTCGACCTATAGTGTTATATCCATGGCTCACGCTCATGTATTGCGTGAAAGTTGAAAAGTTTTGAGAACGTCAAAAGTATGAAACAATTGCTTGGCTTGTCATCGGGGTTGTGCATGATTTGAATGCTTTTTGTGGTGAAGATGGAGCATAGCCAGACCATATGATTTTGTAGGGATAACTTTCTTTGGCCATGTTATTTTGAAAAAACATGATTGTTTTATTAGTATGCTTGAAGTATTATTGTCTTAATGTCAAATGATAGACTTGCTTTGAATCACTTGTGTCTTAATATTCATGCCATGATTAGATTACATGATCAAGATTATGCTAGGTAGCATTCCACATCAAAAATTATCTTTTTTATCATTTACCTACTCGAGGACGAGCAGGAATTAAGCTTGGGGATGATGATACGTCTCGGTCGTATCTATAATTTTTGATTGTTCCATGCCAATATTATACAACTTCCATATAATTTTGGCAACTTTTTATACTATTTTTGGGACTAACATATTGATCCAGTTCCTGTTTGTTGCATGTTTTTTGTTTCACAGAAAATCCATATCAAACGGAGTCCAAACGTGATAAAAACTGACGGAGATTTTTTTTGGAATATATGTGAATTTTGGAAAGTGAAATCAACGTGAGACGATGCTCGAGGGGCCCACGAGGCAGGGGGCACGCCCCAGGGGGGCAAGTGCGCCCTTGACCCTCGTGGACACCCCGTAAGGTGGTTGGTGCCCTTCTTTCGCCGCAAGAAAGCTAATATCCGGATAAAAATTGTGTCCAAAATTCATCCCAATCGAAGTTACGGATCTCCGGGAATTTAAGAAACGGTGAAAGGGAAGAATCTGGAATGCAGAAACAGAGAGAGACAGAGAGACAGATCCAATCTCGGAGGGGCTCTCGCCCCTCCGCCGCCATGGAGGCCATGGACCAGAGGGGAAACCCTTCTCCCATCTAGGGAGAAGGTCAAGGAAGAAGAAGAAGAATAAGGGGGGCCCTCTCCCCCTCTCTCCCGGTGGCGCCGGAACGCCGCCAGGGCCATCATCATGACCGCAATCTACACCAACAACTGCACCGCCATCATCACCAACTCTTCCCCCCTCTATGCAGCGGTATAACCCCTCTTTTACCCGTTGTAATCTCTACTTAAACATGGTGGTCAGCGCTATATATTATTTCCCAATGATGTATGGTTATCCTATGATGTTTGAGTAGATCCGTTTTGTCCTATGGGTTAATTGATGATCGTGATTGGTTTGAGTTGCGTGTTTTATTATTGGTGCTGTCCTATGGTGCTCTCCGTGTCGCACAAGCGTGAGGGATCCCCGCTGTAGGGTTTGCAATATGTTCATGATTTGCTTATGGTGGGTGGCGTGAGTGATAGAAACACAGACCCGAGTAAGTAGGTTGTTTGCATATGGGAATAAAGAGGACTTGATGCCTTATAATGCTATGGTTGGGTTTTACCTTAATGATATTTAGTAGGTGCAGATGCTTGCTAGAGTTCCAATCATAAGTGCATATGATCCAAGAAGATAAAATATGTTAGCTTACTCCTCTCCCTCAAATAAAATTGCAATAGTGATTACCGGTCTAGTTATCGATTGCCTAGGGACAAATAACTTTCTTGTGTGACAAAAAGCTCTCTACTAAAACTAACTTAGTTGTGTCTTTATCTAAACAGCCCCTAGCTTTTATTTACGCGCTCTTTATTATCTTGCAAACCTATCCAACAACACCTACAAAGTACTTCTAGTTTCATACTTGTTCTAAGTAAAGCGAACGTTAAGTGTGCGTAGAGTTATATCGTTGGTCGATAGAACTTGAGGGAATATTTGTTCTACCTTTAGCTCCTCGTTGGGTTCGACACTCTTACTTATCGAAAGAGGCTACAATTGATCCCCTGTACTTGTTGGTTATCAACCCCCTCCGAATCACACATTCGACGACGGCCTCGGGGACTACACCCAGTGGGTGCAATCTGCGTGCCCCCACTAGTTGACTCAACCTAGTCCACTCAACTGGAAAAACTACTCGGCATAAATTGAAACACCCAGTGGGTGTATAGATGCGAAGTACAGATTGACAAATAAATGCACAATGAGAAGTTTTCAGGTAGCATATCCTAACAGAACAAGCGTCAAGCTAGGAGATCAGTCGGAAATCAACTAACCTGGACATTGGCTCGCAGAGCTACACTTGCATCATAGGCAGCTTGGTTGTTCTCATGCACCGTCTTCATCCGCTCCATCATCAAGCCTGCTTGCCGTATGGCTTCCTTAGCAGTGCTTGCCTGATCCTCCAGAACGTGATGGGTGACGAACAGCAGAGACGGTGGAACAGTCACGGCAGCTTGAGGATCCGAGACATGATGTTGTACAGATGAAACAGGGACTTGTGCAGTCGACGATGAAGGACGCTCACTCTACACTGGAACAGCAAAAGTAACAGAAGCCCAGTTGAGGTCTCCGATCTGTTGAATCACTGGTTCCGTCTCCGGCGTCGACTGGGATGTCTTGCTAGCTGGTTCCTTCCTGCTCGAAGTCTTTCCCCTCCTTCCAATGGGTCTCTGTGGCACATCTTCGTCATCATCTGGAAGTTCAATAACATTGGGCAGAGCTGCAAAACAACCAATTGCAAGAGTTCAGTCGACCGTAAAAATGGCTGGTAAAGTAAAGACAAGATGACAAGAGTTATACCCGCGTTGTAGGTGACTGTGTCTTCCATCTCATCATCATCATCTTGGTAAATAGAAGTCCCTGAGGTGGCAGTGCTGCAAATTTCAGAATTCACTCGGTCAAAACAGGAAAGTGAGTCGACCAAAGTTTGAGTCAGGCAAAAACTAAGAGGTTGAGCACAATAATTACCCAGAAGCGATGGGGACAGCCACTTTAATCTTGGGCAAGGCCTTCCGGGGTTTTGACGGCATGACTTTGGGCTGTTTCGGAGCTTTCTCAGTCGGCACAGGAGAACAGGTTCGAGTGCATTTTGAGGTTTGTCCGGTCGGTGGAGTTGCTTTGCCACAAACGCTTGCTGGGTCCTGCCTCTGCTTGGAGCGTCTTTCCGTGCGGGGTGGGGAGTCGAGCTCCTCGCCACTGATCGAGTTTTCACTCTCCTCGTCTCCTCCTTTGTCAGAATGCCAGTCGCCACTGTTGCCCCCGCTCGTCTCTCCCTCCTCCTGCTGCTCTCCATTGGGCATCGAATACATCTCAGTGTAGATCTACAAGACATGGGGTCGAGTGGATATCAATCTGTTTCAAGAACAAATACATATCAGAGCAAAATACACTCGGAAGAAAAGAATCGGACCTTGTCGGGTTCGGTGGTGTTGTCGAGTGGAGAAACCCTCCTAGACCCCCTGGGGTTGTCTTTGGTGCCAGCAATACCTTGCAGCCACTGCGCCACCGTCCCCTCATCGACTTCCTCCAGGTGGATCCGGGTGCTGTCTTCAACACCCGATTATATCCACATTGGATGATCATGGGCTTGGAGTGGCTGGATGCGTCGACTGAGAAACACTTCTAACAAGTCCATGCTAGTCACACCGTCGCGGACAAGTTGGACTACTCACTCAACCAACATATTCACCTCCACTTTCTCAGCTGGAGTCACTCTCAGGGGAGAAGGCTTCTCAACTCGTCCTATGTAAAATGGGGGAAGGCCAGTCGACTGACCCGGGGTCGGTTGGTCCTTACAATAGAACCAGGTTGACTGCCATCCTCTGACTGGCTCGGGAAGAATCATAGCAGGGAAAGTGCTTTTATTCCTCATCTGGATCCCAAAACCTCCACGCATCTAGATCACGTGTGTCCTCTCATCACTCGGATTGGCCTTTTTTACAGACTGAGAATGACAAGTGAAAATATGTTTGAAGAGACCCTAGTGCGGTCGACAGCCCAGAAAGTTATCACACATGGACATGTATGCCGCAAGGTATGTGATGGTGTTGGGCGAAAAGTGACGAAGTTGGGCTCCAAAAAATTTCAGAAAACCCTGGAAAAAAGGATAGGGAGGCAGAGGGAAACCGCGGTCGACGTGGGTCGCGCTAAGGACGCACTCACCCTCCTGCGGCCGCGGCTCGGTCTCGTAATCCGGAAGCCTCCAAGAATCATGGGGAATCAGTCCCCCGTCAGCCAGATCCTCCATGACTTCACGCTGGATCGTCGATCAGATCCAGTCGCCCCGGATCTAGCCGGGCGGCAGGCCGGTTCTCGACGACGACCCTCCCCGACTCGTCTTCTTCCCATTCGCCTTCGCCATCGCCTTCTTCGTGCGCTCCAGAGCTGCCGTCCTGTCCTTCCCCATTGCGGCGGATTGAGCTTGGGCGGGGCGGCGGCGCCGAGGGCGGAGGCAGATGTAGTGGAGAAGCAGAGGGAGAAGAAAGAAAGTGGGACGCACTGTGCAAAGACACCGGATCGGACGCCTTATATGGTCCTATTCCCTGAGTGACTGACTTGTGGACCCAAGCAATCCTGTCAAATCCCATAACAGTCGCGTGCTCGATACGTGGCGAAAAAGGTGGCGTGAGAATCGAGGCGCCCCTGCCTAATCTGCCCCGCTTACCACGTCTCTCTCCGTCCCGCAAGCTTCCCCAGATTTCGAATCCCGCGAGATTCGAGAATGGCAGCGCAGTCGATCACGCCGAAGATTTTATTCCATATCGGCATTCAAAGCTTATCAGCTAAGTTCACTCGACAACCTTTGAATGGCTAAGGCGACTGGAGATGAAGTCGTGATTTTCGCATGGTTCACCAATCTAAATAAAATGCTTCCGAAGCATGAACATTGAGTCGAAACCATCTTCAACTCCATCACCACTCGGACCTTGAACCATTCGGGGGCTAATGACGATGACATGTACCTGGAGTAGGGTAATAGACCTGATCTAAGCACCCTTCCCAAGGACACTGACCTATAGTCAAGGACATTCAAAGGACAGCAAAATCTGCTAACTGAAATCACCTCAGGATGCAACTCACTCGACCATTAGTTCACTCGAATAACCCAATTCCATTCTACCAGGATATAGTCATTTGAGCACATCAGAAACCACTCGGAGTACAGAAGATCTAAGGTCACTCTGGATGGCAATGGTCAGGCATTCACTCCGTAGTCTTAAGGATCATTTATATCACTTTAATGCTGACATTACCAGTAACGTCCCCTCTTTGTGTACATTGAACTCTATGTAACGAGGAATGGCTGGGGTCCTGGCGCACTCTGTATAAGCCACCCCCTCCTCCGGGACAGGGGTTCGCACCTCCTGTAACATCACGCATAATCCAATCGACCAGCCTCCGGGCACTGAGACGTAGAGCTGTTACTTCGTCTGAGAAGGGCCTAAACTCGTAAACCTTGCGTGCACAACTTCACCGTAGCTAGGATCTTGCCTCCTCATACCTACCCCCCATTCTACTGTCAGACTTAGAACCATGACAGCAGGTGCATTACATAAACCAAAAGGCATACGTCTATAAGCATAGGTTCCAAAAGGACAAGTAAAAATCGTCTTTTCTTGATCAGGTTGAGAAACAGGTATTTGCGAAAATCCAGAATATCCATCAAGGTGTAAGTGCATCTAGTGCCACCCCTAGTTGGTTTTGGAGTATTGACGACAAACCTAGTTGAGGGACTAATGTGTTTGTGAGAATTGCAGGATAACACAGGTAGAAGTCCCTCATTGATTCGGTTTTCCTATCAGAGATGACCCCTAAAAATGTATGAAGACATTGATGTCAAAGGTGGTATATGAAGATATTCACATTGAAAACTATGGCAAGAGAAGACATCGCATGAAGCCTATGGAGCTTGAAGACTTAGATCTTTCGTAGTTCTTTTTCTTCTTCTTTGTTGAGTCATAGGAACCACCGTACTGTTAAGTGGGGTCCAAGAGAACCAGTCAGAATGACTGAAGTGATGCTTAACCAAAACCTATGTCTTCGAGTGAAGACTATGAGAGTGAATCTTGTCCAGAGTCGGACAAGTCAGCTTTGCTTGTAGCCCAAGTAAAGTTGTCGTGTGAGTTTGAAATCTGACCGTTGGAACATGTGTCAGTTCCTTAGTGACCCAGGGTCATTTCAGACAAATCAGGTCGGGTTGCCTAGTGGCTATAAATAGCCCACCCCCTACAACCAAAAATGGTTGGCTGCTCAGAGTTAGTGTACGGCTTTTGTAGTTTGAGAGCAACCCACCTCGAAGCCCTTGAGAGAGAATTCCTTGCGAGGATAAAGCCCTAACCACCCAGAGCCAAAGAGAATTAGGCATCACTTAAGTCTTCTTGTCTATGTGATCTGAAGACTTATTACACTTGAGGACTGTGAATCCTCCAGCCGGTTAGGCGTCGCGTTCTGAGCATCCAAGAGACATTGTGGATTGCCGGTGAACGAAGTCTGTGAAGGTTTGGGAGTCTACCTTGAAGACTTACCAGAGTGATTGGGCGAGGTTTGTGTGACCTTAGCTCAAGGGGAATACGGTGAGGACTGGGTGTCCTGAGCTGCGTGTTCAGGACTGGGTGTCCGGGACTGTGTGTCCTCAGGTTTAAATACCTAGCCGCCCTAACCAGACGTACAGTTGTCACAGCAACTGGAACTGGTCCAACACATCATTGTCTTGAATGAGTCACTGGTTTCATCCTTCCCTTCTCTTTGCGTACTGTTACTCCTTGTGAAGTCATTGTATGATTGCACTATCTTTTATCTTCACTGAGTGACTGCGTGCTCTGTTTGGCTTCATAATATCTTCCTACCTGATCCTTACTACATTGCTGCTATTAGTCATTGTGCTTTCACTCTATTGAATACTTGACTATGGCTTGCCTAGTGTAGTCTACCTTCCGCTGCAGGGTAATAGGTTTATTTCTATCGTTTGTCTTCATAACTTCTACGTTTTGAAGACTTACATAAAAATCGCCTATTCACCCCCCTCTAGTCGATATAACGCACTTTCAATTGGTATCAGAGCAAGGTACTCCCTTGTTCTGTGTGATTCGGTTTAACCACCTGGAGTTTTAGCTATGTCGACTGCAGGGATAATCAAAGTCTCCGCTGCGTGCCCCGTCTTCAATGGAACTGAATATCCCTACTGGAAGAATAAGATGCGCATGCATCTTGAAGCCATTGATGTCGACCTATGGTATGTCGTCAAGAACGGCGTTTCCAAGGCTGGAGAAGGTGTCACTGCTGCTGACGTCAAGAAGTTCGTTCAACTGGACTCTACTGCCAAGAATCTCATCTGTGGTCATCTGACCAAAGGACAGTATGGCCGCGTGAGTGCTTTGGAAACATCTAAGCTAGTCTGGGACTGGCTCTCAAAGGTCAACGAAGGCGTCTCAACCCAGAGAGATCAGAGAATCAGTGTCCTTCGCAACCTCTTCAACCGCTTCAAGAGAAATGACAATGAGAATGTCCAACTCACATTTGATCGACTCACTGACATCACGAATGAGCTTCAAGCCCTTGGCGCTACTGAGATCACCAAGCACTAAGTCGTCAAGACACTACTGAGATCACTTGACAGTTCGTTTGACACCCTAGCCCTGATTATTCAAGAACGTCCTGATTTCAAGACACTCGATCCGTCTGACATACTTGAGAGGCTCAACACACATGAGTTTCAGCTTTCTGAGAAAAGAGATATCTACGGTCCAAACTATGGGCGAACTCGTGCCTTGAAGGCAAAAGTTGTCTCCTCATCTGAAGAAGAATCTGACAGCAGTTCTGATGATCCTGAAGACATTGGAAGGGAACTTGCTATGCTTGTGAAGAAGTTCCAAAAATTCACCAAGAAGAAACGCTTCAGAAAGTCTTCCCGATCAAGCTCAAGGAATGATGAAGCTTCTGCTCATGACTACAAGAAGAAAACATGTCACAAGTGCAAGAAACCTGGCCACTTCATCTCTGAGTGTCCGCCGTGGGACAATGAGAACAAAAGGAAGAAGAAGAGCAAGGAATATGACTCTGACGACAAGAAGAAGAAGAAATACTCAAAGTCTTCTTCCAAGTCTTCTTCAAAGTCTTCATCACACAAGAAGAGCTCATCTGGCAAGGCACGTGCGTTTGTTGGAAAGGAAATGGATTCAGAGGAGGAGTCCGCTTCTGAGGAGGCGGAGGTGGAGTCTGAGGAGGAGTCCGATTCTGGCGTCGCAAGTCTAGCTACAGCATACGTTGCCAAGTCCATCTTCAACACTGAAGACAATGACCTCATCACCGACACTGATGCAAATGACAAGGACTACTCCGCTCCTACCTACTGCTTCATGGCACGCGGTGCCAAGGTAAACGCACGCACTACTCACTATCAAACATCTAGTGACGATGACTCTGATTGTGGTTCAAAACCCAGCTACAAAATACTTGCTAAAATTGCAACTGAACAACAGAAAGCCATGGAACATATTCAAAAACTGTTAGACAAAAGCAATGATCTATTAGGCGTTGAAATGACTCGATCTGAGTCCTTAATTGAAGACATAAAAAATCTTCACGTTAAGTATGAGGAACTTGAAAGTCGTCATGAAACGCTCTCAACAACTCATGAAAAGCTTTCCTATGATTATCTTCAAAGGAAGCAAGATCTTGAGAAATTGAGAGCGGCTCATGAAGATCTTCAAAAGGAAAATGAGTCACTTCACGCCAAACAGATCAGTTCCGCTCAGGAAGGATTTGAACCACCATGTCTTAAATGCATTGAGCGTGATAATGCTACTACTGTTGCTGAATGTTCTACTGCTGCTACTGTTGCAATATCTTCAACTGTTGATGTGGGAACTAACCCCTCTGCTGAGGATTCCACTGCTATTGCTGATGAGAATGCTAGGTTGAAGACATTGCTTGAAACAGGGATGTACAAAAGTCTTAAAGGGTATCAGACACTATGTGATGTCCTCAAAAAGTAGATCTTGAACCGAAACCCGAGGAAAGAGGGTGTTGGGTTCGTAAGGAAAATGAATGCTGATGGCTCTTACTGGAAACCTGAGCAGTACCCCAAAACCACATGGGTTGCTGCAAAGGAATCTTCAGCAGATCTATCCAATCTATCTGGCTTCTCTTGTGCAAATCCCATTGTCATTGATGAATCCTTTGATGCAAACTATAAACTGTTTAAGAATCAGAATGGTGAAGTGTTTGCCAGGTACATTGGTACTAACTGCAGGAATGGACCGCCTATGAAGAAGATCTGGGTTACGAAAAAGTGTCTGGAGAATCTTCTTGTGAATGTCATCATGACACCACACGTGAAGAAGACAAACCTCAGACCACAGGCTTCATACGGTCCAAAGGCTTCATACAGACAGAGGACTCACCTGAGTCGCACTAACGCAAATGTTTTGTAGGGAAACCATACTCAGGCCTATGAATATGAGCGCGGTTCATCAAACCGCCATGTTCATAAGACCAAGAACTATTCTGCTTATTCTTATGAGTACTATTGTCCGCCTACAAGACTTTTTGCTAGGGCTCCAAAGCCAAAGTTCTCAGATGCCGCACTTAGACTTATTGGTTCTAAGC
Organism: Triticum urartu; assembly: GCF_056163025.1. Classification (NCBI taxonomy): domain Eukaryota; kingdom Viridiplantae; phylum Streptophyta; class Magnoliopsida; order Poales; family Poaceae; genus Triticum; species Triticum urartu. Next base: position 653,145,544 of record NC_141879.1, read on the forward strand.
CACCCTTGAAGATATGGGTGGCTAAGAAAGCTTAACTCTCTTTTGCAGGGAAAGGTCTCCAGCAGAAAACCAAAATCGTCTGACGCTATTGCTGGGGACCTTAAACATCTTGTAGGGCGCAAGATCAAATGCCCGAATGGTCTTACTATGTACTTCGTTCCTGAATCGCTTGCTACTCTCCCTATCAGTCCTAATCTGGATCTAAGCTTTCATAACCCACTGGTTCGTCAAATGTTTTTGCTTCACAATTCTCTTCGTGAAGCCTATCCCCCTAACTGCACTGTAGGGTACGACACCAGTGTCTTCAGAATGGATTATTGATAGTGGGTGTACCAACCACATGACTGGCAAAAGAAGCCTTCTTATGGACTCAACCTTACGTCCATCCGACAAGAGTCACATCACATTTGCTGACACTGGTAAAAGTAAGGTATTGGGTCTAGGTAGAGTTGCAATCTCAAAGGATCAACACATGGATAAAGTCATGCTTGTTGAATCCCTTGGCTTCAACTTAATGTCTGTCGCAATGCTTTGCGATTTGAACATGATCGTAATATTTGGAAAATATCGCTGCCTTGTACTAATGGAATCTAACAAGTCTCTAGTGTTTGAAGGGTATCGGAAAGATGATTTGTACGTGGTAGATTTTTCGGCAGGACCACAGCTTGCCGTATGTCTTCTAGCAAAGGCTTCAGAATGCTGGCTCTGGCATCGGAGGCTAGGGCATGCTGGCATGAGGAACCTCCACACCCTTGCAAAGAAGAAGCATGTCATAGGCATCGAGGGCGTCAAGTTCAAGAAAGATCACTTATGCGGTGCTTGTGAAGCAGGGAAGATGACGAGGGCCAAACATCCCTTGAAGACAATCATGACAACCACTCGACCCTTCGAACTGCTCCACATGGATCTTTTCAGTCCCACTCATTACTCAACTCTTACTACTACTACTTGCCTCTATGGCTTTGTTATTGTTGATGATTATTCTAGATATACTTGGGTGCACATAATCCTCTACAAGACTGAAGTGCAGGATGTCTTCAGACGCTTCGCCAATCGAGCAATGAACAACTATGGCGCCAAGATAAAGCACATCAGAAGTGACAATGGCACTGAATTCAAGAATACTGGCCTTGATACATATCTTGATACCTTGGGCATCACAGATGAATTCTCAGCCCCATACCTGCCACAGCAGAATGGTGTCGTTGAACGCAAGAACAGAACACTCATTGAGATGGCCCGAACGATGCTTGATGAATACAAGACTCCAAAAAAATTCTGGCCTGAAGCCATTGATACTGCATGCCATACAATCAATCGTGTTTATCTTCACAAGCTTCTGAACAAGACATCTTATGAGCTCCTTACTGGCAAGAAGCCAAATGTCAGTTACTTCAGAGTATTTGGTGCCAGGTGCTGGATCAAGGATCCACATCACACTTCAAAATTTGCACCAAAAGCACATGAGGGTTTTATGCTTGGACATGGAAAGGATTCGCACTCCTACAGAGTCTTCAATCTCTTTCATTATAAAGTGGTTGAAACAGTGGATGTGCGGTTTGATCAGACTAACGGTTCACAAAGAGAGCACCTCCCAAATATGCTAGATGAAGTTCCATCCAGTGAATCAATCAAGCTTATGGGAACCGGAGAAATCATACCCTCTGAAGCTCAACCTGAAGAGGAACTTATCATCTCCGCACCTGATCAACCTGAAGACAATGCTCAGCCTGAAGACAATCCCACTAACAATGACAATGATCAGCAAGAGCAAAACCTTCGCCCTATACATCCTCGTGTTGCCAATGAAGTGCAGATTGAGAGAATAATTGACAGCATCAATGCACCCGGTCCGCTCACTCGATCATGGGCAACTCAGCTGGCAAATTTCTGTGGGCACTTCGCATTCGTCTCAATAACAGAACCCAAGAAAGTTGAAGAAGCCTTCATGGAACCTGAATGGATTCAAGCTATGCAAGAAGAGCTTCAACAGTTTGAGCTGAATAATGTATGGGAACTGGTTAAGCGTCCTGATCCTCGGAAGCACAACATAATAGGCACCAAATGGATATATCGCAACAAGCAAGATGAGCATGGTCAAGTTGTCAGAAACAAAGCTCGTCTCGTTGCTCAAGGATATACTCAAGTGGAAGGCATTAACTTCGATGAAACATTTGCTCCTGTGGCTAGACTTGAAGCCATACGCATACTGCTGGCCTATGCCAATCATCACAACATACTTATATATCAAATGGATGTGAAGAGCGCCTTTCTCAATGGCAAGATTGAAGAAGAAGTGTATGTTGCACAACCGCCTGGCTTTGAAGATCCAAAACATCCTGACATGGTATACAAGCTCAACAAGGCACTGTATGGCCTCAAACAAGCCCCTCGGGCCTGGTATGACACACTCAAATACTTCCTAAAGAGCAAAGGCTTCATACCTGGTTCCCTAGACCCCACTCTCTTCACGAAGACATATGATGGTGAACTGTTTGTGTGCCAAATATATGTGGATGACATTATCTTCGGCTGCACCAATCAGAAGTACAGTGAAGAGTTTGGATATATGATGCAAGAGCAATATCAGATGTCCATGATGGGAGAGCTGAAGTTCTTCCTCGGTCTCCAAATACGACAGCAACGCAACGGCATCTTCATATCTCAAGAGAAGTGTCTCAAAGATTGTCTGAAGAAGTTCGGTATGCAAGACTGCAAAGGCTTCACGACGCCAATGCCAGCCAAGCATCATCTGGGTCCTGACGACAATGGTAAAGGGTTCGACCAAAAGGTATACCGCTCCATGATTGGTTCTTTGCTTTATCTATGTGCATCTAGGCCAGATATTATGCTTAGTGTTTGCATGTGTGCTCGATTCCAAGAGGCACCAAAGGAGTCGCATCACTTAGCTGTGAAGCGAATTCTTCGATATTTGGCCCACACCCCAACTCTAGGATTATGGTATCCAAAGGGCTCAGAGTTTGATCTGGTTGGATTCTCGGATGCTGATTATGCTGGTGACAAAGTAGATCGCAAGTCTACCTCAGGCACATGTCACTTTCTGGGATGATCACTTGTATGTTGGTCTTCAAAGAAGCAGAACTGTGTATCTCTCTCCACTGCTGAATCTGAATACATTGCTACTGGATCTTGCTGCGCTCAGCTTCTGTGGATGAAGCAAACACTCAAGGACTATGGCATTCATCTGAAGCAAGTGCCACTCTACTGCGACAACGAAAGTGCCATCAAGATTGCCAACAACCCAGTTCAGCACTCGAAGACAAAGCACATTGAGATTCGTCATCACTTTCTCAGAGATCATGTTGTGAAGGAAGATATTGATGTCATACACGTCAACACTGAAGAGCAATTGGCAGATATCTTCACCAAGCCCTTGGATGAGAAGAGGTTTTGCAAGTTACGGTGTGAGCTAAATATCCTGGAATCCTCAAATGTCCTGTGATCAGGCACACATCCTAACACTTATGCATATTGATGACTTAGATGTGCAACACACGAAGTAAAGTATATCTTCAATCAATGAAGACATACATTCTAAGTGTGAATACATTAATGTGGAATTTGACTTCGGAGCGCCACGATAATTGTGCATCGTGTCTGGGTCTAATACTTCCTATACGGTGGGTAACGCCACCACCAAATGTTCTGTTTGAAGTGTTTCACTCATGGCGTTACATTTGCTATGTCTTCACATTTGGTTTGGCTTCAATCTCAACATATCTTCATGATTATCTTCACTATGTTGATTATATCGATATATATATACAAGTGTTCTGTCCTCTACAGCATTCACTCATAGCTATGTCTTCTTGTTGAATCTTTTGAACTAAGTGAATGTGATCGGACCCTAACCTCTCTATGCTTTCTATCTCAAACTCTATCTCTCCAAATCATATGCATTCTATTGAAACTGTCGAATGTCTTCTCTGCGTCCTTGTCAGCAGAAGATACAGAGACAACCATTAAGTCCGTTTTCAATGCTCATTCCTCCACCTGAAACCCGGAGAAGTGGGAACGACCACCCAACAATCCAGGCGTGCGTGGGACGTGGAACAAACCCCAATATGCTGCATGATGGCCACGTGTTCCTCAGATGCGAATCGCCAGGGGCACCTGTGTAATAACGCAGTGCCGCCCCTGTACCTATAAATACACACCTCACAGCAGTCATTATCTCTTCTTCCACTCTCGCACGAACCCTAGCGCCACCGCTAGCCCTCGACGACGCCGGCGACGAAGCGCTTCGCTGTCGCAACCTCTCCGACGCCGTCTTCACGCCGACCGCGGACATCGCCTTCTCCGCCGTCGCCGTAGGTGTCCTCCGTCGCCAAGTTAGGGCATGGACGATCGAACTGCTCGGCCTCCTCTTCCACTCCGTCTAGCAGTTCTTCGTGTGGTAAATAAAACCTCCTTTTTACGGCCTCTTTGATCCTATAGCTTTATCACTTTCTACCACAAGCAGTTTCTATTCACACAAGTTGGATCTCTTTCATACTGCATCTCATAACATGCCTAGTATATTCACTTATGCTTCACAAAGTAGTTAGATTCCTCACTTGTACTGATCCGTGGATTCGTACAAATCTGGAACTAACTCCTTATCTATGAGTGAATGTCTTTGCACGATGAGGTCAATGTCTTCTAAACTGATTTATCTTCAAAATCTTCTGAGAATGCATATGACCTCTTCCCCTTCCCTCGCACCTTAATGCTGTCACAAGTACATGTCCGTGGCAGAATCCCTTGGTTCTCATAGTCTGCATTCATTTGCAGAATTCTTACAGCATCACATAAATTCTCCTGAAGCTAGTTCCTGTTTGTCCAGCAAGCGAAAACCTTTGAAGCCTCTGAACGTATTGAAGCCTTTCAGATTAAGGTTCATGGCTTCAGAAAAATCAGCAAGGAAGGGTGGCAGAAAGCGTCGAGGAGAAACATCAAGAGATCTGCCCGATGACCTCTCAGAGCTGTACAAGACAGATTCTGAAGAGGATTACAATCAGCGCAAGACGCGAATCCAATGGATTCGACGCTATTGGGCAGAACAGTGGTTCAAGCACAGATTTGTGACCAAGGAATATGCTGAAAAGAATGCCATCAAGCGACCATGGGGAGACATCCTCTACAAAAATCTTCAACCCAGGACCAGAGATGAAGCCATTGAACAAGGCTTCTATCCCTGCATGGTCCGTGGACCACAGCCTGCGGATGCTGACCCATCGTCCCTGCTATGGTGTCATGACGACAATCTGTTTAAGCGCAACTTCCAGTTTGCCCAGAACTCAGCGAAGCAGAACAAGAAGACTTTGGGTTTAGATTTCAACCCTGGTCCCTCTGCTTCCCGTGTCGATGGAACTCGCGAAGCTGAACCCAATCTTCTTGGGCCCTTCTACAATCTTGAAGGCCTCATCACTCACATCGTGGTTCAAGGGACAGCCATGAATGAGCTTGCAGATGACGCTGAATCAGATGAAGCGCCTACAGCGCCGAAGCCAAAGAAGCTGAAGCAGCCAAAAGCTTCAAAGCCGGCCTCTGCACCAAAAATCTCACGGGCGAAGCCACTGGCAACTACACCTCCTGAAGACAGTGTGCAGTCTGAAGATTTGTCACGCATCTCCAAGCCCCAGAAGGTCAAGATGCCTCTGCCACACACCGGCCAAGAGCTAACAGCTGCTGCCATTCTGCGCAATGATGCCATTGATCTGTCAAGTGATGAAGATCTTGCAGATGACGCTCTTGAGCAACTCATCAAGAGCAAAGAAGAAGCAGAAATCTTCAATGATCTGCCTCTCTTTGATGTAACAATCATCCACAACTTCATTGATGAGTGGTTTGACACGCCAAACATCAGCTTCGAAGATCTGCAACTACCCATTGGCCTCAGTGTCGCCTTCCATGGCGCCATGGCTTCAGAGCTAGCCCTCGCTCAGCGCATCGTCGAACTGAAGCAAAAGATTGACTATGAAAAGGCTCAGTTCAAGAAGCATATGGCCAAGCTTAGCATGCAAGAGGTGAAAAACTTCAAAATTATGCTGCAGAAGCTCAAAGAAGCTTTTCTCAAGAAACGCACAGAAGATCAGGGTTCTCGGGAGCGTATGAAGAACCTGGCTGACAAGTGTGTGCAAGGCTACAACGAAGCTGAGAAGCGCAAGGCCCTTGGGCGTCCGGGCATTGATCCCAGAATGGCTGCTAAGCAGAAGAAGAAGCCCATTGTGACCGAACCTCTCGCACCAAGGCAGGAAGCAGATCCCATTGTCTTCCCAACTAGAATAACTGGCTCGAAGCCAAAAAGGCGGTCAACCGCTTCAGAGCTGAAGAAGACAAGGACTGCTGAGGCTGAAGCCAGGAAGAGGAAACATCCTGAAGCCTCTCTTATTGCCCCCTCCAAGAAGAAGAGGAAGACCAAGAAAGAACGGGCTGCTCCCACAGAGCCTTTGATTGTTGAACCCATTTCCATGGTTCGTCTTGATGCTGAACGCCAATTGACAATCCATGAGCCTGCTTTCACAGAGGCTCATGAAGCTGAAGACTTTCCAGCAGCTGATCCCATCGCTGCTGACGACATTGGTCACCATGATCATGTAGAAGATGGTGCAGTCCTTCCTCAGCCCGAGCACAGCGAACTCATCAGCATTGGTCGTCCTCTGACACCAATTGCTCAGGATGCTTCATGGGATGATCGCCCACAAGAGGAAGAAGACTTTGAGGCCCAGCCAACTCCAACTACACAGGCGTCGCCTGCGTTGCGCAGGCTTCGCAAAGGACCAAGGCCTCCAGTCTCTGCGTCTGAAGCTGAAGCTGCTGAAGACATTCCGGCTGCATCAGCCGATGAAGAAGAAGTCCCACAAGCTGCTACTCCCCTGTCCCACCAAGAAGCAGTTCTCGAGGAGAACATGATTGTGACCGACCCTCCACCTCGTCAAGTGGAGGTTGAAAATCTTGAGGCTGCCACCACCAACACCAATGAAGCCACTGACGCTATCATGGCTGAAGCTAATGTGGAGCCCTCCCCAACAAAAGCACCAGAAGTCAGCGAAGCCACTGATCCCACTGCTTCTGTTCCCACGCCTGTTGCCGGTCCTCAATTCGACTATCATGTTGAGCACAGGCCTCAGGTACAGAAGCCAATCCCAAGATTGCCCAGGTTCCCAGGTCCTGCATCAGCACCTGGATCCTTCAATATCAATGGCTTTAGAGCAGACAACACATTCTTCAATAGCTCCAGAAACCCCTACTCAAGGGAAAGAATATCATCTGATCGGTTCTGGAGCTATCCGCAGCGAAGCTATTACTCCTGCATTCTTTACAATCAAGGTCGCATCTTCCACACAAGCGTCTTGACATTGAAGCAATAGCTGGTCTGCCCTGTCTGGAAGAAGCTCTGGATTGCTTCAAAGAGGTTGGGTTGCTGCCGTTCGTCACTGACCAACAGCATTGGAATGAAGAGTTGCTGCTCCAATTCTATGCCACACTTCACATCCGCGGGTATAACAGAGATCCAAAGACTTGGGTTCTGGAGTGGATGACAGGAAACGTTCACCATGAAGCCAAAGCCTTTGACATCATTGATCTCACTGGTCTACCCACTCCCGGCGATCTCTACGAATCTGGCTGTCAACTTCAAAGTGAAATTGTGGAGAGCATCTTTCAGAAGCCTGAACCTAACATGAGTCAGATGCTCAGTATGATGAAGCCATTACCCCAAGATGCTGCATATCCCAAAGAGTTCTTTGTTGAAGACCTAGAGTATCTGCCAAGGACTATTTATCACATCATAAGGCGAACTCTCTGGCCCATCAAAGGGCACTCTCCACATGCCAAGCTGGAAGGTGCAATGAAGACTTTGGTCTTCTATATTCTTCATGGAAAATGCTTCAATGCACAGGACTTCTTCATTCGCCAACTTGCTGCATCAGGCTCTGATCTGTTTGGCTTGAAGTTCTACGCCCCATGGGTAATGCGGCTGATCAAAGTTCACTCCGCTATCTCATATCAGCCATCTGCTCGCAATCATCGGATTTTTCTGCCTAATGTGGATATGTCTATTGAAGCCATATATCCTGAGCCTGTCAAGGAACCTCTAAGTCTTCAGAATGCAGAGCATCAAAGTTTTTCTCAGAACATTGAAGGAGTTGAAGCAGTCACTCGTGTGTATCCTTTGGCTGGCACTACACGTGCACCGCATCCTGCTCTCACTGAAGCCACTGACAGTACAACTGCCCCATGACCCAAGAAATGCACTCGTGTTCTCAATGACCGGGAGCTTCTAGTGGCTCTTCATCAGAAACAGGATAGGCATCATGACTGGCTGAAGCATCAAATGCAAAGCCTCTTGGTGGATGTTAATCGCATTCGCAATCTTTCCACCAAGAATGCCTTTGTTGCTCATGAAACCTCTCGACGCACATGGAAAGGGCTGACGCTGATGTGTTCTGAAGATGATCTTCAAGAGGATGGCTTCTCTGAGTGCTTCAAGTTTGATTCCACACCTCCTCGAAGGGCAGTGCTGCGACGAACTCCATCTCTTGAAGACTCTGAGTTCTCTTCCTCTACTGCAACTGTAAATGCCAGAGTGATCGAGGATGACGACGATGCTACTTCACCGCCGCCTCCTTCAGCATGCTTCGACACTGCTCCAAGCTCTTCTGCACCGCCGAACACCACCAATGACCCTGCTGCTTCACCTACTCTTCATGGGAACGAGTAGAGGCTCTATGTCTTCAAACCTTTTTGGTCCTTGCTGACAAAAGGGGGAGAAGCATATGAGTTTAATAGTCTTCAAGCGGGTCCATATGGGCGGGTGCTTCGTATTTTGCTTCGTGTTTACAACTCTCGTTTTGATACATTTGGTTCTTTGAGTTGTAACACTTAAACTTGATGGTCGTCTGCTACCTATTTGCCATTTTGTGATGCGATGATAAATTCCGCAAGTGCGACGATAAATTCCGCACTTAGATCATTTTGCAGACGTCCATTTTCCATTATGCATGTCATTATCTTCACATACCTTCACATGCATAGTGGATTGTCATCATAAGTTGAAGAGGGTCTCCACAAGCACAACCTGCCATGTGCATTTGCATTCCAAAAGCAAACTACTTATATGCACATCTTCAGGGGAGCCCTTGCAACTTATGAAGACAATTCCTTATCCTTTACAATTTCACATATTATATTCCCCGTTGAAAACTTCAACTAGTTTGTCATCAATCACCAAAAAGGGGGAGATTGTAAGTGCATCTAGTGCCACCCCTAGTTGGTTTTGGAGTATTGACGACAAACCTAGTTGAGGGACTAATGTGTTTGTGAGAATTGCAGGATAACACAGGTAGAAGTCCCTCATTGATTCGGTTTTCCTATCAGAGATGACCCCTAAAAATGTATGAAGAGATTGATGTCAAAGGTGGTATATGAAGATATTCACATTGAAGACCATGACAAGAGAAGACATCGCATGAAGCCTATGGAGCTCGAAGACTTAGATCTTTCGTAGTTCTTTTTCTTCTTCTTTGTTGAGTCATAGGAACCACCGTACTGTTAAGTGGGGTCCAAGAGAACCAGTCAGAATGACTGAAGTGATGCTTAACCAAAACCTATGTCTTCGAGTGAAGACTATGAGAGCGAATCTTGTCCAGAGTCGGACAAGTCAGCTTTGCTTGTAGCCCAAGTAAAGTTGCCGTGTGAGTTTGAAATCTGACCATTGGAACATGTGTCAGTTCCTCAGTGACCCAGGGTCATTTCGGACAAATCAGGTCGGGTTGCCTAGTGGCTATAAATAGCCCACCCCCTACAACCAAAAATGGTTGGCTGCTCAGAGTTAGTGTACGGCTTTTGTCGTTTGAGAGCAACCCACCTCGAAGCCCTTGAGAGAGAATTCCTTCCGAGGATAAAGCCCTAACCACCCAGAGCCAAAGAGAATTAGGCATCACTTAAGTCTTCTTGTCTGTGTGATCTGAAGACTTATTACACTTGAGGATTGTCAATCCTCCAGCCGGTTAGGCGTCACATTCTGAGCATCCAAGAGATATTGTGGATTGCCGGTGAATGAAGTCTGTGAAGATTTGGGAGTCTACCTTGAAGACTTACCAGAGCGATTGGGCGAGGTCTGTGTGACCTTATCTCAAGGGGAATATGGTGAGGACTGGGTGTCCTGAGCTGCGTGTTCAGGACTGGGTGTCCGGGACTGTGTGTCCTCAGGTTTAAATACCTAGCCGCCCTAACCAGACGTACAGTTGTCACAGCAACTAGAACTGGTCCAACACATCATTGTCTTCAACGAGTCACTGGTTTCATCCTTCCCTTCTCTTTACGTACTGTTACTCCTTGTGAAGTCATTGTATGATTGCACTATCTTTTATCTTCACTGAGTGACTGCATGCTCTGTTTGGCTTAATAATATCTTCCTACCTGATCCTTACTACATTGCTGCTATTATTCATTGTGCTTTCACTCTATTGAATACTTGACTATGGCTTGCCTAGTGTAGTCTACCTTCCGCTGCAGGGTAATAGGTTTATTTCTATCGTTTGTCTTCATAAAAATCGCCTATTCACCCCCCCCTCTAGTCGATATAACGCACTTTCACAAGGAAGCAAAAGTGTGTGTGCTTGGATAATCTTTCAAGCATTTGATTCATAAAAGGCAAGGTGTAATGACATTTTCTAGTTGCTTTATTTAATTTTCTGAAATCAATTACCATTCTATAGACTGTAACAATTCTTTGTGGAATAAGTTCATTCTTATCGTTAGGAACAACAGTTATACCTCCTTTCTTAGGGACGCAATGAACAGGACTTACCCATCCACTATCAGCTATAGGATAGCTTATACCCGCTTCTAGAAGTTTGAATATTTCCGTTCTTACCACATCTTTCATCTTCGGATTTAACCGACGTTGGCGATCAACAACTGGTTTAGCATCAGGTTCCATATTAATTTTGTGCTGACATAGAGTGGGACTAATACCCTTTAAATCATCAAGAGTATATCCTATAGCAGCTCGCTGCTTCCTTAGAACTTTCGATAATATTTCTTCTTCATGTTCTGAAAGGTTAGCACTGATAATAACATGATATATCTTCTTTTCATCTAGATAAGCATATTTCAAAGTGTCTAGCAATTGTATCAATTCTAACAAAGGATCACCTTTAGGTGGAGGAGGACCTCCTAGAGTTTCAATATGCAAATTTTGTTTAAGCAGAGGACGTTGTTCAAATAAAATATTATCTATTTCATTTCTTTCATGCGCATGTAAATCATTCTCATGGTCTAGAAAATATTGTTCTAAAGGATCAGTAGGTGGCACAACAATGGAAGCAAGACCAATGAATTCATTCTTACTAGGCAATTCTTTTTCATGATAATTTCTAATAAACTTGGAAAAATTAAACTCATGAGACTCATCACCAAAGCTAAATTCCACAGTTTGTTTCTAGCAATCTATCCTAGCATTAGTTGTGTTCAAGAAAGGTCTACCAAAGATAATGGGACAAAAGTCATAAGGTGGAGTACCAAGTAAAAGAAAATCGGTAGGATATTTTATTTTCGCACACAAGACTTCAACATCTCTTACAATCCCAACTGGTGATATAGTGTCTCTATTTGCAAGTTTAATAGTAACATATATGCCTTCTATCTCAAAAGGTGTTATTTCCTCCCTAATTTCTTGATATAACTTGTGAGGAATAGCACTCACACTAGCACCCATATCACATAAACCATAATAACAGTGATATCCTATTTTAACTGAAATGGCAGGCATGCCAACAACAGGTCTATGTTTATCTTTTCCATCAGGTTTAGCAATTCTAGCAGCTTCTTCACAGAAGTAGATAACATGCCCATCCACATCTTATTCCAAGAGATCTTTAACTATAGCAATATTAGGTTGAACTCTAAATTTTTCATCTGTTTTAGGTGTTCAAACAGAGCTTTTGTTAACCATAGTTGAAACTTTAGCATGTTCCTTTATCCTAACAGGAAAAGGAGGTTTCTCAAAATAAGCAGTAGGAACAACTGGGTCAACATTATAAAGTATAGTTTCTTCTTTAACTGATATTGGTTCTTTAATTTCTTCTTTAATAGGTAGTTGATATCTAATCCACTTCTCTTTAGGGAGTTCAACATGAGTAGCAAAAGATTCACAAAAGGAGGCTACTATCTCAGATTCAAGTCCATATTTAGTGCTAAACTTTTGAAAAGCATCGGTATCCATAAAAGATTTAACACAATCATACTTAAGCTTTATACCTGACTCTTTACATTCGTCGAGTTCCCAATCTTCAGAGTTGCATTTAATTCTTTTCAAAAGATCCCACCGGAATTCAATAGTCTTCTTCATAAAAGAACCAGCACAAGAAGTATCCAGCATGGTTTAATCATTCGAGAAAGCCGAGCATAAAAATTCTGAATAATAATTTCTCTTTAGAGCTCATGATTGGGGCATGAATATAACATTGACTTAAGCCTCCCCCAAGCTAGAGTGATACTTTCTACTTCACGAGGCCAAAAATTATATATTTATATTTATATTTATATTTATATAATTCCGATCACGATGAACTAGATGCATAGGATAATTTGTTGGTGAAACTCCAATTTCAAACAATTCCAATTCCATGATCCAATATCATTGCATAGCCTATATCATGCCAATGCTTTTCCCTTAGAAGATAAAGGAAAAACCTTTTTCATAACTTCATCCCTGGGTAAACCTGCAAGCTTAAACAATCCACAACTTTGTTCCACATGTATCAAGTGCATATCAGGATGTTCCGTTCCATCTCCTGCTTAAGGATTAGCTAGCAGTTGTTCTATCATACCCGAAGGAATTTCATATTCAATATTTTCAGTAGGTGTTGTAGGTTGAGGGGCAATTAATTGTGGTTCCGGTCGAGGTGAAGATACCCTGAAGATATCCCTCAAAGGATTGTTTTCCATAGTAACTAGTGACAATAAATTTCAGCACACTATATAGATGTTTCCTTACCGAATTCCACTTACCAAAGGCGCTTTACTCAGCAACGGCGCCAGAAAATAGCCTTGAAGAACCACAAGTATAGGGGATCAATTGTAGCTCTTTATGATAAGTAAGAGTATCGAACCCAATGAGGAGCGGAAGGAAATGACAAGTAATTTTCAGTAAGGTAGTGTTTGCAAGTGCTGAAATTGTAAGCAGCGAGTAGTTTGGTAGCAATATAATCTGCAACGAGAAAGTAACGATAATTGTAACACATATGCAGCAAGGTAGCCCAATCCTTTTGAGGGAAAGTACAGGCCAAAACGGTCTCTTATGATAAGCAAAGCATTCTTGAGGGTGCACGGGAATTTCATCTAGCCACTTTCATCATGTTGGCTTGATTTGTGTTCGCTAGTTTGATAATTTGATATGTGGGTGGACCGATGCTTACGTATTGTTCTTACTTGAACAAGCCACCTTATTATGATTAACCCTCCCGCAAGCATCCGCAACTATGAGAAAAGTATAAAGAATAAATTCTAACCATAGCATTAAACTCTAGGATCCAATCGGTCCCTTACGGAGTAGTGCATAAACTGGGGTTTAAGTTTCTATCACTCTCGCAACCCACCATCTATTTACTACTCCACAATGCATTCCCTTAGGCCCAAATATGGTGAAGTGTCATGTAGTCGACGTTCACATGACACCACTAAGGGAATCACAACATACATACTATCAAAATATCTAACACATATCAAATTCACATGATTACTTGCAACATGATTTATCCTGTGACCTCGAGAACAAAGGTAACTACTCACAATCAACAAACATCCTCATGATCAGAGGGGTATTAATATGCATAATAGATCTGAACATATAATCTTCCACCAAATAAACCATATAGTAATCAACTACAAGATGTAATCAACACTACTAGTCACCCCCTAGCAACAATCTATAGTTCTGGCAACAAGATTGAATACAAGATATGAACTAGGGTTTGAGATGAGATGGTGCTGGTGGAGATGTTGATGGAGATTGCCCTCCCCAAGAAGGGAGAGTCGTTGGTGATGTTGACGACGATGATTTCCCTCTCCAGAAGGGAAGTTCCCCTGGCAGAATCGCTCCGCCGGAGGGCAAAAGTGCTCCTGCCCAAGTTCCGCCTCGAGGCAGCAGCGCTCCATGCCGAAAGTATTATTGCGATTTTTTCTAGGTCAAAACCACTTATATACCAGAAGATGGGCACCAGAGGTGGGCCAAGGAGGCCACAACCCACCAGGGCGTGCCAGGGGGGCTTGCGCCCAGGTGGGTTGTGCCCACCTGGTGGCCCCCTCTAGTACTTATTGGCTCCAATATTTCATATATATTTCATAAAAATTCTTCGTCAAGTTTCATTCCATTTGGAGTTGTGCAAAATAGGTGGCCTGATGTAGCTTTTCCAGGTCCAGATTTCCAGCTGCCAGAATTCTCCCTCTTGGTGTGTTCCTTGCAAATTATGAGAGAAAAGGCATTAGAATTACTCCAAAAAGCATTATTATGGATAAAAACATTGTAAATAAAAGTAAGAAAACATGATGCAAAATGGACATATCAGTAGTCATCGGAGTCCGGGGCGTCCGCGACGAAGAAGTCAGTAGTCGCGCAGAAGTCAGTAGTCGCATGGAGCGCTCCCCATAAACCTTATCACCCTTCTCCCGTACAGGACTCAAATAGGTGCAGTTTCGGAGGCCTACTGTCTCGAATCGCGGTGCATGCCACGAGCCAGGATGAGGAAGACAGCAGCAGCTCAGACATTGGAACCGGTAGCGAGAGGAAGAAGAAGTTTTGGTGCGTCCGTCTGAGAGGAGCGACATCCACTAGTAGAAAAAGGGGCTTTGGTCCAGCCAGAAAAGAGCATTAATCCCGGTTGCATTACGAACCGTGACTAATGTGAGCATTAGTCCCGGTTCAAGCGGCGAGGGCGCCATACAGGTATTACTCCCGGTTCAAATGGGACCTTTAGTCCCGGTTCGTGGCATGAACCGGTACTAAAGGGTGCGATGCCCATTAGTACCGGTTCGTGCCACGAACCGGCACTAATGGTGCAATTTTCAAATCCTACCCCCCCCCCCCCCGGTGCATCGCCTTTTCAGTTTTGTAAAAAGCAAAAGAAAATGATAGAAACTTCAAAATTTAAAATCCTTCGAGATGTAGTTATGTTACTACATCTACTAGTTAGGAAAACTTTAAAACTTAAATTTGGACATGTTTTGCAAAAAGTGTAGGGAAAATGTAAAACGGCTATAACTTTTGCATACGATGTCAGAAAAAAACGTATAATATATCAAAATGTTCGGAACGAAAATCCGCATCCGATGGAGACCACATATGGCCTGTTTGCAAATTTTTAGAATCCTCAAATTCTAAAAGGAAAAAAAGTTATGCTCAAATTTCAGTTTTTGAATTTTTGTTAAATCTGGTCAAACTATGGTCAAACTACTTATTCAAGAAGTATTAGTGTTACTAAATAATTATTCAAGAATATTAGTGTTACTAAATAATTATTTCAGTTTTTTTTGAATTTTGGTCAACTATGGTCAAACTGTGGTTAAACTACTTATTCAAGAAATATTAGTGTTACTAAATAATTATTGATTTTTAGAACAATAGTTTCAAAATCAAACAGTGAAATGTGTGACTTCATGCTCAAGCTAAATTCTTGAGGGTTAATAGGATTGACATCTTACTATTGTCAGGAAAACAACAAGTGCAGACTTGGAAACGAGGGAGAATAGAACCCGGAAGTTAAGCGTGCTCAGGCTGGAGTAGTGAGAGGATGGGTGACCGTTCGGGAAGTTAGATGATTTGGAATGATGAGTGGTGATTAGAGATTAAAGGTTAAATTGAGCAGTGATGAGGGGTGGGTGATTAGAGATTAGAGGTTAAAATAATTCAGAAATTTGAAATTCAAAAAAAATTCATAAAAAATCATAAAATTTCCTTTAGTACCGGTTGGTGTTACCAACCGGGGCTAAAGGTGGACCTCCAGGCAGCGGCCACGTGGAGGGCCTTTAGTCCCGGTTCCAGTTAGAACCGGGACTAAAGGGGGAGGCTTTAGTACCGACCCTTTAGTCCCGGTTCCAGAATCAGAACTAAAGGCCCTAATGAACCGGGACTAAAGGCCCTTTTTCTACTAGTGATCCCTTTTATAGGCGCAAGAGAAGGAGGCGAGAGGCTGCGCCGGGAGCTGAAGGGAATGGGGGAGACGAAACGTATAGGCAGCAGTTGAAGGGTGTAGCGTTCGTACTCAATATCCACTACAGCAAAAACTTTCCAGCTCCCGAGTGACCTTTCGTATATCTGTAGTGCGTGGCAAAAATTTAGACATCGGCTCGTTCCCATAACCCGCGGCGCGTCGTGACAAGGCGTGGCGTGGTGAGGTGGGCGGCGGAGGAGGAGCGTGCGTGGATGTCCCTCTTGTTCTCATGCTCATACAAGTGGGGAAAGAACCTCCCTTATAAGGAGGCCCAACTCCCACTAAAGTAGCAATGTGGGAATAAACTTTAGTAGTATCCCTTGCCTTGCATGAATGGGCTAAGTGGGCCTCTAGTATTTATTAAGAATTTCTAAAATAGTTATTGGGCTATCCCAAAATAGACTAAATTCCAGCAATCCCCCACCAGATCCCAAAGGCACACAGAAATTTGCTTTTGGTTCCAAAACACTATTTTATATACCGGTATTGCAGTGGAGACTATTAAGTTGAACTTCCACCTAGAACTCTATGCTACACTAGTAAGCAACTTGAACAGTGGACTGGGCCTTGAACTGTAAGTTTTCTGCGAATCTAGCTTCACACAAAGCCTTGACCGATACTAGGCTACCATGGGTCTTCCCCGCGGGTGGAGCTTATGTGTCATACTTCGTGACCTTTCATGAGTTTACTAGAGAGAACCCTACTCTCATTGATTGCGACATTTGAAAATCAGACTCATATAGGTGTGTTCTTCAAAAGTTGTTCTGCAGGACAACATCTCTACTTAAATGAGCCACTTAGAACACATTAAGATATACATCAACCTGCCATGCATATTTAGGAGAGTATTGCATCTTCATGGAGTGGTATTGTTAACAGTAAGGGTACTCTCCTCTCAGTTGACCAACATCTAATTCACGGGATCTCTGATCACATAGACTAGGTTACCACTGTGAACAACTCATATTGTGGGTCTCATACACATCTCCCTCGATGCATTATATATCATATTACGTGATAGACCCTTAGTAAAAGGATCTGCCAGATTTTTAGACATTTGGATATAATCCAATGCAATCACTCCGGAGTTTTTCATTTTCCAGATAGACTTTAACCTTCTCTGAACGTGTCTTGATGAATTCATGTTATCCTTTGAGATGCTCACTTTCGTGATAATAGTTTTATTGTCGTAGTTCATAAGGATACCCGGTACAGGTTTCTCAACAATCGGCAAGTCATTCAAGAGCCGACGAAGCCAATCTGCTTTGACCATAGTTGTATCTAGTGTTGTGAGTTCTGTTGGAAATATGCCCTAGAGGCAATAATAAAATTATTATTATATTTCCTTGTTCATGATAATTGTCTATTATTCATGCTATAATTGTATTGTCTGGAAATCGTAATACATGTGTGAATACATAGACCATAATGTGTCCCTAGTGAGCCTTTAGTTGACTAGCTCGTTGATCAACAGATAGTCATGGTTTCCTGGCTATGGACATGGGGATGTCATTGATAACGGGATCACATCATTAGGAGAATGATGTGATGGAAAAGACCCAAACCTAAGCATAGCACAAAGATCGTGTAGTTCGTTTGCTGTAGCTTTCCTGGATGTCAAGTATCATTTCCTTAGACCATGAGATTGTGCAACTCCCGGATACCGTAGGAGTGCCTTGGGTGTGCCAAACGTCACACCGTAACTGGGTGACTATAAAGGTACATTACAGGTATCTCCGAAAGTGTCTGTTGGGTTGGCACGAATCGAGACTGGGATTTGTCACTCCGTATGATGGAGAGGTATCTCTGGGCCCACTCGGTAATGCATCATCATAATGAGCTCAATGTGATCAAGTGGTTGATCACGAGATCATGCATTACGGTACGAGTAAAGTGACTTGCCGGTAACGAGACTGAACAAGGTATTGGGATACCAACGATCGAGTCTCGGGCAAGTAACGTACCGATTGACAAAGGGAATTGAGTACGGGATTGATTAGGTCCTCGACATCGTGGTTCATCTGATGAGATCATTGAGGAGCATGTGGGAGCCAACATGGGTATCCAGATCCTGCTGTTGGTTATTGACCAGAGAGTCGTCTCGGTCATGTCTGCTTGTCTCCCGAACCCGTAGGGTCTACACACTTAAGGTTCGGTGACGCTAGGGTTGTATAGATATGAGTATGCAGTAATCCGAAAGTTGTTTGGAGTCTCGGATGAGATCCTAGACGTCACGAGGAGTTCCGGAATAATCCGGAGGTAAAGAATTATATATGGGAAGTTGTCATACGGTCACCGGAAAGGTTCGGGGGCATATCAGTATTGTACCGGGGCCACCGGAGGGGTTCCGGGGGTCCACCGGGAGGGGCCACCTCTCCCGGAGGGCCTTATGGGCTGTATGAGGAAGGGATCCAGCCCAAAGTGGGCTGGGGCGCCACTCCCCCTAGGGCCCATGCGCCTAGGGTTGGGGGAAACCCTAAGGGGGGCGCCCCCTTGCTTGGGGGGCAAGCCCCCCTCCCCTTGGCCGCCCCCCCCCCCCCCTCTAGATCTCATCTAGAGGGGGCCGGCCCCCTTCCCCCTTCCCCTATAAATAGAGGGGTGAGGGGAGGGCTGCAGAGGACATCCAAGGCGCAGCCCCTCCCCTCCCCAACACATCTCCTCCTCCGTCACGAGCTTGGCAAAGCCCTGCCGGAGTACTGCTGCTCCACCACCACCACGCTGTCGTGCTGCTGCTGGAGCCATCTTCCTCAACCTCTCCTTCCCCCTTGCTGGATCAAGAAGGAGGAGACGTCACGCTGACCGTACGTGTGTTGAACGCGGAGGTGCCGTCCGTTCGGCGCTAGGATCTCCGGTGATTTGGATCACGTCGAGTACGACTTCCTCATCCCCGTTCTTTGAACGCTTCCGCGCGTGATCTACAAAGGTATGTAGATGCAATCCGATCACTCGTTGCTAGATGAACTCATAGATGGATCTTGGTGAAACCATAGGAAAATTTTTGTTTTCTGCAACGTTCCCCAACAGTGGCATCATGAGCCAGGTCTATGTGTAGTTCTCCTTGCACGAGTAGAACACAATATGTTGTGGGCGTAGATGTTGTCAACTTTCTTGCCGCTAATAGTCTTATCTTGCTTCAGCGGTATTGTGGGATGAAGCGGCCCAGACCAACCTTACACGTACGCTTACGTGAGACTGGTTCCACCGACTGACATGCACTAGTTGCATAAGGTGGCTAGCGGGTGTCTGTCTCTCCCACTTTAGTTGGAGCGGATTCGATGAAAAGGGTCCTTATGAAGGGTAAATAAAAGTTGACAAATCACGTTGTGGCTATTACGTAGGTAAGAAAACGTTCTTGCTAGAACCCTTTTGCAGCCACGTAAAACTTGCAACAACAATTAGAGGACGTCTAACTTGTTTTTGCAGCAAGTGATTTGTGATGTGATATGGCCAAAGTTGTGATGAATGATGAATGATATATATGTGATGTATGAGATCATATTCTTGTAATAGGAATCACGACTTGCACTGTAACACCCTCGATGCGACTATATCTCCCACGTGTCGAGGCACGACTTAGAGGCATAATCGCATTGAAGGCATATGTCGCAAGTCAGGCAATCATCACAAACATCCCATGTAATATAGATAATAAAAAGGGATAACATAGTTGGCTTACACTCGCCACGTCAATCAAGTACATAAATAACATTACATCATCCAAACACTCATGGCCCGACTACGGCGCCAAAATAAAAGATAACCCAACCTGCGACACAGTCCCGATCACCCCCAACTGGGCACCACTACTGATCATCAGGAAAAGAAACATAGTATCGTTGAGAGTCCTCGTCGAACTCCCACTTGAGCTCGAGCGCGTCACCTGGAGCAGAATCATCAGGCAAGGTAAAAGTAAGTGGGGCTGCAGCAAGCGACTAGCATATATGGTGGCTAACCTGTTCGCAAAATAGAGCGAGAAGAGGAGGCAAAGCGCGAGCGAGAAACTAGAGGTCGAACTGCGCAAACATTACTCCAACACCGTGTCCACTTCCCGGACTCCGCCGAGAAGAGGCCATCACGGCAACTCACACGGTTGATTCATTTTAATAAAGTTAAGGTTCAAGTTATCTACAACCGGACATTAACAAATTCCCATCTGCCCATAACCGCGGGCACGGCTTTCGAAAGTTCAATCCCTGCAGGGGAGTCCCAACTTAGCCCATGACAAGCTCTCACGGTCAACGAAGGAATAGACCTCCTCCCGAGACGTTCCGATCAGACTCGGTACCTCGGTTCTTCAAGACACTTCGACAGGTTAAAACAAGACCGGCAACACCACCCAGATGTGCTGACAAATCCCGATAGGAGCTGCACATATCTCGTTCTCAGGGCACACCGGATGAGCAAGACGTCGGGTAGGCCAGCCCAGAGTTGCCCCTGATAGCCCCGGACATCGCTCGGTTGGACCAACACTCAGAGGAGCATTGGCCCGGGGGGCTAAAATAAGATGACCCTCAGGCTCCGGAAACCCAAGGGAAAAGAGGCTAGGTGGCAAATGGTAAAACCAAGGTTGGGCATTGCTGGAAAAGCTTTAATCAAGGCGAACTATCAAGGGGTTCCCATTATAACCCAACCGCGTAAGGAACGCAAAATCCGGGAACATAACGCCGATATGACGGAAACTAGGGCGGCAAGAGTGGAACAAAACACTAGGCGAGAGGCCGAGCCTTCCACCCTTTACCAAGTATATAGATGCATTAAGATAACAAGATAATATAATGATATCCCAACAAGTAAATAAATGTTCCAACAAGGAACGGCCTCCAATCTTCACCTGCAACTAGCAACGCTATAAGAGGGGCTGAGCAAAGCGGTAACATAGCCAATCAACGGTTTGCTAGGCCAAGGTGGGTTAGAGGTTCGACATGGCAATTGGGAGGCTAGAAAGCAAATGGTAGGCATCGTAGCATTGGCATAGCAAAAGAGCGAGCAAACTAGCATAGCAAACATAGTAGTGATTTCGAGGGTATGATCATCTTGCCTGCAAAGTTGTCAGAGTTGACTGGATCCTCGAAAGCAAACTCAACGGGCTCCTCGTTAGCGAACTCGTCTCCCGGCTCTACCCAAACAAGACAAACAAGCAACAAGAACACAATCAACCACGTGCAAGGATCAAACAATATGATGCATTGATGATATGCTATGCGGGATGCGATGCGGGGTGCATAAGCAAGATGTGACAGGAAATGCATGGACCTGACCTCAACTTGGAAATCCAAGTGTGCCACTCGAAAGATGAGATGAAATCTCTTGAAAACGATATAAAGAATGCCGGAATCGGAGTTACGGTTTGGAAATGGCAAGCGATTCAAAAATGACACCGGTCTGCGATTTACAGCAAGTAGCCATCTAAATGCAATGAGACGAACATGCTACAGCACCCAAACATGACAACAAAATACATGGCAGGGATGCATTCAAGATGCTTAACAAAAGTCTAGCACTGAGCTATGGCCAATTCATCCATTAACAGGTTCAAACAAGCATGGCAAAAATGCATATGGCAAACAGATCTCAAACTTAGTGAAATTAACACTTGTCTGGAATTTCAGACCAAGTAGCACTCTTCGGAGCAACAAAATTACATGCTACAGGACCTGAACATGGCAAAGTAAAATATGGCATGGAGCTACTCAAAAAGCTTAACAAAAGTCCCTTAGTGACCTTGAGCCAAAAGGGATCAGAAAAATATATTAACAAGCATGTGAACATAGCAAAAGCATAATCAGTTTTCAGACTTAGTGAAAACTGGCACATGCTGAAACATAACTCAAGTAGGCATGTTTACGAGCTCGATGCACTCACTACGGTGCAAGTCATGACAAGATAAGCATACATCTATCAAGAACACACAAAATTCAAGCTAGACATGGCAACAACAATAACATAGCATGCACGGATCAACTACAACAACATCGGCAAAATTGCAAACAAGTTGACAATCTGCCCAGATTCACAAAGTAGCAAAAGCAGAGCTCGATTGACTCAAGTTAGGATGCTCCATAATTGCAAACAAAGACATGGATGGATAGAGCACTACAAGGTAAACAAAACATCCTTACTGATCATCCTCAAAAGAGGCACGGATCACTAGGAAACAACATGAACATATGGCCATATGAGATAAACAGCTCAAGGACTTGGTGGAAATGCTAAGTCCCTGAAAAAAGAATTAGCAAGTGCACCACTTTGCAAGCTTGCACTAGGCACCACACACATCACAAAAAATACATGGGTTGCACCTCTGGAGAGATGGCAAAACCCTTAACAAAACATATGTAGAGCAACACGGCATATCATGCACACAATAATCATGGCAAAAATGACAAATGTGCAAATGGAGTAGCAGATCTGACAATTAACTCAAGTAGCCCTCTTCTAACAGCATTTCGGGCATCAAGATGAACTCAAATGAAAATGATGCAATGGAATGAAATGATGTACTCTCTGAGACGAACATTTTGATATGCTATATGCCCAAATCGGAGCTACGGATGCGGAGATATAGCACGATGAAGTTTGCAAAAATAATGAGAGCGGGGGAAATCAACCCTAGGGTTCGTCCCAGATCTGGATTGGCACGCGAACCGAGGAGCTCCGGCGAGGGTTGACTTGCTCCGGCGAGGTCGCAAAATCGGCGGGGAGGAGAGGGAGAGTCGTATCTGGCCGGATCCGGGCCGGATCTGGCGGCGGACGGTGACCCGCGGCGGCGGCTGGTGACGCGGTGCACGGAGCAGGGCGGCGCCGGTGCGGAGGCGGCGGCGCGCCGGCGTCGAGGCGGCGGGGAGGAGCAGGCGGCGACGCGGTGAGGCAACGCCCCTCGGGCGAGGTGGCGCGGTGGCGCTGTAGCGCGGGGGCCGGCTCGGGCCGGGAGGGCCGGCGATGGGCCTGGCGGGCCCGCGTCGGTGGGGAGGCAGCGAAGCCGTCCCCGGGACAGGTGGCGGTGTCTGACTGGTGCGGTGGGGCGGGCGGACACGTCCGGCCGTCGGATTTCGTCCGGCGGCGCGGAGGACGAAAGAGACTAGGGTTAGGACGAGGGGGATCCGGAATTTTCGAGAGGGGATCTATTTATAGGCATAGAGGGAGCTAGGAGAGTCCAAATGAGGTGCGGTTTTCGGCCACGCGATCATGATCGAACGATCTAGATAATGGAGAGGGTTTAGGTGGGTTTTGGGCCAAACTGGAGGGGTGTTGGGCTGCAACACACACGAGGCCTTTTCGGTCCCTCGGTTAACCGTTGGAGTATCAAACGAAGTCCAAATGACACGAAACTTGACAGGCGGTCTACCGGTAGTAAACCAAGGCCGCTTGGCAAGTCTCGGTCCAATCCTGAAATGTTTAATCCCCACACACGAAAGAAAGCTAGAAATGACCACCGGAGGAGAACGAAGCGCCAGAATGCAAAACGGACAACGGGGAAAATGCTCGAATGCATGAGATGAACACGTATGCAAATGCAATGCACATGATGACATGATATGAGATGCATGACAACGAAAACAACACACAGAGACAAAGACCCGAACCCGAGAAAATAAAATAACTTAACGCCGGAAACGGCAAGAGTTGGAGTACAAATTGGGAAAGTTACATCCGGGGTGTTACAACACTCCACCACTACGAAAGGATCTCGTCCCGAGATCTAGGACTGAAAGAACGCCGGGTACTCAGAACGGAGGTGATCCTCGCATTCCCAGGTAGCTTCACGGTCGGAATGGTGTGACCACTTGACTTTGAGAAATTTGATTGACTTGTTGCGAGTCTTGCGTTCAGTCTCTTCGAGAATAGCAACTGGGTGCTCACGATAAGAGAGATCTTTTTGGAGCTCAATGTCCTCGAAGTTGATGGTGCGGTCAGGAGTCTTGAAGCACTTTCGGAGCTGAGAGACATGGAAGACATCATGAACATTTGCAAAGTTTGAAGGAAGCTCGAGTTGATAGGCGAGATCGCCTCTCTTGCTGACAATCTTGAAAGGTCCCACGTATCTGGGGGCAAGATTCCCTTTGATACCGAAGCGACGAGTACCTTTCATAGGAGAGACACGGAGGTAAACATGATCTCCAATCTCGAAAGCCAAATCACGGTGCTTACTATCATAGTAGTTTTTCTGACGGGATTGGGCTGCTTTGAGGTTATCACAAATGACTTTGCACATTTCCTCTGCCTCTGTGATTAAGTCATTTCCGAGAAGCTGACGTTCACCGGTTTCAGACCAGTTGAGAGGGGTACGGCACTTCCTGCCATACAGAATTTCAAATGGGGCCTTGCCCAAACTTGCTTGAAAACTGTTGTTGTAGGAGAATTCAGCATAAGGAAGACAATCTTCCCACTTCATGCCGAAGGAGATCACACAAGCCCTGAGCATATCTTCAAGAATCCGGTTGACACGCTCGACTTGACCGCTAGTTTGAGGATGGAAAGCTGTGCTGAAGCGGATGTTGGTGCCCATGGCCTTCTGAAAAGAATCCCAAAACTTGGAGGTAAAGATACTGCCACGGTCTGAAGAGATCACTTGAGGGATACCGTGCAGAGAGACAATTCGAGAGGTATAGAGTTCCGCCAATTGAGCTGCAGTGATTGACTCTTTGATAGGCAGAAAGTGAGCCACTTTAGTGAGTTTGTCGATGACAACGAATATAGCATCATTGCCACGCTTGGACTTTGGAAACCCAGTCACGAAGTCCATTTCAATGTGGTCAAACTTCCATTCTAGAATGGCAAGAGGTTGAAGGAGACCTGCTGGCCTTTGGTGTTCTGCCTTCACTCTTCTGCAGACATCACATTCATTCACGAGTTGAGCAATCTCTCGCTTCATTCGAGTCCACCAATAAGCCTGCTTGAGGTCCTGATACATCTTCGTACTCCCAGGGTGGATGGAGAGGAGAGAATTGTGAGCCTAGTTCATGATCACTTTACGAAGTTCACCTTTGGGTACAACAATACGATCCTCAGAGAAGAGAGTATCCTTGTCATCAAGGCGGTAGCACTTGTACTTGGGTTGACTCTTGGCAATCCCAATCTTCACCTTTTTCACCATAGCATCAAGGAGCTGATCTTGGCGAATCTGATCTTCTAAGGTAGGAGAGACTTGAAGGTTAGCGAGGAAACCTTGAGGAACAACTTGCAGATTAAGTTTGCGGAAAGCTTCACAAAGCTCGGGTTGATAAGGCTTGAGAATCAGACTGTTGCAGTAAGCCTTTCTGCTCAATGCGTCAGCAATCACATTGGCCTTGCCTGGAGTATACTCGATACTTAGATTATACTCTTGAATCATTTCGACCCATCGAGTTTGCCTGAGGTTTAGATTAGGCTGAGTGAAGATGTACTTGAGGCTCTTGTGATCAGTGAAAATGTCCACTTTTCTTCCCAATAGAAGATGTCTCCAAGTCAAAAGAGCATGCACAACTGCCGCCAACTCGAGATCATGAGTGGGGTAGTTCTTATCGTTGGGCTTCAACTGGCAAGATGTATAAGCAACAACTTTCTTCTCTTGCATCAATACTGCACCAAGACCTTGGAGAGAGGCATCACAAAAGACCTCGTACGGTTTGGATTCATCAGGCGGAGTCAGAACTGGAGTAGTGATCAATTTCTCTTTCAAAGTGTTGAAAGCAATATCACACTTCGGAGACCAAATGTGCTTGACGTGCTTCTGGAGAAGATTAGAGAGAGGCTTTGCGATCTTAGAAAAGTTTTCAACGAATCTTCAGCAATAGCTTGCGAGACCGAGGAAGCTACGGAGTTGCTTCACGTTCTGAGGAGGTTCCCAATTCACAATTGCAGACACCTTCTCAGGATTCAAGGCAATGCCCTTGGCGGAGATGATATGACCAAGATAAAGAACCTCATCGAGACAAAATTCACACTTGGAGAACTTGGCGTAGAACTTGTGTTCTCTGAGCTTATCGAGTACCAAACGCAAGTGTTTGGCATGATCTTCCTTGTTCTTCGAGAAAACCAGAATGTCGTCGAGATAGACCAAAACGAATTCATTGGTGTAGGCGTTGAAGATGAAGTTCATCATGCGAGAGAACGTCGGAGGAGCGTTGACGAGGCCAAAAGACATGACAATGTACTCATATGAACCATAGCTTGTCCTGAAGGCCGTCTTGGGAATATCTTGCTCACGGATTCGAATCTGATGATAACCCATACGGAGATCAAGCTTGGGGAATACTTGGGCACCCTTGAGTTGTTCGAACAGCTCGTTGATATTGGGAAGTGGGTATTTGTTCTTGATAGTCTTCTTGTTCAATGGACGGTAATCAACACAAAGTTGGTCCGTTCCATCCTTCTTCTTCACAAAAAGAACACCACAACCCCACGGAGAAGAACTAGGCCGGATGAGACCCATTCTCTCTTGAATATCGAGTTGCTTCTTCAGCTCCTTCAACTCTTCAGGTCCGAGCTTGTAAGGACGCTTGCACACAGGTTTCGTGCCAGGCTCAAGATCAATTACGAATTCAACTGGCCGATGCGGAGGCATTCCTGGAAGCTCTTCTGGAAAGACGTCTTGATATTCGCAAACGACTGGAATTTGCGAGATGGCATCGAGTTCACCCTTCTCATTGAGAGAAAATAGACGGATGATATTATCCCGAGCGGCAAAGACAATTACATCCTCAGACGAATGAGTCAACTGAATCTGCCTGGCAGCACAATCAAGATGTGCCTTGTGCTTAGAAAGCCAATCCATCCCGAGAATAAGATCAATATCCGAGTTGCCAAGAACCATAGGAGAAGAAAGGAACTTGTAGTCGCCCAAGGTGATAATAACATCTGGAGCCATCATTTTAGTGTTCATGAACAAACCCGGAGAAGAAACCGCTATCGGCTTAGGCAAATCAATAGTATGCACATCATGCATAGATGCAAAAGGCTTCGATAAAAATGATAAAGATGCACCAGTGTCAAAAAGAACTCTTGTGGGAATATCGTTAACAGGAAGGTTACCCATGATCACATCTGGTGAGTCCTCTGCCTGAGCTGCATTCAGCAAGTTGACCTTGGCGGACTTGGTGTTATGCTTGACCATAGCTGTACTTGCCGATCTGACAGGAGGGGGAGGAGGAAGGCGCCTCTGATTGAAGCATTTGTTGTCATAGTGACCCTTCTGTTGGCACTTGTTGCACGTGACCTCTGAAAGCGGACGGTGATACGGAGCACTCGATCTTGGAGCTTGAGACGATGTCTTGTTCTGAAAGCCATGGTTGGGTGGGTGGGAAGATCCACTGCCACCTTTGCTCTTCTGCTGATACGGCTGACGGAACGGAGGAGGAGGAAGCCAATACTTCTGCTGCTTGGCCACTTGAGTAGAGGAAGAAGGAGTAACATCTCTGAATCGCTTCTTGGAAGCATCACACCTCAACTGAGCGGCCTCTTGCTTCAATGCCATGTTGTAGAGCTCATCGTACCTCAAGGGCTCAAAGAGGACAAGAGCTAGCTGAATTTCTTCTCTGAGACCACCCCTGAACTGGTATATCATGCTCTTCTCATCAGGTACGTCCTGCTTGGCAAAGCGGGCGAGCTTCTGGAACAACTTGTTGTAGTCATAGACAGACAAAGAGCCTTGCTTCAGGTTGCGGAATTCCTCACGCTTGCTTTCAACCATGCTCTGAGGGATATGATGAGCTCGGAAATCTTGACGGAATTCATCCCAAGTGATAACACGTCCACCTCTGGAGTCCTTGTACTACTGGAACCATTCTGCAGCTTGATCTTTGAGTTGGAAGGAAGCAAACTTGACAAAGTCCTCAGGCCTGACGTTACTGCACTCGAAATGCTTACACAGATCCACAAGCCAATCGTCAGCATCGGTTGCCTCAACACAATTGCTGAAAGTCTTTGGCCCATTAGCAAGGAACTGGTTGAGTGTAGCAGAGTGATTCTGATTGTTGCCTTGGTTCCCTTGGTTGCGCTCTTGAAGAATTTGCATGATCAACTGTGTGTTTGCATTGGTTGCGGCCATCACAGCTTGCCATGCCTCCGAAGGAGGTGGAGGTGGTGGCGGATCTTGATTCTGATTCTAACTGGTGCTCTTAGCGGGATCCATCCTGAAGAGGTTGACCACCGTTAGCACATAGACAGATAAAATGAAGCTGAATCCAACGGAATGAAAATTGCAACATATAGTCTTCACATCCGAACAAAATGAACGAATGCATTCCTCTTGAAATGGTCACATATCCATAGATTGAGAAGCCACTTAGAATTTAGGTAGAGAAATAAATCAACAAGGTACGGATCAAGAACGAATAATCGGTAAGAAATCCCAATCTCAAACCAATATCCGTGGAAGAAGAACTAGAGCTACAAGAATTCCCACCTATGAAACTCCCGAACCTTTCCGGTTATGCAATCAGGTGTTGGGGATACAGGGGAAGCATAATATCTCACCCAAATCTAGCAAATCCTACATCCAGCTGTATCCATCCTTCAACACATAACCGAGAAAAACTTCGGAAACCATCTACCTCAACCTTCGAAAAGCATCCGTTATACAAGTTATGGCGATACTCCCGAACTCCCGCCCCAGTACTGGGTGGCGTCGAGGTTATCTCACCAACGAACTGCATATAAGAGATTTTCGATGTCGGCGTACTAAACTCAGGTATTCCAGAACTGCAACGATAAAATTATGACGACAACACCTCAGAGCTCAACTCCCCGGGACACTTCCACAAAACCCCTGACAGGAGGCACCAAGACAATGTTCTCGTCATAAAACCATCGGAATGATTCCAAGATACCCACGTGATCCTAAAAAAATTTAGTGAAATTTGAGAAGAGAAGAGTCAAAACTCTACGTCAGGATGCCTTACCAGAGCGATGAGGAGACTGGGAAGTAAAAAGAATTCCTAAACTCTCCGATATATAATTCCTAAATGACTCAAAACATTTTTCTAGACACAACTCGGCTGCTAAAAATGATCAATCAGTGGGGGCTCCTAAGGTCGGGGAAGGCTCTGATACAAACTTGTAACACCCTCGATGCGACTATATCTCCCACGTGTCGAGGCATGACTTAGAGGCATAATCGCATTGAAGGCATATGTCGCAAGTCAGGCAATCATCACAAACATCCCATGTAATATAGATAATAAAAAGGGCTAACATAGTTGGCTTACACTCTCCATGTCAATCAAGTACATAAATAACATTACATCATCCAAACACTCATGGCCCGACTACGGCGCCAAAATAAAAGATAACCCAACCTGCGACACGGTCCCGATCACCCGCAACTGGGCACCACTACTGATCATCAGGAAAAGAAACATAGTATCATTGAGAGTCCTCGTCGAACTCCCACTTGAGCTCGAGCGCGTCACCTGGAGCGGAATCATCAGGCCCTGCATCTGGTGTAATAGTAATCTGTGAGCCACAGGGACTCAGCAATCTCGCACCCTCGCGATCAAGACTATTTAAGCTATAAGGTAAGGCAAGGTAAAAGTAAGTGGGGCTGCAGCAAGCGACTAGCATATATGGTGGCTAACCTGTTCGCAAAATAGAGCGAGAAGAGGAGGCAAAGCGCGAGCGAGAAACTAGAGGTCGAACTGTGCAAACATTACTCCAACACCGTGTCCACTTCCCGGACTCCGCCGAGAAGAGGCCATCACGGCAACTCACATGGTTGATTCATTTTAATAAAGTTAAGGTTCAAGTTATCTACAACCGGACATTAACAAATTCCCATCTGCCCATAACCGCGGGCACGGCTTTCGAAAGTTCAATCCCTGCAGGGGAGTCCCAACTTAGCCCATGACAAGCTCTCACGGTCAACGAAGGAATAGACCTCCTCCCGAGACGTTCCGATCAGACTCGGTACCTCGGTTCTTCAAGACACTTCGACAGGTTAAAACAAGACCGGCAACACCACCCAGATGTGCTGACAAATCCCGATAGGAGCTGCACATATCTCGTTCTCAGGGCACACCGGATGAGCAAGACGTCGGGTAGGCCAGCCCAGAGTTGCCCCTGATAGCCCCGGACATCGCTCGGTTGGACCAACACTCAGAGGAGCATTGGCCCGGGGGGCTAAAATAAGATGACCCTCAGGCTCCGGAAACCCAAGGGAAAAGAGGCTAGGTGGCAAATGGTAAAACCAAGGTTGGGCATTGCTGGAAAAGCTTTAATCAAGGCGAACTATCAAGGGGTTCCCATTATAACCCAACCGCGTAAGGAACGCAAAATCCGGGAACATAACGCCGATATGACGGAAACTAGGGCGGCAAGAGTGGAACAAAACACTAGGCGAGAGGCCGAGCCTTCCACCCTTTACCAAGTATATAGATGCATTAAGATAACAAGATAATATAATGATATCCCAACAAGTAAATAAATGTTCCAACAAGGAACGGCCTCCAATCTTCACCTGCAACTAGCAACGCTATAAGAGGGGCTGAGCAAAGCGGTAACATAGCCAATCAACGGTTTGCTAGGCCAAGGTGGGTTAGAGGTTCGACATGGCAATTGGGAGGCTGGAAAGCAAATGGTAGGCATCGTAGCATTGGCATAGCAAAAGAGCGAGCAAACTAGCATAGCAAACATAGTAGTGATTTCGAGGGTATGATCATCTTGCCTGCAAAGTTGTCAGAGTTGACTGGATCCTCGAAAGCAAACTCAACGGGCTCCTCGTTAGCGAACTCGTCTCCCGGCTCTACCCAAACAAGACAAACAAGCAACAAGAACACAATCAACCACGTGCAAGGATCAAACAATATGATGCATTGATGATATGCTATGCGGGATGCGATGCGGGGTGCATAAGCAAGATGTGACAGGAAATGCATGGACCTGACCTCAACTTGGAAATCCAAGTGTGCCACTCGAAATATGAGATGAAATCTCTTGAAAACGATATAAAGAATGCCGGAATCGGAGTTACGGTTTGGAAATGGCAAGCGATTCAAAAATGACACCGGTCTGCGATTTACAGCAAGTAGCCATCTAAATGCAATGAGACGAACATGCTACAGCACCCAAACATGACAACAAAATACATGGCAGGGATGCATTCAAGATGCTTAACAAAAGTCTAGCACTGAGCTATGGCCAATTCATCCATTAACAGGTTCAAACAAGCATGGCAAAAATGCATATGGCAAACAGATCTCAAACTTAGTGAAATTAACACTTGTCTGGAATTTCAGACCAAGTAGCACTCTTCGGAGCAACAAAATTACATGCTACAGGACCTGAACATGGCAAAGTAAAATATGGCATGGAGCTACTCAAAAAGCTTAACAAAAGTCCCTTAGTGACCTTGAGCCAAAAGGGATCAGAAAAATATATTAACAAGCATGTGAACATAGCAAAAGCATAATCAGTTTTCAGACTTAGTGAAAACTGGCACATGCTGAAACATAACTCAAGTAGGCATGTTTACGAGCTCGATGCACTCACTACGGTGCAAGTCATGACAAGATAAGCATACATCTATCAAGAACACACAAAATTCAAGCTAGACATGGCAACAACAATAACATAGCATGCACGGATCAACTACAACAACATCGGCAAAATTGCAAACAAGTTGACAATCTGCCCAGATTCACAAAGTAGCAAAAGCAGAGCTCGATTGACTCAAGTTAGGATGCTCCATAATTGCAAACAAAGACATGGATGGATAGAGCACTACAAGGTAAACAAAACATCCTTACTGATCATCCTCAAAAGAGGCACGGATCACTAGGAAACAACATGAACATATGGCCATATGAGATAAACAGCTCAAGGACTTGGTGGAAATGCTAAGTCCCTGAAAACAGAATTAGCAAGTGCACCACTTTGCAAGCTTGCACTAGGCACCACACACATCACAAAAAATACATGGGTTGCACCTCTGGAGAGATGGCAAAACCCTTAACAAAACATATGTAGAGCAACACGGCATATCATGCACACAATAATCATGGCAAAAATGACAAATGTGCAAATGGAGTAGCAGATCTGACAATTAACTCAAGTAGCCCTCTTCTAACAGCATTTCGGGCATCAAGATGAACTCAAATGAAAATGATGCAATGGAATGAAATGATGTACTCTCTGAGACGAACATTTTGATATGCTATATGCCCAAATCGGAGCTACGGATGCGGAGATATAGCACGATGAAGTTTGCAAAAATAATGAGAGCGGGGGAAATCAACCCTAGGGTTCGTCCCAGATCTGGATTGGCACGCGAACCGAGGAGCTCCGGCGAGGGTTGACTTGCTCCGGCGAGGTCGCAAAATCGGCAGGGAGGAGAGGGAGAGTCGTATCTGGCCGGATCCGGGCCGGATCTGGCGGCGGACGGTGACCCGCGGCGGCGGCTGGTGACGCGGTGCACGGAGCAGGGCGGCGCCGGTGCGGAGGCGGCGGCGCGCCGGCGTCGAGGCGGCGGGGCGGAGCAGGCGGCGACGCGGTGAGGCAACGCCCCTCGGGCGAGGTGGCGCGGTGGCGCTGTAGCGCGGGGGCCGGCTCGGGCCGGGAGGGCCGGCGCTGGGCCTGGCGGGCCCGCGTCGGTGGGGAGGCAGCGAAGCCGTCCCCGGGACAGGTGGCGGTGTCTGACTGGTGCGGTGGGGCGGGCAGACACGTCCGGCCGTCGGATTTCGTCCGGCGGCGCGGAGGACGAAAGAGACTAGGGTTAGGACGAGGGGGATCCGGAATTTTCGAGAGGGGATCTATTTATAGGCATAGAGGGAGCTAGGAGAGTCCAAATGAGGTGCGGTTTTCGGCCACGCGATCATGATCGAACGATCTAGATAATGGAGAGGGTTTAGGTGGGTTTTGGGCCAAACTGGAGGGGTGTTGGGCCGCAACACACACGAGGCCTTTTCGGTCCCTCGGTTAACCGTTGGAGTATCAAACGAAGTCCAAATGACACGAAACTTGACAGGCGGTCTACCGGTAGTAAACCAAGGCCGCTTGGCAAGTCTCGGTCCAATCCTGAAATGTTTAATCCCCACACACGAAAGAAAGCTAGAAATGACCACCGGAGGAGAACGAAGCGCCAGAATGCAAAACGGACAACGGGGAAAATGCTCGAATGCATGAGATGAACACGTATGCAAATGCAATGCACATGATGACATGATATGAGATGCATGACAACGAAAACAACACACAGAGACAAAGACCCGAACCCGAGAAAATAAAATAACTTAACGCCGGAAACGGCAAGAGTTGGAGTACAAATTGGGAAAGTTACATCCGGGGTGTTACAACACTCCACCACTACGAAAGGATCTCGTCCCGAGATCTAGGACTGAAAGAACGCCGGGTACTCAGAACGGAGGTGATCCTCGCGTTCCCAGGTAGCTTCACGGTCGGAATGGTGTGACCACTTGACTTTGAGAAATTTGATTGACTTGTTGCGAGTCTTGCGTTCAGTCTCTTCGAGAATAGCAACTGGGTGCTCACGATAAGAGAGATCTTTTTGGAGCTCAATGTCCTCGAAGTTGATGGTGCGGTCAGGAGTCTTGAAGCACTTTCGGAGCTGAGAGACATGGAAGACATCATGAACATTTGCAAAGTTTGAAGGAAGCTCGAGTTGATAGGCGAGATCGCCTCTCTTGCTGACAAT
Organism: Triticum urartu; assembly: GCF_056163025.1. Taxonomy (NCBI): domain Eukaryota; kingdom Viridiplantae; phylum Streptophyta; class Magnoliopsida; order Poales; family Poaceae; genus Triticum; species Triticum urartu. The sequence goes on from NC_141879.1 coordinate 653,179,384, forward strand.
CTTGAAAGGTCCCACGTATCTGGGGGCAAGATTCCCTTTGATACCGAAGCGACGAGTACCTTTCATAGGAGAGACACGGAGGTAAACATGATCTCCAATCTCGAAAGCCAAATCACGGTGCTTACTATCATAGTAGTTTTTCTGACGGGATTGGGCTGCTTTGAGGTTATCACAAATGACTTTGCACATTTCCTCTGCCTCTGTGATTAAGTCATTTCCGAGAAGCTGACGTTCACCGGTTTCAGACCAGTTGAGAGGGGTACGGCACTTCCTGCCATACAGAATTTCAAATGGGGCCTTGCCCAAACTTGCTTGAAAACTGTTGTTGTAGGAGAATTCAGCATAAGGAAGACAATCTTCCCACTTCATGCCGAAGGAGATCACACAAGCCCTGAGCATATCTTCAAGAATCCGGTTGACACGCTCGACTTGACCGCTAGTTTGAGGATGGAAAGCTGTGCTGAAGCGGATGTTGGTGCCCATGGCCTTCTGAAAAGAATCCCAAAACTTGGAGGTAAAGATACTGCCACGGTCTGAAGAGATCACTTGAGGGATACCGTGCAGAGAGACAATTCGAGAGGTATAGAGTTCCGCCAATTGAGCTGCAGTGATTGACTCTTTGATAGGCAGAAAGTGAGCCACTTTAGTGAGTTTGTCGATGACAACGAATATAGCATCATTGCCACGCTTGGACTTTGGAAACCCAGTCACGAAGTCCATTTCAATGTGGTCAAACTTCCATTCTAGAATGGCAAGAGGTTGAAGGAGACCTACTGGCCTTTGGTGTTCTGCCTTCACTCTTCTGCAGACATCACATTCATTCACGAGTTGAGCAATCTCTCGCTTCATTCGAGTCCACCAATAAGCCTGCTTGAGGTCCTGATACATCTTCGTACTCCCAGGGTGGATGGAGAGGAGAGAATTGTGAGCCTAGTTCATGATCACTTTACGAAGTTCACCTTTGGGTACAACAATACGATCCTCAGAGAAGAGAGTATCCTTGTCATCAAGGCGGTAGCACTTGTACTTGGGTTGACTCTTGGCAATCCCAATCTTCACCTTTTTCACCATAGCATCAAGGAGCTGATCTTGGCGAATCTGATCTTCTAAGGTAGGAGAGACTTGAAGGTTAGCGAGGAAACCTTGAGGAACAACTTGCAGATTAAGTTTGCGGAAAGCTTCATAAAGCTTGGGTTGATAAGGCTTGAGAATCAGACTGTTGCAGTAAGCCTTTCTGCTCAATGCGTCAGCAATCACATTGGCCTTGCCTGGAGTATACTCGATACTCAGATTATACTCTTGAATCATTTCGACCCATCGAGTTTGCCTGAGGTTTAGATTAGGCTGAGTGAAGATGTACTTGAGGCTCTTGTGATCAGTGAAAATGTCCACTTTTCTTCCCAATAGAAGATGTCTCCAAGTCAAAAGAGCATGCACAACTGCCGCCAACTCGAGATCATGAGTGGGGTAGTTCTTATCGTTGGGCTTCAACTGGCAAGATGTATAAGCAACAACTTTCTTCTCTTGCATCAATACTGCACCAAGACCTTGGAGAGAGGCATCACAAAAGACCTCGTACGGTTTGGATTCATCAGGCGGAGTCAGAACTGGAGCAGTGATCAATTTCTCTTTCAAAGTGTTGAAAGCAATATCACACTTCGGAGACCAAATGTGCTTGACGTGCTTCTGGAGAAGATTAGAGAGAGGCTTTGCGATCTTAGAAAAGTTTTCAACGAATCTTCAGCAATAGCTTGCGAGACCGAGGAAGCTACGGAGTTGCTTCACGTTCTGAGGAGGTTCCCAATTCACAATTGCAGACACCTTCTCAGGATTCAAGGCAATGCCCTTGGCGGAGATGATATGACCAAGATAAAGAACCTCATCGAGACAAAATTCACACTTGGAGAACTTGGCGTAGAACTTGTGTTCTCTGAGCTTATCGAGTACCAAACGCAAGTGTTTGGCATGATCTTCCTTGTTCTTCGAGAAAACCAGAATGTCGTCGAGATAGACCAAAACGAAGTCATTGGTGTAGGCGTTGAAGATGAAGTTCATCATGCGAGAGAACGTCGGAGGAGCGTTGACGAGGCCAAAAGACATGACAGTGTACTCATATGAACCATAGCTTGTCCTGAAGGCCGTCTTGGGAATATCTTGCTCACGGATTCGAATCTGATGATAACCCATACGGAGATCAAGCTTGGAGAATACTTGGGCACCCTTGAGTTGTTCGAACAGCTCGTTGATATTGGGAAGTGGGTATTTGTTCTTGATAGTCTTCTTGTTCAATGGACGGTAATCAACACAAAGTTGGTCCGTTCCATCCTTCTTCTTCACAAAAAGAACACCACAACCCCACGGAGAAGAACTAGGCCGGATGAGACCCATTCTCTCTTGAATATCGAGTTGCTTCTTCAGCTCCTTCAACTCTTCAGGTCCGAGCTTGTAAGGACGCTTGCACACAGGTTTCGTGCCAGGCTCAAGATCAATTACGAATTCAACTGGCCGATGCGGAGGCATTCCTGGAAGCTCTTCTGGAAAGACGTCTTGATATTCGCAAACGACTGGAATTTGCGAGATGGCATCGAGTTCACCCTTCTCATTGAGAGAAAATAGACGGATGATATTATCCCGAGCGGCAAAGACAATTACATCCTCAGACGAATGAGTCAACTGAATCTGCCTGGCAGCACAATCAAGATGTGCCTTGTGCTTAGAAAGCCAATCCATCCCGAGAATAAGATCAATATCCGAGTTGCCAAGAACCATAGGAGAAGAAAGGAACTTGTAGTCGCCCAAGGTGATAATAACATCTGGAGCCATCATTTTAGTGTTCATGAACAAACCCGGAGAAGAAACCGCTATCGGCTTAGGCAAATCAATAGTATGCACATCATGCATAGATGCAAAAGGCTTCGATAAAAATGATAAAGATGCACCAGTGTCAAAAAGAACTCTTGTGGGAATATCGTTAACAGGAAGGTTACCCATGATCACATCTGGTGAGTCCTCTGCCTGAGCTGCATTCAGCAAGTTGACCTTGGCGGACTTGGTGTTATGCTTGACCATAGCTGTACTTGCCGATCTGACAGGAGGGGGAGGAGGAAGGCGCCTCTGATTGAAGCATTTGTTGGCATAGTGACCCTTCTGTTGGCACTTGTTGCACGTGACCTCTGAAAGCGGACGGTGATACGGAGCACTCGATCTTGGAGCTTGAGACGATGTCTTGTTCTGAAAGCCATGGTTGGGTGGGTGGGAAGATCCACTGCCACCTTTGCTCTTCTGCTGATACGGCTGACGGAACGGAGGAGGAGGAAGCCAATACTTCTGCTGCTTGGCCACTTGAGTAGAGGAAGAAGGAGTAACATCTCTGAATCGCTTCTTGGAAGCATCACACCTCAACTGAGCGGCCTCTTGCTTCAATGCCATGTTGTAGAGCTCATCGTACCTCAAGGGCTCAAAGAGGACAAGAGCTAGCTGAATTTCTTCTCTGAGACCACCCCTGAACTGGTATATCATGCTCTTCTCATCAGGTACGTCCTGCTTGGCAAAGCGGGCGAGCTTCTGGAACAACTTGTTGTAGTCATAGACAGACAAAGAGCCTTGCTTCAGGTTGCGGAATTCCTCACGCTTGCTTTCAACCATGCTCTGAGGGATATGATGAGCTCGGAAATCTTGACGGAATTCATCCCAAGTGATAACACGTCCACCTCTGGAGTCCTTGTACTACTGGAACCATTCTGCAGCTTGATCTTTGAGTTGGAAGGAAGCAAACTTGACAAAGTCCTCAGGCCTGACGTTACTGCACTCGAAATGCTTACACAGATCCACAAGCCAATCGTCAGCATCGGTTGCCTCAACACAATTGCTGAAAGTCTTTGGCCCATTAGCAAGGAACTGGTTGAGTGTAGCAGAGTGATTCTGATTGTTGCCTTGGTTCCCTTGGTTGCGCTCTTGAAGAATTTGCATGATCAACTGTGTGTTTGCATTGGTTGCGGCCATCACAGCTTGCCATGCCTCCGAAGGAGGTGGAGGTGGTGGCGGATCTTGATTCTGATTCTAACTGGTGCTCTTAGCGGGATCCATCCTGAAGAGGTTGACCACCGTTAGCACATAGACAGATAAAATGAAGCTGAATCCAACGGAATGAAAATTGCAACATATAGTCTTCACATCCGAACAAAATGAACGAATGCATTCCTCTTGAAATGGTCACATATCCATAGATTGAGAAGCCACTTAGAATTTAGGTAGAGAAATAAATCAACAAGGTACGGATCAAGAACGAATAATCGGTAAGAAATCCCAATCTCAAACCAATATCCGTGGAAGAAGAACTAGAGCTACAAGAATTCCCACCTATGAAACTCCCGAACCTTTCCGGTTATGCAATCAGGTGTTGGGGATACAGGGGAAGCATAATATCTCACCCAAATCTAGCAAATCCTACATCCAGCTGTATCCATCCTTCAACACATAACCGAGAAAAACTTCGGAAACCATCTACCTCAACCTTCGAAAAGCATCCGTTATACAAGTTATGGCGATACTCCCGAACTCCCGCCCCAGTACTGGGTGGCGTCGAGGTTATCTCACCAACGAACTGCATATAAGAGATTTTCGATGTCGGCGTACTAAACTCAGGTATTCCAGAACTGCAACGATAAAATTATGACGACAACACCTCAGAGCTCAACTCCCCGGGACACTTCCACAAAACCCCTGACAGGAGGCACCAAGACAATGTTCTCGTCATAAAACCATCGGAATGATTCCAAGATACCCACGTGATCCTAAAAAAATTTAGTGAAATTTGAGAAGAGAAGAGTCAAAACTCTACGTCAGGATGCCTTACCAGAGCGATGAGGAGACTGGGAAGTAAAAAGAATTCCTAAACTCTCCGATATATAATTCCTAAATGACTCAAAACATTTTTCTAGACACAACTCGGCTGCTAAAAATGATCAATCAGTGGGGGCTCCTAAGGTCGGGGAAGGCTCTGATACGAACTTGTAACACCCTCGATGCGACTATATCTCCCACGTGTCGAGGCATGACTTAGAGGCATAATCGCATTGAAGGCATATGTCGCAAGTCAGGCAATCATCACAAACATCCCATGTAATATAGATAATAAAAAGGGCTAACATAGTTGGCTTACACTCTCCATGTCAATCAAGTACATAAATAACATTACATCATCCAAACACTCATGGCCCGACTACGGCGCCAAAATAAAAGATAACCCAACCTGCGACACGGTCCCGATCACCCGCAACTGGGCACCACTACTGATCATCAGGAAAAGAAACATAGTATCATTGAGAGTCCTCGTCGAACTCCCACTTGAGCTCGAGCGCGTCACCTGGAGCGGAATCATCAGGCCCTGCATCTGGTGTAATAGTAATCTGTGAGCCACAGGGACTCAGCAATCTCGCACCCTCGCGATCAAGACTATTTAAGCTATAAGGTAAGGCAAGGTAAAAGTAAGTGGGGCTGCAGCAAGCGACTAGCATATATGGTGGCTAACCTGTTCGCAAAATAGAGCGAGAAGAGGAGGCAAAGCGCGAGCGAGAAACTAGAGGTCGAACTGTGCAAACATTACTCCAACACCGTGTCCACTTCCCGGACTCCGCCGAGAAGAGGCCATCACGGCAACTCACATGGTTGATTCATTTTAATAAAGTTAAGGTTCAAGTTATCTACAACCGGACATTAACAAATTCCCATCTGCCCATAACCGCGGGCACGGCTTTCGAAAGTTCAATCCCTGCAGGGGAGTCCCAACTTAGCCCATGACAAGCTCTCACGGTCAACGAAGGAATAGACCTCCTCCCGAGACGTTCCGATCAGACTCGGTACCTCGGTTCTTCAAGACACTTCGACAGGTTAAAACAAGACCGGCAACACCACCCAGATGTGCTGACAAATCCCGATAGGAGCTGCACATATCTCGTTCTCAGGGCACACCGGATGAGCAAGACGTCGGGTAGGCCAGCCCAGAGTTGCCCCTGATAGCCCCGGACATCGCTCGGTTGGACCAACACTCAGAGGAGCATTGGCCCGGGGGGCTAAAATAAGATGACCCTCAGGCTCCGGAAACCCAAGGGAAAAGAGGCTAGGTGGCAAATGGTAAAACCAAGGTTGGGCATTGCTGGAAAAGCTTTAATCAAGGCGAACTATCAAGGGGTTCCCATTATAACCCAACCGCGTAAGGAACGCAAAATCCGGGAACATAACGCCGATATGACGGAAACTAGGGCGGCAAGAGTGGAACAAAACACTAGGCGAGAGGCCGAGCCTTCCACCCTTTACCAAGTATATAGATGCATTAAGATAACAAGATAATATAATGATATCCCAACAAGTAAATAAATGTTCCAACAAGGAACGGCCTCCAATCTTCACCTGCAACTAGCAACGCTATAAGAGGGGCTGAGCAAAGCGGTAACATAGCCAATCAACGGTTTGCTAGGCCAAGGTGGGTTAGAGGTTCGACATGGCAATTGGGAGGCTGGAAAGCAAATGGTAGGCATCGTAGCATTGGCATAGCAAAAGAGCGAGCAAACTAGCATAGCAAACATAGTAGTGATTTCGAGGGTATGATCATCTTGCCTGCGAAGTTGTCAGAGTTGACTGGATCCTCGAAAGCAAACTCAACGGGCTCCTCGTTAGCGAACTCGTCTCCCGGCTCTACCCAAACAAGACAAACAAGCAACAAGAACACAATCAACCACGTGCAAGGATCAAACAATATGATGCATTGATGATATGCTATGCGGGATGCGATGCGGGGTGCATAAGCAAGATGTGACAGGAAATGCATGGACCTGACCTCAACTTGGAAATCCAAGTGTGCCACTCGAAAGATGAGATGAAATCTCTTGAAAACGATATAAAGAATGCCGGAATCGGAGTTACGGTTTGGAAATGGCAAGCGATTCAAAAATGACACCGGTCTGCGATTTACAGCAAGTAGCCATCTAAATGCAATGAGACGAACATGCTACAGCACCCAAACATGACAACAAAATACATGGCAGGGATGCATTCAAGATGCTTAACAAAAGTCTAGCACTGAGCTATGGCCAATTCATCCATTAACAGGTTCAAACAAGCATGGCAAAAATGCATATGGCAAACAGATCTCAAACTTAGTGAAATTAACACTTGTCTGGAATTTCAGACCAAGTAGCACTCTTCGGAGCAACAAAATTACATGCTACAGGACCTGAACATGGCAAAGTAAAATATGGCATGGAGCTACTCAAAAAGCTTAACAAAAGTCCCTTAGTGACCTTGAGCCAAAAGGGATCAGAAAAATATATTAACAAGCATGTGAACATAGCAAAAGCATAATCAGTTTTCAGACTTAGTGAAAACTGGCACATGCTGAAACATAACTCAAGTAGGCATGTTTACGAGCTCGATGCACTCACTACGGTGCAAGTCATGACAAGATAAGCATACATCTATCAAGAACACACAAAATTCAAGCTAGACATGGCAACAACAATAACATAGCATGCACGGATCAACTACAACAACATCGGCAAAATTGCAAACAAGTTGACAATCTGCCCAGATTCACAAAGTAGCAAAAGCAGAGCTCGATTGACTCAAGTTAGGATGCTCCATAATTGCAAACAAAGACATGGATGGATAGAGCACTACAAGGTAAACAAAACATCCTTACTGATCATCCTCAAAAGAGGCACGGATCACTAGGAAACAACATGAACATATGGCCATATGAGATAAACAGCTCAAGGACTTGGTGGAAATGCTAAGTCCCTGAAAACAGAATTAGCAAGTGCACCACTTTGCAAGCTTGCACTAGGCACCACACACATCACAAAAAATACATGGGTTGCACCTCTGGAGAGATGGCAAAACCCTTAACAAAACATATGTAGAGCAACACGGCATATCATGCACACAATAATCATGGCAAAAATGACAAATGTGCAAATGGAGTAGCAGATCTGACAATTAACTCAAGTAGCCCTCTTCTAACAGCATTTCGGGCATCAAGATGAACTCAAATGAAAATGATGCAATGGAATGAAATGATGTACTCTCTGAGACGAACATTTTGATATGCTATATGCCCAAATCGGAGCTACGGATGCGGAGATATAGCACGATGAAGTTTGCAAAAATAATGAGAGCGGGGGAAATCAACCCTAGGGTTCGTCCCAGATCTGGATTGGCACGCGAACCGAGGAGCTCCGGCGAGGGTTGACTTGCTCCGGCGAGGTCGCAAAATCGGCGGGGAGGAGAGGGAGAGTCGTATCTGGCCGGATCCGGGCCGGATCTGGCGGCGGACGGTGACCCGCGGCGGCGGCTGGTGACGCGGTGCACGGAGCAGGGCGGCGCCGGTGCGGAGGCGGCGGCGCGCCGGCGTCGAGGCGGCGGGGCGGAGCAGGCGGCGACGCGGTGAGGCAACGCCCCTCGGGCGAGGTGGCGCGGTGGCGCTGTAGCGCGGGGGCCGGCTCGGGCCGGGAGGGCCGGCGCTGGGCCTGGCGGGCCCGCGTCGGTGGGGAGGCAGCGAAGCCGTCCCCGGGACAGGTGGCGGTGTCTGACTGGTGCGGTGGGGCGGGCGGACACGTCCGGCCGTCGGATTTCGTCCGGCGGCGCGGAGGACGAAAGAGACTAGGGTTAGGACGAGGGGGATCCGGAATTTTCGAGAGGGGATCTATTTATAGGCATAGAGGGAGCTAGGAGAGTCCAAATGAGGTGCGGTTTTCGGCCATGCGATCATGATCGAACGATCTAGATAATGGAGAGGGTTTAGGTGGGTTTTGGGCCAAACTGGAGGGGTGTTGGGCTGCAACACACACGAGGCCTTTTCGGTCCCTCGGTTAACCGTTGGAGTATCAAACGAAGTCCAAATGACACGAAACTTGACAGGCGGTCTACCGGTAGTAAACCAAGGCCGCTTGGCAAGTCTCGGTCCAATCCTGAAATGTTTAATCCCCACACACGAAAGAAAGCTAGAAATGACCACCGGAGGAGAACGAAGCGCCAGAATGCAAAACGGACAACGGGGAAAATGCTCGAATGCATGAGATGAACACGTATGCAAATGCAATGCACATGATGACATGATATGAGATGCATGACAACGAAAACAACACACAGAGACAAAGACCCGAACCCGAGAAAATAAAATAACTTAACGCCGGAAACGGCAAGAGTTGGAGTACAAATTGGGAAAGTTACATCCGGGGTGTTACAACACTCCACCACTACGAAAGGATCTCGTCCCGAGATCTAGGACTGAAAGAACGCCGGGTACTCAGAACGGAGGTGATCCTCGCGTTCCCAGGTAGCTTCACGGTCGGAATGGTGTGACCACTTGACTTTGAGAAATTTGATTGACTTGTTGCGAGTCTTGCGTTCAGTCTCTTCGAGAATAGCAACTGGGTGCTCACGATAAGAGAGATCTTTTTGGAGCTCAATGTCCTCGAAGTTGATGGTGCGGTCAGGAGTCTTGAAGCACTTTCGGAGCTGAGAGACATGGAAGACATCATGAACATTTGCAAAGTTTGAAGGAAGCTCGAGTTGATAGGCGAGATCGCCTCTCTTGCTGACAATCTTGAAAGGTCCCACGTATCTGGGGGCAAGATTCCCTTTGATACCGAAGCGACGAGTACCTTTCATAGGAGAGACACGGAGGTAAACATGATCTCCAATCTCGAAAGCCAAATCACGGTGCTTACTATCATAGTAGTTTTTCTGACGGGATTGGGCTGCTTTGAGGTTATCACAAATGACTTTGCACATTTCCTCTGCCTCTGTGATTAAGTCATTTCCGAGAAGCTGACGTTCACCGGTTTCAGACCAGTTGAGAGGGGTACGGCACTTCCTGCCATACAGAATTTCAAATGGGGCCTTGCCCAAACTTGCTTGAAAACTGTTGTTGTAGGAGAATTCAGCATAAGGAAGACAATCTTCCCACTTCATGCCGAAGGAGATCACACAAGCCCTGAGCATATCTTCAAGAATCCGGTTGACACGCTCGACTTGACCGCTAGTTTGAGGATGGAAAGCTGTGCTGAAGCGGATGTTGGTGCCCATGGCCTTCTGAAAAGAATCCCAAAACTTGGAGGTAAAGATACTGCCACGGTCTGAAGAGATCACTTGAGGGATACCGTGCAGAGAGACAATTCGAGAGGTATAGAGTTCCGCCAATTGAGCTGCAGTGATTGACTCTTTGATAGGCAGAAAGTGAGCCACTTTAGTGAGTTTGTCGATGACAACGAATATAGCATCATTGCCACGCTTGGACTTTGGAAACCCAGTCACGAAGTCCATTTCAATGTGGTCAAACTTCCATTCTAGAATGGCAAGAGGTTGAAGGAGACCTACTGGCCTTTGGTGTTCTGCCTTCACTCTTCTGCAGACATCACATTCATTCACGAGTTGAGCAATCTCTCGCTTCATTCGAGTCCACCAATAAGCCTGCTTGAGGTCCTGATACATCTTCGTACTCCCAGGGTGGATGGAGAGGAGAGAATTGTGAGCCTAGTTCATGATCACTTTACGAAGTTCACCTTTGGGTACAACAATACGATCCTCAGAGAAGAGAGTATCCTTGTCATCAAGGCGGTAGCACTTGTACTTGGGTTGACTCTTGGCAATCCCAATCTTCACCTTTTTCACCATAGCATCAAGGAGCTGATCTTGGCGAATCTGATCTTCTAAGGTAGGAGAGACTTGAAGGTTAGCGAGGAAACCTTGAGGAACAACTTGCAGATTAAGTTTGCGGAAAGCTTCATAAAGCTTGGGTTGATAAGGCTTGAGAATCAGACTGTTGCAGTAAGCCTTTCTGCTCAATGCGTCAGCAATCACATTGGCCTTGCCTGGAGTATACTCGATACTCAGATTATACTCTTGAATCATTTCGACCCATCGAGTTTGCCTGAGGTTTAGATTAGGCTGAGTGAAGATGTACTTGAGGCTCTTGTGATCAGTGAAAATGTCCACTTTTCTTCCCAATAGAAGATGTCTCCAAGTCAAAAGAGCATGCACAACTGCCGCCAACTCGAGATCATGAGTGGGGTAGTTCTTATCGTTGGGCTTCAACTGGCAAGATGTATAAGCAACAACTTTCTTCTCTTGCATCAATACTGCACCAAGACCTTGGAGAGAGGCATCACAAAAGACCTCGTACGGTTTGGATTCATCAGGCGGAGTCAGAACTGGAGCAGTGATCAATTTCTCTTTCAAAGTGTTGAAAGCAATATCACACTTCGGAGACCAAATGTGCTTGACGTGCTTCTGGAGAAGATTAGAGAGAGGCTTTGCGATCTTAGAAAAGTTTTCAACGAATCTTCAGCAATAGCTTGCGAGACCGAGGAAGCTACGGAGTTGCTTCACGTTCTGAGGAGGTTCCCAATTCACAATTGCAGACACCTTCTCAGGATTCAAGGCAATGCCCTTGGCGGAGATGATATGACCAAGATAAAGAACCTCATCGAGACAAAATTCACACTTGGAGAACTTGGCGTAGAACTTGTGTTCTCTGAGCTTATCGAGTACCAAACGCAAGTGTTTGGCATGATCTTCCTTGTTCTTCGAGAAAACCAGAATGTCGTCGAGATAGACCAAAACGAAGTCATTGGTGTAGGCGTTGAAGATGAAGTTCATCATGCGAGAGAACGTCGGAGGAGCGTTGACGAGGCCAAAAGACATGACAGTGTACTCATATGAACCATAGCTTGTCCTGAAGGCCGTCTTGGGAATATCTTGCTCACGGATTCGAATCTGATGATAACCCATACGGAGATCAAGCTTGGAGAATACTTGGGCACCCTTGAGTTGTTCGAACAGCTCGTTGATATTGGGAAGTGGGTATTTGTTCTTGATAGTCTTCTTGTTCAATGGACGGTAATCAACACAAAGTTGGTCCGTTCCATCCTTCTTCTTCACAAAAAGAACACCACAACCCCACGGAGAAGAACTAGGCCGGATGAGACCCATTCTCTCTTGAATATCGAGTTGCTTCTTCAGCTCCTTCAACTCTTCAGGTCCGAGCTTGTAAGGACGCTTGCACACAGGTTTCGTGCCAGGCTCAAGATCAATTACGAATTCAACTGGCCGATGCGGAGGCATTCCTGGAAGCTCTTCTGGAAAGACGTCTTGATATTCGCAAACGACTGGAATTTGCGAGATGGCATCGAGTTCACCCTTCTCATTGAGAGAAAATAGACGGATGATATTATCCCGAGCGGCAAAGACAATTACATCCTCAGACGAATGAGTCAACTGAATCTGCCTGGCAGCACAATCAAGATGTGCCTTGTGCTTAGAAAGCCAATCCATCCCGAGAATAAGATCAATATCCGAGTTGCCAAGAACCATAGGAGAAGAAAGGAACTTGTAGTCGCCCAAGGTGATAATAACATCTGGAGCCATCATTTTAGTGTTCATGAACAAACCCGGAGAAGAAACCGCTATCGGCTTAGGCAAATCAATAGTATGCACATCATGCATAGATGCAAAAGGCTTCGATAAAAATGATAAAGATGCACCAGTGTCAAAAAGAACTCTTGTGGGAATATCGTTAACAGGAAGGTTACCCATGATCACATCTGGTGAGTCCTCTGCCTGAGCTGCATTCAGCAAGTTGACCTTGGCGGACTTGGTGTTATGCTTGACCATAGCTGTACTTGCCGATCTGACAGGAGGGGGAGGAGGAAGGCGCCTCTGATTGAAGCATTTGTTGGCATAGTGACCCTTCTGTTGGCACTTGTTGCACGTGACCTCTGAAAGCGGACGGTGATACGGAGCACTCGATCTTGGAGCTTGAGACGATGTCTTGTTCTGAAAGCCATGGTTGGGTGGGTGGGAAGATCCACTGCCACCTTTGCTCTTCTGCTGATACGGCTGACGGAACGGAGGAGGAGGAAGCCAATACTTCTGCTGCTTGGCCACTTGAGTAGAGGAAGAAGGAGTAACATCTCTGAATCGCTTCTTGGAAGCATCACACCTCAACTGAGCGGCCTCTTGCTTCAATGCCATGTTGTAGAGCTCATCGTACCTCAAGGGCTCAAAGAGGACAAGAGCTAGCTGAATTTCTTCTCTGAGACCACCCCTGAACTGGTATATCATGCTCTTCTCATCAGGTACGTCCTGCTTGGCAAAGCGGGCGAGCTTCTGGAACAACTTGTTGTAGTCATAGACAGACAAAGAGCCTTGCTTCAGGTTGCGGAATTCCTCACGCTTGCTTTCAACCATGCTCTGAGGGATATGATGAGCTCGGAAATCTTGACGGAATTCATCCCAAGTGATAACACGTCCATCTCTGGAGTCCTTGTACTACTGGAACCATTCTGCAGCTTGATCTTTGAGTTGGAAGGAAGCAAACTTGACAAAGTCCTCAGGCCTGACGTTACTGCACTCGAAATGCTTACACAGATCCACAAGCCAATCGTCAGCATCGGTTGCCTCAACACAATTGCTGAAAGTCTTTGGCCCATTAGCAAGGAACTGGTTGAGTGTAGCAGAGTGATTCTGATTGTTGCCTTGGTTCCCTTGGTTGCGCTCTTGAAGAATTTGCATGATCAACTGTGTGTTTGCATTGGTTGCGGCCATCACAGCTTGCCATGCCTCCGAAGGAGGTGGAGGTGGTGGCGGATCTTGATTCTGATTCTAACTGGTGCTCTTAGCGGGATCCATCCTGAAGAGGTTGACCACCGTTAGCACATAGACAGATAAAATGAAGCTGAATCCAACGGAATGAAAATTGCAACATATAGTCTTCACATCCGAACAAAATGAACGAATGCATTCCTCTTGAAATGGTCACATATCCATAGATTGAGAAGCCACTTAGAATTTAGGTAGAGAAATAAATCAACAAGGTACGGATCAAGAACGAATAATCGGTAAGAAATCCCAATCTCAAACCAATATCCGTGGAAGAAGAACTAGAGCTACAAGAATTCCCACCTATGAAACTCCCGAACCTTTCCGGTTATGCAATCAGGTGTTGGGGATACAGGGGAAGCATAATATCTCACCCAAATCTAGCAAATCCTACATCCAGCTGTATCCATCCTTCAACACATAACCGAGAAAAACTTCGGAAACCATCTACCTCAACCTTCGAAAAGCATCCGTTATACAAGTTATGGCGATACTCCCGAACTCCCGCCCCAGTACTGGGTGGCGTCGAGGTTATCTCACCAACGAACTGCATATAAGAGATTTTCGATGTCGGCGTACTAAACTCAGGTATTCCAGAACTGCAACGATAAAATTATGACGACAACACCTCAGAGCTCAACTCCCCGGGACACTTCCACAAAACCCCTGACAGGAGGCACCAAGACAATGTTCTCGTCATAAAACCATCGGAATGATTCCAAGATACCCACGTGATCCTAAAAAAATTTAGTGAAATTTGAGAAGAGAAGAGTCAAAACTCTACGTCAGGATGCCTTACCAGAGCGATGAGGAGACTGGGAAGTAAAAAGAATTCCTAAACTCTCCGATATATAATTCCTAAATGACTCAAAACATTTTTCTAGACACAACTCGGCTGCTAAAAATGATCAATCAGTGGGGGCTCCTAAGGTCGGGGAAGGCTCTGATACGAACTTGTAACACCCTCGATGCGACTATATCTCCCACGTGTCGAGGCATGACTTAGAGGCATAATCGCATTGAAGGCATATGTCGCAAGTCAGGCAATCATCACAAACATCCCATGTAATATAGATAATAAAAAGGGCTAACATAGTTGGCTTACACTCTCCATGTCAATCAAGTACATAAATAACATTACATCATCCAAACACTCATGGCCCGACTACGGCGCCAAAATAAAAGATAACCCAACCTGCGACACGGTCCCGATCACCCGCAACTGGGCACCACTACTGATCATCAGGAAAAGAAACATAGTATCATTGAGAGTCCTCGTCGAACTCCCACTTGAGCTCGAGCGCGTCACCTGGAGCGGAATCATCAGGCCCTGCATCTGGTGTAATAGTAATCTGTGAGCCACAGGGACTCAGCAATCTCGCACCCTCGCGATCAAGACTATTTAAGCTATAAGGTAAGGCAAGGTAAAAGTAAGTGGGGCTGCAGCAAGCGACTAGCATATATGGTGGCTAACCTGTTCGCAAAATAGAGCGAGAAGAGGAGGCAAAGCGCGAGCGAGAAACTAGAGCTCGAACTGCGCAAACATTACTCCAACACCGTGTCCACTTCCCGGACTCCGCCGAGAAGAGGCCATCACGGCAACTCACATGGTTGATTCATTTTAATAAAGTTAAGGTTCAAGTTATCTACAACCGGACATTAACAAATTCCCATCTGCCCATAACCGCGGGCACGGCTTTCGAAAGTTCAATCCCTGCAGGGGAGTCCCAACTTAGCCCATGACAAGCTCTCACGGTCAACGAAGGAATAGACCTCCTCCCGAGACGTTCCGATCAGACTCGGTACCTCGGTTCTTCAAGACACTTCGACAGGTTAAAACAAGACCGGCAACACCACCCAGATGTGCTGACAAATCCCGATAGGAGCTGCACATATCTCGTTCTCAGGGCACACCGGATGAGCAAGACGTCGGGTAGGCCAGCCCAGAGTTGCCCCTGATAGCCCCGGACATCGCTCGGTTGGACCAACACTCAGAGGAGCATTGGCCCGGGGGGCTAAAATAAGATGACCCTCAGGCTCCGGAAACCCAAGGGAAAAGAGGCTAGGTGGCAAATGGTAAAACCAAGGTTGGGCATTGCTGGAAAAGCTTTAATCAAGGCGAACTATCAAGGGGTTCCCATTATAACCCAACCGCGTAAGGAACGCAAAATCCGGGAACATAACGCCGATATGACGGAAACTAGGGCGGCAAGAGTGGAACAAAACACTAGGCGAGAGGCCGAGCCTTCCACCCTTTACCAAGTATATAGATGCATTAAGATAACAAGATAATATAATGATATCCCAACAAGTAAATAAATGTTCCAACAAGGAACGGCCTCCAATCTTCACCTGCAACTAGCAACGCTATAAGAGGGGCTGAGCAAAGCGGTAACATAGCCAATCAACGGTTTGCTAGGCCAAGGTGGGTTAGAGGTTCGACATGGCAATTGGGAGGCTGGAAAGCAAATGGTAGGCATCGTAGCATTGGCATAGCAAAAGAGCGAGCAAACTAGCATAGCAAACATAGTAGTGATTTCGAGGGTATGATCATCTTGCCTGCAAAGTTGTCAGAGTTGACTGGATCCTCGAAAGCAAACTCAACGGGCTCCTCGTTAGCGAACTCGTCTCCCGGCTCTACCCAAACAAGACAAACAAGCAACAAGAACACAATCAACCACGTGCAAGGATCAAACAATATGATGCATTGATGATATGCTATGCGGGATGCGATGCGGGGTGCATAAGCAAGATGTGACAGGAAATGCATGGACCTGACCTCAACTTGGAAATCCAAGTGTGCCACTCGAAAGATGAGATGAAATCTCTTGAAAACGATATAAAGAATGCCGGAATCGGAGTTACGGTTTGGAAATGGCAAGCGATTCAAAAATGACACCGGTCTGCGATTTACAGCAAGTAGCCATCTAAATGCAATGAGACGAACATGCTACAGCACCCAAACATGACAACAAAATACATGGCAGGGATGCATTCAAGATGCTTAACAAAAGTCTAGCACTGAGCTATGGCCAATTCATCCATTAACAGGTTCAAACAAGCATGGCAAAAATGCATATGGCAAACAGATCTCAAACTTAGTGAAATTAACACTTGTCTGGAATTTCAGACCAAGTAGCACTCTTCGGAGCAACAAAATTACATGCTACAGGACCTGAACATGGCAAAGTAAAATATGGCATGGAGCTACTCAAAAAGCTTAACAAAAGTCCCTTAGTGACCTTGAGCCAAAAGGGATCAGAAAAATATATTAACAAGCATGTGAACATAGCAAAAGCATAATCAGTTTTCAGACTTAGTGAAAACTGGCACATGCTGAAACATAACTCAAGTAGGCATGTTTACGAGCTCGATGCACTCACTACGGTGCAAGTCATGACAAGATAAGCATACATCTATCAAGAACACACAAAATTCAAGCTAGACATGGCAACAACAATAACATAGCATGCACGGATCAACTACAACAACATCGGCAAAATTGCAAACAAGTTGACAATCTGCCCAGATTCACAAAGTAGCAAAAGCAGAGCTCGATTGACTCAAGTTAGGATGCTCCATAATTGCAAACAAAGACATGGATGGATAGAGCACTACAAGGTAAACAAAACATCCTTACTGATCATCCTCAAAAGAGGCACGGATCACTAGGAAACAACATGAACATATGGCCATATGAGATAAACAGCTCAAGGACTTGGTGGAAATGCTAAGTCCCTGAAAACAGAATTAGCAAGTGCACCACTTTGCAAGCTTGCACTAGGCACCACACACATCACAAAAAATACATGGGTTGCACCTCTGGAGAGATGGCAAAACCCTTAACAAAACATATGTAGAGCAACACGGCATATCATGCACACAATAATCATGGCAAAAATGACAAATGTGCAAATGGAGTAGCAGATCTGACAATTAACTCAAGTAGCCCTCTTCTACCAGCATTTCGGGCATCAAGATGAACTCAAATGAAAATGATGCAATGGAATGAAATGATGTACTCTCTGAGACGAACATTTTGATATGCTATATGCCCAAATCGGAGCTACGGATGCGGAGATATAGCACGATGAAGTTTGCAAAAATAATGAGAGCGGGGGAAATCAACCCTAGGGTTCGTCCCAGATCTGGATTGGCACGCGAACCGAGGAGCTCCGGCGAGGGTTGACTTGCTCCGGCGAGGTCGCAAAATCGGCGGGGAGGAGAGGGAGAGTCGTATCTGGCCGGATCCGGGCCGGATCTGGCGGCGGACGGTGACCCGCGGCGGCGGCTGGTGACGCGGTGCACGGAGCAGGGCGGCGCCGGTGCGGAGGCGGCGGCACGCCGGCGTCGAGGCGGCGGGGCGGAGCAGGCGGCGACGCGGTGAGGCAACGCCCCTCGGGCGAGGTGGCGCGGTGGCGCTGTAGCGCGGGGGCCGGCTCGGGCCGGGAGGGCCGGCGCTGGGCCTGGCGGGCCCGCGTCGGTGGGGAGGCGGCGAAGCGGTCCCCGGGACAGGCGGCGGCGTCTGACTGGTGCGGCGGGGCGGGCGGACACGTCCGGCCGTCCGGATTTCGTCCGGCGGCACGGAGGACGAAAGAGACTAGGGTTAGGACGAGGGGGATACGAAATTTTCGAGAGGGGATCTATTTATAGGCATAGAGGGAGCTAGGAGAGTCCAAATGAGGTGCGGTTTTCGGCCACGCGATCGTGATCGAATGATCTAGATGATGGAGAGGGTTTAGGTGGGTTTTGGGCCAAACTAGAGGGGTGTTGGGCTGCAACACACACGAGGCCTTTTCGGTCCCTCGGTTAAACGTTGGAGTATCAAACAAAGTCCAAATGGCACGAAACTTGACAGGCGGTCTACCGGTAGTAAACCAAGGCCGCTTGGCAAGTCTCGGTCCAATCCGGAAATGTTTAATCCCCACACACTAAAGAAAGCTAGAAATGACCACCGGAGGAGAACGAAGTGCCGGAATGCAAAACGGACAACGGGGAAAATGCTCGAATGCATGAGATGAACACGTATGCAAATGCAATGCACATGATGACATGATATGAGATGCATGACAACAAAAACAACACACGGAGACAAAGACCTGAACCCGAGAAAATAAAATAACTTAACGCCGGAAACGGCAAGAGTTGGAGTACAAATTGGGAAAGTTACATCTGGGGTGTTACATGCATGTCGATGAGTATGACAACCGGCAGGAGCCATAGGAGTTGTCTTTATTTTTTGTATGACCTGCGTGTCATTGAGAAACGCCATGTAAATTACTTTACTTTATTGCTAAACGCGTTAGCCATAGTAGTAGAAGTAATAGTTGGCGAGCAACTTCATGGAGACACGATGATGGAGATCATGATGATGGAGATCATGGTGTCATGCCAGTGACAAGATGATCATGGAGCCCCAAGATGGAGATCAAAGGAGCTATGTGATATTGGCCATATCATGTCACTATTATTATTTGATTGCATGTGATGTTTATCATGTTTTTGCATCTTGTTTACTTAGAACGGAGGTAGTAAATAAGATGACCCCTCATAATAATTTCAAGAAAGTGTTCCCCCTAACTGTGCACCGTTGCGACAGTTCGTTGTTTAGAAGCACCACGTGATGATCGGGTGTGATAGATTCCAACGTTCACATACACTGGGTGTAAGACAGATTTACACACGCGAAACACTTAGGTTGACTTGACGAGCCTAGCATATACAGACATGGCCTCGGAACACAGAAGACCGAAAGGTCGAGCATGAGTCGTATAGAAGATACGATCAACATGAAGATGTTCACCGATGTTGACTAGTCCGTCTCACGTGATGATCGGACACGGCCTATTTAACTCGGATCATGTTATACTTAGATGACTGGAGGGTTGTCTATCTAAGTGGGAGTTCATTATATAATTTGATTAGATGAACTTAATTATCATGAACTTAGTCTAAAATCTTTACAATATGTCTTGTAGATCAAATGGCCAACGTTGTCCTCAACTTCAACACGTTCCTAGAGAAAACCAAGCTGAAAGACGATGGCAGCAACTATACGGACTGGGTCCGGAACCTGAGGATCATCCTCATAGCTGCCAAGAAAGATTATGTCCTACTAGCACCGCTAGGTGACGCACCCGTCCCACAGAACCAAGACGTTATGAACGCTTGGCAGGCACGTGCTGATGATTACTCCCTCGTTCAGTGCGGCATGCTTTACAGCTTAGGACCAGGGCTCCAAAAGCGTTTTGAGAGACACGGAGCATATGAGATGTTCGAAGAGCTGAAAATGGTTTTCCAAGCTCATGCCCGGGTCGAGAGATATGAAGTCTCCGACAAGTTCTTCAGCTGTAAGATGGAGGAAAATAGTTCTGTCAGTGAGCACATACTCACTATGTTTGGGTTACATAACCGCTTGACTCAGCTGGGAGTTAATCTCCCGGATGACGTGGTCATTGACAGAATCCTCCAGTCGCTTCCACCAAGCTACAAGAGCTTTGTGATGAACTTCAATATGTAGGGGATGGAAAAGACCATTCCTGAAGTATTTGCAATGCTGAAATCAGTAGAGGTAGAAGTCAAAAAGGACCATCAAGTGTTGATGGTGAATAAAACCACTAAGTTCAAGAAAGGCAAGGGTAAGAAGAACTTCAAGAAGGACGGCAAGGGAGTTGCCACGCCCGGTAAGCAAGCTGCTGGGAAGAAGCCAAAGAATGGACCCAAGCCCGAGACTGAGTGTTTTTATTGCAAGGGAAGTGGTCACTGGAAGCGGAACTGCCCCAAATACTTAGCGGACAAGAAGGCCGGCAAAACAAAAGGTATATGTGATATACATGTAATTGATGTGTACCTTACCAATACTCGTAGTAGCTCTTGGGTATTTGATACCGGTGCAGTTGCTCACATTTGTAACTCAAAGCAGGAGATGCGGAATAAGCGGAGATTGGCGAAGGACGAGGTGACGATGCGCGTCGGGAATGGTTCCAAGGTCGATGTGATCGTCGTCGGCACGCTACCTCTACAATTACCTACGGGATTAGTTTTGAACCTCAATAATTGTTATTTAGTGCCAAGTTTGAGCATGAACATTGTATCAGGATCTCGTTTAATACGAGATGGCTGCTCATTTAAATCCGAGAATAATGGTTGTTCTATTTATATGAGAGATATGTTTTATGGTCATGCTCCTATGGTGAATGGTTTATTCTTAATGAATCTCGAGCGTAATGCTACACATATTCATAGTGTGAATGCCAAAAGATGTAAGGTTGATAATGATAGTCCCACATACTTGTGGCACTGCCGCCTTGGTCACATAGGTGTCAAACGCATGAAGAAGCTCCATACAGATGGACTTTTAGAGTCTCTTGATTACGAATCATTTGACACATGCGAACCATGCCTCATGGGTAAGATGACCAAGACTACGTACTAAAGAACATTGGAGCGAGCAACCAACCTATTGGAAATCATACATACTGATGTGTGCGGTCCAATGAGTGTTGAGGCTCGTGGTGGCTATCGTTATGTTCTCACCCTCACTGATGACTTGAGTAGATATGGGTATATCTACTTAATGAAACACAAGTCTGAAACCTTTGAAAAGTTCAAGGAATTTCAGAGTGAGGTTGAGAATCAACGTGACAGAAAAATCGAATTTTTGCGATCAGATCGTGGAGGAGAATACTTGAGTCATGAATTTGGTACACACTTAAGAAAATGTGGAATAGTTTCACAACTCACGCCGCCTGGAACACCTCAGCGTAATGGTGTGTCTGAACATCGTAATCGCACTCTATTAGATATGGTGCAATCTATGATGTCTCTTACCGATTTACCGCTGTCATTTTGGGGCTATGCTTTAGAGACTGCCGCATTCACTTTAAATAGGGCTCTGTCGAAATCTGTTGAGACGACACCGTATGAATTATGGTTTGGGAAGAAGCCTAAGCTGTCGTTTCTAAAAGTTTGGGGATGCGATGCTTATGTCAAGAAACTTCAACCCGAAAAGCTCGAACCCAAGTCGGAAAAATGCGTCTTCATAGGATGCCCTAAAGAAACTATTGGGTATACCTTCTACCTCAGATCCGTAGGCAAGATCTTTGTTGCCAAGAATGGATCCTTTCTAGAGAAAGAGTTTCTCTCGAAAGAAGTAAGTGGGAGGAAAGTAGAACTTGATGAGGTATTGCCTCTTGAACCGGAAAGTGGCACAACTCAGGAAAATGTTCATGTGGTGCCTACACCAATTAGAGAGGAAGTTAATGATGATGATCAAGATACTTCTGATCAAGCTCCTACTGAACTTCGAAGGTCCACAAGGACACGTTCCGCACCAGAGTGGTACGGCAACCCTGTCTTGGAAATCATGTTGTTAGACAACGGTGAACCTTCGAACAATGAAGAAGCGATGGCGGGCCTGGATTCCGACAAATGGCTGGAAGCCATGAAATCCGAGATAGGATCCATGTATGAAAACGAAGTATGGAATTTGACTGACTTGCCCGATGATCGGCGAGCCATAGAAAATAAAAGGATCTTTAAGAAGAAGACAGACGCGGATGGTAGTGTGACCATCTATAAAGCTAGGCTTGTCGCTAAGGGTTATCGAGAAGTTCAAGGGGTTGACTACGATGAGACATTCTCTCCCGTAGCAAAGCTGAAGTCCGTCCGAATCATGTTAGCAATTTCCGCATACTATGATTATGAGATATGGCAAATGGACGTCAAAATGGCATTCCTTAACGGTTATCTTAAAGAAGAACTGTATATGATGCAGCCGGAATGTTTTGTCGATCCTAAGAATGCTGACAAGGTGTGCAAGCTCCAACGCTCGATTTATGGGCTGGTGCAAGCATCTCGGAGTTGGAACATTCGCTTTGATGAGATGATCAAAGCGTTTGGGTTTGTGCAGACTTATGGAGAAGCTTGCATTTACAAGAAAGTGAGTGGGAGCTCTGTAGCATTTCTCATATTGTATGTGGATGACATACTGTTGATGGGAAATGATATAGAATTCTTGGAAAGCATAAAGGCCTATTTGAACAAGTGTTTTTCAATGAAGGACCTTGGAGAAGCTGCTTATATATTAGGCATCAAGATCTATAGAGATAGATCGAGATGCCTCATTGGTCTTTCACAGAGTACGTACCTTGACAAGATATTGAAGAAGTTCAAAATGGATCAGTCAAAGAAGGGGTTCTTGCCTGTATTGCAAGGTATGAGATTGAGCTTGGCTCAATGCCCGACCACGGCAGAAGATAGAGAAAAGATGAGTGTCTTCCCCTATGCCTCGGCCATAGGGTCTATCATGTATGCTATGCTATGTACCAGACCTGATGTAAACCTTGTCGTGATTTTGGTAGGAAGGTACCAAAGTAATCCCGGCATGGAACACTAGACAGCGGTCAAAAATATCCTGAAGTACCTGAAAAGGACTAAGGAAATGTTTCTCGTTTATGGAGGTGACGAAGAGCTTGTCGTAAAGGGTTACGTCGATGCTAGCTTCGACACAGATCTGGATGACTCTAAGTCACAAACCGGATACGTGTATATTTTGAATGGTGGGGCAGTAAGCTGGTGCAGTTGCAAGCAAAGCGTTGTGGCGGGATCTACATGTGAAGCGGAGTACATGGCAGCCTCGGAGGTAGCACACGAAGCAGTCTGGGTGAAGGAGTTCATTACCGACCTAGGAGTCATACCCAATGCGTCGGGCCCGATGACTCTCTTCTGTGACAACACTGGAGCTATTGCCCTTGCCAAGGAGCCCAGGTTTCACAGGAAGACCAGGCATATCAAGCGTCACTTCAACTCCATTCGTGAAAGTGTTCAAAATGGAGACATAGAGATTTGTAAAGTACATATGGACCTGAATGTAGCAGATCCGTTGACTAAACCTCTCCCTAGAGCAAAACATGATCAACACCAGAATTCCATGGGTGTTCGATTCATCACAATGTAACTAGATGATTGACTCTAGTGCAACTGGGAGACTGTTGGAAATATGCCCTAGAGGCAATAATAAAATGATTATTATATTTCCTTGTTCATGATAATTGTCTATTATTGATGCTATAATTGTATTGTCCGGAAATCGTATTACATGTGTGAATACATAAACCATAATGTGTCCCTAGTGAGCCTCTAGTTGACTAGCTCGTTGATCAACAGATAGTCATGGTTTCCTGGCTATGGACATGGGGATGTCATTGATAACGGGATCACATCATTAGGAGAATGATGTGATGGACAAGACCCAAACCTAAGCATAGCACAAAGATCGTGTAGTTCGTTTGTTGTAGCTTTTCTGGATGTCAAGTATCATTTCCTTAGACCATGAGATTGTGCAACTCCCGGATACCGTAGGAGTGCCTTGGGTGTGCCAAACGTCACAACATAACTGGGTGACTATAAAGGTACATTACAGGTATCTCCGAAAGTGTCTGTTGGGTTGGCACGAATCGAGACTGGGATTTGTCACTCCGTATGACGGAGAGGTATCTCTGGGCCCATTCGGTAATGCATCATCATAATGAGCTCAATGTGATCAAGTGGTTGATCACGGGATCATGCATTACGGTACGAGTAAAGTGACTTGCCGGTAATGAGACTGAACAAGGTATTGGGATACCGACGATCGAGTCTCGGGCAAGTAACGTACTGATTGACAAAGGGAATTGAGTACGGGATTGATTAGGACCTCGACATCATGGTTCATCCGATGAGATCATCGAGGAGCATGTGGGAGCCAACATGGGTATCTAGATCCCGCTGTTGGTTATTGACCAGAGAGTCGTCTCGGTCATGTCTGCTTGTCTCCCGAACCCGTAGGGTCTACACACTTAAGGTTCGGTGATGCTAGGGTTGTATAGATATGAGTATGCAGTAATCCGAAAGTTGTTCGGAGTCCCAGATGAGATCCTGTACGTCACGAGGAGTTCCAGAATAATACGGAGGTAAAGAATTATATATGGGAAGTTGTCATACGGTCACCGGAAAGGTTCGGGGGCATATCAGTATTGTACCGGGGCCACCGGAGGGGTTCCGGGGGTCCACCGGGAGGGGCCACCTCTCCCGGAGGGCCTTATGGGCTGTATGAGGAAGGGATCCAGCCCAAAGTGGGCTGGGGCACCACTCCCCCTAGGGCCCATGCGCCTAGGGTTGGGGGAAACCCTAAGGGGGGGCGCCCCCTTGCTTGGGGGGCAAGCCCCCCTCCCCTTGGCCGCCCCCCCCCCCCCTCTAGATCTCATCTAGAGGGGGCCAGCCCCCTTCCCCCTTCCCCTATAAATAGATGGGTGAGGGGAGGGCTGCAGAGGACATCCAAGGCGCAGCCCCTCCCCTCCCCAACACATCTCCTCCTCCGTCACGAGCTTGGCGAAGCCCTGCCGGAGTACTGCTGCTCCACCACCACCACGCCGTCGTGCTGCTGCTGGAGCCATCTTCCTCAACCTCTCCTCCCCCCTTGTTGGATCAAGAAGGAGGAGACGTCACGCTGACCGTACGTGTGTTGAACGTGGAGGTGCCGTCCGTTCGGCGCTAGGATCTCCGATGATTTGGATCACGTCGAGTACGACTTCCTCATCCCCGTTCTTTGAATGCTTCCGCGCGTGATCTACAAAGGTATGTAGATGCAATCCGATCACTCGTTGCTAGATGAACTCATAGATGGATCTTGGTGAAACCGTAGGAAAATTTTTGTTTTCTGCAACGTTCCCCAACAAGTTCTGCTTCCATTGTTGACCTCGTTAAGATGGTCTGCTTGCAAGACTTCCAAGAAACAGCGCCACCTCCATGAGTGAATACATATCCGCTCGTGGGCTTTATCTCATCAGCATCTAAGATCTAGTTTGAGTCACTATACCCTTCGAGAAACTTTGGGTGCCCAATGTAGTGAATTCCATAATTCGCAGTGCTTTTCAAATAATGCCAAAATCTCTCTAGAGCTTTCCAATGCACATCTCCTGGTTTTGAGACAAACCAACTCAGTTTGCTAACAGCAAAAGAGATGTTAGGTCTTGTAGCATTGGCTAAGTACATAAGCGAGCCAATAATCTGAGAATACTTCAATTGATCTCTAGCAATTCTACAATTCTTTCGAAGCAGCACGCTAGCATCATATGGTGTTGGAGAGGGCTTGCAGTCACTATAGCCAAAGCAACTCAAGATCTTTTCCATATAGTGAGATTGAAGCAATTTAATCTCACCATCATCGTCTCTCAACAACTTGATGTTCAGAATGACATCAGCCACTCCTAAGTCCTTCATCTCAAAACAGTGAGATAGGAAATCCTTGACCTCCTTAATAACATTCAGATTTGTTCCGAAAATCAGTATGTCATCAACACACAAGCAAAGGATAACTCCCTTGCCCCCACCATGGCGATAGTATACACATTTGTTAGTGTACAACAAAGCCTGCAGCTGTTAAAGTTTCTTCAAACTTATCATGCCATTGTTTGGGTGCTTGCTTGAGTCCATACAAAGATTTCAGCAACTTGCACACTTTTCCTTCCGGACCATCTAGTACAAACCCATCTAGTTGTTCCATATAAATTTCCTTGTCCAACTCTCCATTTAGAAAAGCAGTCTTAACATCCATTTGATGAACGAGAAGACCATGTGAGGTAGCTAGTGAAAGTAGAACTCCAATAGTGGTCAGCCAAGCCACGGGTGAGTAAGTATCAAAGAAGTGTTCACCTTCCTTTTGGGTATAACCCTTAGCCACGAGTCGACGCTTGTACTTTTCAATAGTACCATCAGGCCTAAGCTTCTTCTTGAATACCCATTTGCATCATATATGTTTGCACCCATAAGGACGATCAGTTATCTCCCAAGTTTCATTCGCCAAGATGGAATCCATCTCACTACGAACCGCTTCCTTCCAGTAGTCAGTATCTTCAGATGCATAGGCCTCTGAAATAGAACTGTGAGTGTCATCTATGAGATACAAAAGAAAATCATCACCAAAGGACTTTGTAGTCCTCTGTCTCTTGCTCCTAATAGGAACTTCATTGTTCTCCTCCACAGGATTTTCAAAGTGTTCCATTGAAATAGCAGGTTCGGTAATTGTAACGGGTTCCTGATTCGATGAACTAGGCATGTTCTGATTAGATGAGGTAGCCATATCCTTCATGGGAAAGATATCTTCAAAGAAAGTCGCATCATTCGACTCCATGATCGTACCGACATGCATGTCAGGTACCTCGGATTTTACAACCAAGAATCTATAACCAATTCTATGAAAAGCATATCCTAGGAAAACACAATCCACTGTCTTTGGTCCAAGCTTACGCTTCTTTGGAATTGGCACATTGACTTTCGCTAAACAACCCCAGGTCCGTAGATAAGAGAGCTTTAATCTTTTCTTCTCCAATTTCTCGAATGGATTTATATCTTTATTCTTTGTGGGAACTCGGTTTGGGACATGGCATGCAGTCAATATCGCCTCCCCCACCATGCCTTGGAGAGACCCGATATGTCTAACATGGCGTTAACCAAATCAGTTAGAGTACAGTTCTTTCTTTCAGCTACCCCATTTGACTGAGGTGAATAGGGAGGCGTCGTCTCATGGATCATACCATGTTCCGCACAAAAACATCAAATTCATTGGAAAAATACTCTCCACCACGGCCGGACCTAAGCCTCTTGATTTTCCGATCAAGTTGGTATTCCACTTCAACTTTATAGATCTTGAAAAAGTTCAAAGCCTTGTCCTTAGATTTCAGAAGATAGACACGGCAGTATCTAGTGGAGTCGTCAATTAACGTCATGAAATATTTCATTCCACCTTTTGTCAAAACACCATTCATTTCACATAGATCTGAATGTATGAGTTCTAATGGTGCAAGATTTCTCATTTCCGCAGTCGTGTGAGACTTACGAGATTGCTTAGCTTGCACACAAACTTGACACTTAGATCCCTTGACAGTGGTGAAACTAGGCATTGAGTTTAATTTGGCTAGTCGCGACATGCAACCAAAGTTAACATGACAGACACGTATATGCCACACATTTGATTCACTATTGTTGCAAACATGAGTAACAACTTTATTGCAAATATCTGACAAGGATAAATGAAACAGGCCTCCTGACTCATAGCCTTTATGAACAAAGGTTCCATACTTGGATATTACAAATTTATTTGACTCAAAGACAAGCTTGTAGCCATCTCTACACAGAAGAGATCCGCTAACAAGATTTTTATTGACGGAGGGGACATAATGCACGTTCTTCAGCCGCATGATCTTGCGCAAAGTAAACTTCAGATCGACCGTGCCAACACCATGAACAGAAGCACTTGAACCGTTGCCCATCAGCACAGTGGAAGTCCCTGTGGTCTGATAAGATGAAAATATGAAAATATCACCGCACACATGCAAATTAGTACACGTGTCAATCAACCAACCAGGAGAATGACATACTGAAAGAATTATGGGAAATATACCGTACCCGGCATCTTTCATGTCAGTGTCACCAATGACAACATTAGTGGTCTTGCCGCCTTTCCCAAGATGACGCTTGTCATAATGATTAGGGCAACTAGGACCCCAATGGTCAGGATCTCCGCACACATGACAAACAACTTTCTTCTTGTTATTCTTCTTCTTAAAGTTCGTGTGTTATACAGCCTTGTTCTTCCCATCAAATTTTGCTTTACCATCAAACATGCCCTTATTCTTGAATTTGTGGGGTTGTATGTTTTTCTTCTGTACCAGATTGGCACTAGAATCTTCCTCAATACCTCGAGCACGGTTATCCTTTGCTCTCGCATTTTCTTCCACATTAAGAGTACCAATGAGATCCGGAACTGAAAACTCCTACCTCTTATGCTTCAGTAAGGTAGCAAAGTTCATCCACGAAGGAGGAAGCTTAGTGATGATACCTCCGGCAACAAACTTGTCTGGTAGCTTACAATTGAAGTGCTCAAGTTCTCTAGCAAATGACTGTATCTCATGAGCTTGCTCAACCACGGAGCGCTCTTCAGTCATCCTGTAATCATAGAATTTCTCCATGATGTATAGCTCAGTGCCAGCATCCGAGACCCCAAACTTGGCCTCAAATGCGTCCCACATATCTTTTCCATTATCAATTGACGCATGAGCATCAACTATGTTATCACCAAGAACACTCAAGAGAGCATCCTTAAATAGGGTATCCATTTTCTGAAAAGCTTGTTCCTGTTGAGCATCATATTCTCCTTCAGGTTTGCCAATAGTGGCGTCATAGTAACTCGTGGTTTGAAACAATAAGACTGCTCTCATGCGCCACCTCTTATAGTGGATACCCTCAAACATAGGAGGTCTTATGAAAGCAGCAAAACCACTCGGGGTAAATTGTCTATAATAAGGTTTTTGGATTGTTGGAAATATGAGCAATTTATCGAATGATTTTATTAACAAAAATATTAGATAAAGCATGACTAATATAATAGGGATCAAACTAGTCATGTGATCTGACAGAGAGCAGCAGCCGAAGGGTGCAGCGTTCGTATTCAATATCCGCTCGGCTCATTCCCGCAACCCGTGCCGGGGCGGGCGGCGAAGGAGGAGCGCATGTGGATGTCCCTCTTGTTCTCATGCGCATACAAGTGGGGAATGAACCTCCCTTATATGGAGGTCCAAGTCCCACTAAACTAACAATGTGGGACTAAACTTTAGTAGTATCCCTTGCCTTACACGAACGGGCTAAGTGTGCCTTTAGAATTTGTTTAGAAATTTCTGAAATAGTTATTGAACTGTCCTAAAATAGACTAAATTTCAGCATCATTCACTTCTCGGACAACGACGTATCAAAATGGTACCGGAAAACCGCGTGATTTTTTCTACACACCCGCCAGATCATCAACTAGTACGTAATATTCCGTTGGCGATCAATTCTCAACTTGTGAAGCCCGAGCTAACCAGGACAAGTTCCCCCGAACACCCGACGCCTTCAGTAATGTGGAGCGGCCCCTCAGGTAGCCATATGCCCATATGAATGAGTAAATTGCACAAACCTATCATAATTGGGGATCCTAATTCAATAAACCACCACCTTTCGGGTTTTTTTCAAAAACCCACCACCATTGTACTGACAGTTTGCGAAAAACACTGACGGATCGATTAAAGCAGTTTAAGTGAAAACCTGACAGATGGGTCCCACTGTCACGTGCCACGTGGCAAGGGAAATTGATGAAACAGACGGACGTTAAGTGACCGGTCAATGGCTCCTCTGCCTCCTTGGCATTTTGCCAAACACGTAGCGGGCGCACCAGAGTTGCAGCCCGGTGCGTGCCGCCGGCCGCCCACCTCGTCGGCAGCCGCCGCCCCGGCGCGCCACCACCTGCTTGGCCCGCTGTGACATGCTGCGCTCTGCGCTGGCACTTGCAGCGCAAAATCAGGTGTTCAAGCGTGTCGGCATCGCTATCGAGAGCACTCCGCGGTCGACCACACCAAGCCTCCAAACGAACTGTTGCGGCGGCTTCGAGATTCCATTGGGCTGCGTTGTGGATCTTCAAGCAAGTACACGTGAATGAGGAAATACATGTCCCTGCAAACTTTGCTTCGGATGCACCTGAATTGATTCCGGCCAGATGCGTACATACACGAAGCGGACGCCGCCTAATCCGGCGAGGCCGAGCTTCAGCGAGCCCTCGCACATGACCGCTCCGTCGAGTATGATCTCCTGCACGCCGCGCCCCATCCCGCTTCGGCAAGGCCGAGCTCCAGCGCGCCCGCGCCCCTGCCCGCTCGGCGCGGCTGAGCTCGATTTGATCGGGAGGTCGAGCGCCAGACCTCGCCGTCGCCTCCAGCAGCTTCGAATAAACACCCCGGTGCCGCATGGCATCTTTATGACGAGCCCTGCAACCTCCTACTACTTCCCGTCGTCGCCCTGCTCCGGCAGCAGCCGCCGCGCCCCAAGCCATCGTCCTCGAGCTCCCCTGCCACCTCTGCGTCGACTACAAGCTCCTGGTGAGCTCCTCCTTCCCCTTCTCCTGCTCTCCTGTGTCTCTTGGCAAGCACCAGTGGCTGGGACGACGCCGGCCCTGCCGGCGAGGGCACCGGTGCGTCCGTGTCGTGAATGAGTGCGTTTGTGTTGACCAGAGGAGGAAGAGGGGTGGCGGTGAGGATGACGGGTGGGCCCTACGCCATCCTAATATTCGAGTCAAACGGCGTGAGTTGTTTCCATGCCACGTCATCATTTACAGAAGGACCCAACTGTCAGTTTCCTAATAAAAAGCTCTAATCGATCCATCAGTGTTTTTTGCAAACTGTCAGTACAATGGCGATGGGTTTTTGAAAAAAAAACTAAAAGTGATGGTTTATTGAATTAGGGTCCCCAATTGTGATGAGTTTCTGCAATTTACTCCCATATGAATAGATGAGACCTTTTACAGTACAACATTTAATTTTGGACCGTTTATTTCTGGGATCCAACGGCAAAGATATGACAATACTTCCACGAAATTCTTGTAGTATATTGAGGTGACAGGGGCAGTTTGTGTAGTTCATTATTGTATAGATCCTGCAGCCGGAGAGGGAGGGAGATCGCCGGAGCTACCGTTCAGGATACCGACGGAGTGGGGCTTGGATGATGGTGGGGGTCCACCACGGATTGGGGGGGGTGCATCGGCGGGAGCATGGGTCTGGTCGGCGAGGAGCCGAAAGAACACACGTCTCATTCGGCCGTGCTGCCCTTCAAGACACTGCTCCTTCGTTGAGTTTGACGTTCGTGTATACACCTCGTGTCTTTTCCCATTTCCTATCACTTCTTCACAATTGATACGGTGCTAGCTCGTTGAGGGTTCCATTTGAAATGAGACCTTTTACAGGACATCCGTTGCATAGTAGTTTGGCTTCGAGTGATCCACGACGCCTGATTTGCACATTGTAAAATCGCAGTTCGCCTCCAGCTTGGGATCTTTAAGGTCCATAGACGATAAATTTCTATTGAAAGCATTCATTGGGACTTTCGGCTCTCGCGAAAATCATGAACTGAGGATAAATTCTGTACCAAGGCCAAAAACAAGACGTTAGTAATGCCGGCTGTTGAATATGTGTTTTGTATTGTACGTGTATTGAAGTTATGGCCCACCTCTTAGTCTTGTATAGTTGAGGTAGAGGCCTTCCTTTATAATATATATACGTGCACCAGCACCCTACATTAATACAACGATTATTGTATTGCAAATCATCTCTCTTCATGGTATCAGTTTTTAGGTTTTAATCCTCGCTTTCCGCTGCCGCCGCCGTCGCGCCACTCCTCCCGCGCCGCCGCCGGCGCCACCCCACCACCGCCGCCGCCGCGCGCTCCTCCCGCGCGGCCGCCGCCGCGGCGCGACTCCCGCGCCGCCGCCGCCCGCTTGCCGCCGCCGCCGCGCGACTCCTCCCGTGCCGCCGCCGCCGCCCGCTTGCCGCCGCCGCCGCGCGACTCCTCCCGTGCCGCCGCCGCCGCTAACCCGCCGCCACGCGACTCCTCCGCGCCGCCGCCGCCGCTACCCCGCCGCCGCGCGCCTCCTCGGCGCCGTCGCTACCCCGCCGCCGCGCGACTCCTCCGCGCCGCCGTCGATGGCGTTCACCGGCCTGTCCGCCGCCGCCTCTGCCGTCCCTCCACCAGCGCCCTCCGGTGCGGCACCGGCGCCATACGACGCGGTCGCCGCCTACGGCGCATCCGGCGTCACCCACATGCAGCCGTCCCCGCCAATGGCCGGCGGCCCTCCTTCGCCCGCCCCGACGATGGCCTGTCCGGGCTGATGTCACCCGTCGACCGACACCGGCTACGGCATCCTCCTTGTGCCGCCGTCGGCCTAGGGCGTCGGCTGGGCCCCGCACGACCCGCCGGCTCTCCCCGCGGGCCACCGGGGGTTCATCGGCGCGCCTTATCAGTCGACCGGCACCGGCTACGGCACCCTCCTTGTGCCACCGCCCCTCGGTGGTTATGGCCCGCCCGCTTCGGCGCCGCCCTACGGGGGCCTCTCACCGCCGTCGGTACCTGCGCCATGGGACCCCGCCCTCCTCGCCGCCCAACACTCCGCGCCGTCGCCGGGTAGCTCTATCGGCGGAGGCAACTGGTACATGGACTTAGGTGCTACCACGCACATGACAGCTCATCCCGGTAACCTAACCTCCTCCACTCCCGTTCACACACCCACTTGTATCACCGTCGGTAACGGCTCCTCCTTACCTATTACTCATATAGGTAGCGCTAGTTTTCCCTCCACTTCCACACCCATCAATATGTCTAATGTTCTTGTTTCACCAGACTTAGTCACGAACCTAGTTTCCGTTCGTCGTCTTACTCATGAGAACCCACTCACTGTTGAATTTGACGGCGTTGACTTTTCTGTGAAAGACGTGTTGGAAATATGCCCTAGAGGCAATAATAAATTGATTATTATTATATTTCCTTGTTCATGATAATCGTTTATTATCCATGCTAGAATTGTATTGATAGGAAACTCAAATACATGTGTGGATACATAGACAACACCATATCCCTAGTAAGCCTCTAGTTGACTGGCTCGTTGATCAATAGATGGTTACGGTTTCCTGACCATGGACATTGGATGTCGTTGATAACGGGATCACATCATTAGGAGAATGATGTGATGGACAAGACCCAATCCTAAGCCTAGCACAAGATCATGTAGTTTGTATGCTAAAGCTTTTCTAATGTCAAGTATCATTTCCTTAGACCATGAGATTGTGCAACTCCCGGATACCGTAGAAGTGCTTTGGGTGTGCCAAACGTCACAACGTAACTGGGTGGCTATAAAGGTACATTACAGGTATCTCCGAAAGTGTCTGTTGGGTTGGCACGAATTGAGACTGGGATTTGTCACTCCGTGTAAACGGAGAGGTATCTCTGGGCCCACTCGGTAGGACATCATCGTAATGTGCACAATGTGATCAAGGAGTTGATCACGGGATGATGTGTTATGGAACGAGTAAAGAGACTTGCCGGTAACGAGATTGAACAAGGTATCGGGATACCGACGATCGAATCTCAGGCAAGTATTGTACCGATAGACAAAGGGAATTGTATACGGGATTGATTAAGTCCTTGACATCGTGGTTCATTCGATGAGATCATCGTGGAACATGTGGGAGCCAACATGGGTATCCAGATCCCGCTGTTGGTTATTGGCCGGAGAGTCGTCTCGGTCATGTCTACGTGTCTCCCGAACCCGTAGGGTCTACACACTTAAGGTTCGGTTACGCTAGGGTTATAGAGATATTAGTATGCGGTAACCCGAAAGTTGTTCGGAGTCCCGGATGAGATCCCGGACGTCACGAGGAGTTCCGGAATGGTCCGGAGGTAAAGATTTATATATGGGAAGTCTTGTTTTGGTCGCCGGAAAAGTTTCGCGCATTATCGGTATTGTACCGGGAGTGCCGAAAGGGGCCCAGGGGTCCACCAAGGGGGTCCACCTGCCCCGGGGGGGGCACATGGGATGTAGGGGTGTGCGCCTTGGCCTATATGGGCCAAGGGCACCAGCCCCAAGAGGCCCATGCGCCAAGAGATAAGGGAAAGGAAGAGTCCTAAAGGGGGAAGGCACCTCCTAGGTGCCTTGGGGAGGATGGACTCCTCCCTGGCCGCACCCTTCCTTGGAGGAAGGGCCAAGGCAGCGCCCCCCCCCCTCTCCCTTGGCCCTATATATAGTGGGGGGAAGGGAGGGCAGCCTCACCTAAGCCCTGGCGCCTCCCTTTCCCTCCCATGACACATCTCCCTCCTCCCGCAGCGCTTGGCGAAGCCCTGTTGGAATCCCGCTACTTCCACCACCACGCCGTCGTGCTGCTGGATCTCCATCAACCTCTCCTCCCCCCTTGCTGGATCAAGAAGGAGGAGACATTGCTGCTCCGTACGTGTGTTGAACGCGGAGGTGCCGTCCGTTCGGCGCTAGGATCATCGGTGATTTGGATCACGACGAGTACGACTCCATCAACCCCGTTCTCTTGAACGCTTCCGCGCGCGATCTACAAGGGTATGTAGATCCACTCCTCCCTCGTTGCTAGATGACTCAATAGATTGATCTTGGTGACACGTAGGAAAATTTTGAATTATTGCTACGTTCCCCAACAATGGCATCATGAGCTAGGTCTATTGCGTAGTTACTATGCACGAGTAGAACACAAAGTAGTTGTGGGCGTTGATTTTGTTCAATATGCTTACCGTTACTAGTCCAATCTTGATTCGGAGGAATTGTGGGATGAAGCAGCCCGGACCAACCTTACACGTACGCTTACGTGAGACCGGTTCCACCGACTGACATGCACTAGTTGCATAAGGTGGCTGGCGGGTGTCTGTCTCTCCCACTTTAGTCGGATCGGATTCGATGAAAAGGGTCCTTATGAAGGATAAATAGCAATTGGCATATCACGTTGTGGTTTGTGCGTAGGTAAGAAACGTTCTTGCTAGAAACTCATAGCAGCCACGTAAAACATGCAAACAACAATTAGAGGACGTCTAACTTGTTTTTGCAGGGTATGCTATGTGATGTGATATGGCCAAGAAGAATGTGATGAATGATATGTGATGTATGAGATTGATCATCTTCTTGTAATAGGAATCATGACTTGCATGTCGATGAGTATGACAACCGGCAGGAGCCATAGGAGTTGTCTTAATTTATTTATGACCTGCGTGTCAACATAAACGTCATGTAATTACTTTACTTTATTGCTAACCGTTAGCTGTAGTAGTAGAAGTAATAGTTGGCGAGGCAACTTCATGGAGACACGATGATGGAGATCATGGTGTCATGCCGGTGACGATGATAATCATGGAGCCCCGAAGATGAAGATCAAAAGGAGCAATATGATATTGGCCATATCATGTCACTATTTGATTGCATGTGATGTTTATCATGTTTATACATCTTATTTGCTTAGAACGACGGTAGTAAATAAGATAATCCCTCACTAAAATTTCAAGAAGGTGTTCCCCCTAACTGTGCACCGTTGTGAAAGTTCGTCGTTTCGAAGCACCACGTGATGATCGGGTGTGATAGATTCTTACGTTCGAATACAACGGGTGTTGACGAGCCTGGCATGTACAGACATGGCCTCGGAACACATGCGAAACACTTAGGTTAACTTGACGAGCCTAGCATGTACAGACATGGCCTCGGAACACAAGAGACCGAAAGGTCGAGCATGAGTCGTATAGAAGATACGATCAACATGAAGATGTTCACCGATGTTGACTAGTCCGTCTCACGTGATGATCGGACATGGCCTAGTTGACTCGGATCATGTAGTCACTTAGATGACTAGAGGGATGTCTATCTGAGTGGGAGTTCATAAGATGAACTTGTTTATCCTGAACATAGTCAAAAGGATTTTGCAAATTATGTCGTAGCTCGCGCTTTAGTTCTACTGTTTAGATATGTTCCTAGAGAAAATTTAGTTGAAAGTTGATAGTAGCAATTACGCGGACTGGGTCCGTAAACTGAGGATTGTCCTCATTGCTGCACAGAAAGCTTATGTCCTTAATGCACCGCTCGGTGTGCTGAACCTCGAGCGTCGTCTGTAGATGTTACGAAACATCTGACATACACGTTTTGATGACTACATGATAGTTCAGTGTGTGATGCTAACGGTTTAAAATTGTGGCACCAAAGACAGTTTTGAAACGTCACAGAACATATGAGATGTTCCAAAGACTGAAATTGGGATTTCAGACTAATGCCCACGTCAAGAGGTATGAGACCTCTGACAAGTTTCTTAAGCCTGCAAACTAAGGGAGAAAAGCTCAATTGTTGAGCTTGTGCTCAGATTGTCTGAGTACAACAATCGCTTGAATCAAGTGGGAGTTGATCTTCCAGATGAAATAGTGATAGTTCTCCGAAGTCATTACCACCAAGCTGCTAGAGCTTTGTGATGAACTATAATATATCAGGGACATATATGATGATCCTTGAGATATTCGCGATGTTTGACACCACAAAAGTAGAAATCAAGAAGGAACATCAATTGTTGATGGTTGGTGAAACCACTAGTTTCAAAAAGGGCAAGGGCAAGAAGGGAAACTTCATGAAACAGCAAATCAGCTGCTGCTCTAGTGAAGAAACCCAAGGTTGAGCCCAAACCCGAGACTAAGTGCTTCTGTAATAAGGGGAACAGCCACTGGAGCAGAATTACCCTAGATACTTGGTAGATGAGAAGGCTGGCAAGGTCGATAGAAGTATATTGGATGTACAGTGTGTTAATGTGTACTTTACTACTACTCCTAGTAGCACCAGGGTATTAGATACCGGTTCGGTTGCTAAGTGTTAGTAACTCGAAACAAAAGGCTACGGAATAAACGGAGACTAGCTAAAAGGTGAGATGACGATATGTGTTGGAAGTATTTCCAAGGTTGATCAAATATCGTACGCTCCCTCTACCATCGAGATTGGTATTAAAACCTAAATAATTGTTATTTGGTGTTTGCGTTGAGCATAGACATGATTGGATTACGTCTATCGCAATACGGTTATTCATTTAAGGAGAATAATGGTTACTCTGTTTATTTGAATAATACCTTCAATGGTCTTACACCTAAAATGAATGGTTTATTGAATCTCGGTCGTAGTGATACACATGTTCATGCCAAAAGATATAAGATAGTAATGATAGTACCACCTACTTGTGGCACTGCCACTTAAGTCATATCGGTATAAAACGCATGAAGAAGCTCCATGTTGATGGATCTTTGGACTCACTCATTTTTGAAAAGTTTGAGACATGCGAACCATGTCTATTGGTGTATATGCATGAAGAAACTCCATGCAAATGGACCGTTTGGACTCACCTGATTTTTGAATCACTTGAGACATGCAAATCATACCACATGGGCAAGATGACTGAAAGCCTTGGTTTCAGTAAAATGGAACTAGAAAGCAAATTGTTGGAAGTAATACATTTTGATGTGTGCAGTCCAATAAGTGCTGAGGCGTGTAGTGGATATCGTTATTTTCTTACTTCACAGATGATTTGAGTAGATGTTGAGTATATTTACTTGATGAATCACGAGTCTGAATTATTGAAAGGTTCAAGTAATTTCAGGGTGAAGTTGAAAGATCATCGTGACAAGAGGATAAAATATCTATGATATGATCATAGAGATGAATATCTGAATTACGAGTTTGGCACAGAATTAAGACATTGTGGAAATTGTTTCACAACTGATACAGCCTGGAACACCATAGTGTGTTGGTGTGTCCGAACATCATAACTGCACCCTATTGGATATGATGCATACCATGATGTCTCTTATCGAATTACCACAATAGTTTATGGGTTAGGCATTAGAGACAACCACATTCACTTTAAATAGGGCACCACGTAATTCCGATGAGATGACATTGTATGAACTATGGTTTAAGGAAACCTAAGCTGTCATTTCTTAAAAGTTTGGGGCTGCGACGCTTATGTGAAAAGGTTTCAGGCTGATAAGCTCGAACCCAAAGCGGATAAATGCATCTTCATAGGACACCCAAAACAGTTGGGTATACCTCCTATCTCAGATCCGAAAGCAATAAGGGGTTGTTTCTAGAATCGGGTCCTTTCTCGAGGAAAAGTTTCTCTCGAAAGAATTGAGTGGGAGGATGGTGGAGACTTGATGAGGTTATTGAACCGTCTCTTCAACTAGTGTGTGGCAGGGCACAGGGAGTTTTTCCTGTGGCACCTACACCAATTGAAGTGGAAGCTTATGATAGTGATCATGAAACTTCAGATCAAGTCACTACCAAACCTCGTGGGATGACAAGGATGCGTACTACTTCAGAGTGGTACGTAATCCTGTCTTGGAAGTCATGTTGCTAGATAACAATGAACCTACGAGCTATAGAGAAGCGATGGTGGGCCCGGATTCCGATAAATGGCTCGAGGCCATAAAATCCGAGAGAGGATCCATGTATGAAAACAAAGTGTAGACTTTGGCAGAACAGCTCGATGGTCGTAAGGCTGTTGAGTACAGATGGATTTTAAAAGGAAGACGGACAATGATGGTAAATGTCACCATTAAGAAAGCTCGACTTGTCGTTAAGAAGTTTCCCAACAAAGTTCAAGGAGTTGACTACGGTGAGACTTTCTCACTCGTAGCGATGCTAAGAGTCTGTTGGAATTATATTAGCGATTACTACATTATTTATGAAATCTTGCAGATAGGATGTCAAAACATTGTTTCCTCGACGATTTTCTTGAGGAAAGGTTGTATGTGATACAACCGGAAGGTTTTTTCAATCCTGAAAGATGCTAATAAGTATGCAAAGCTCCAGCAATCCTTCTGAGGACTGGAGTGGGCATCTCGGAGTTGGAATGTATGCTTTGATGAGATGATCAAAGTTTTGGGTTTATACAAAGTTTATGAGAAACTTGTATTTCCAAAGAAGTGAGTGGGAGAACTATAGAATTTCTGATGAATATATGTTGTTGACATATTGTTGATCAGAAATGACGTAGAATTTCTGGAAAGCATATAGGGTTATTTGGAAAGTGTTTTTCAATGGAAAACCTGGATTAAGCTACTTGAACATTGAGCATCAAGATCTATAAGGATAGATCAAAACGCTTAATGGTACTTTCAAATGAGCACATACCTTGACATGATCTTGAAGGTGTTCAAGATGGATCAGTCAAGGAAGGAGTTCTTGCCTGAGTTGTAAGGTATGAACTTAAGACTTAAAGCTCGACCACGGCAGAAGAAAGAGAAAGGACGAATGTCGTCCCCTATGCTTTTGTCATAGGCTCTATACGGTATGCCATGCTGAATACCGCACCTGATGTGTGCCTTGCCATGAGTCAGTCAAGGGGTACAAGAGTGATCTAAGAATGGATCACAGGACAGCGGTCAAAGTTATCCTTAGTAACTAGTGGACTAAGGAATTTTCTCGATTATGGAGGTGGTAAAAGAGTTCGTCGTAAAGGGTTACGCCGATGCAAACTTTGACACTAATCCAGATTATTCTGAGTAGTAAACTGGATTCGTATAGTAGAACAGTTATTTGGAATAGCTCCAAATGTAGCTTAGTAGTTGCATCTACAAGATGACATAAGAAATTTGCGAAGTACACACGGATCTGAAAGATTCAGACCCGTTGACTATAACATCTCTCACAAGCATAACATGATCAAACCCAGAACTCATCGAGTGTTAATCACATGGTAATGTGAACTAGATTATTGACTCTAGTAAACTCTTTGGGTGTTAGTCACATGGGGATGTGACCTTGAGTGTTAATCACATAGCGATGTGAACTGGATTATTGACTCTAGTGCAAGTGGGAGACTGTTGGAAATATGCCCTAGAGGCAATAATAAATTGATTATTATTATATTTCCTTGTTCATGATAATCGTTTATTATCCATGCTAGAATTGTATTGATAGGAAACTCAGATACATGTGTGGATACATAGACAACACCATGTCCCTAGTAAGCCTCTAGTTGACTGGCTCGTTGATCAATAGATGGTTACGGTTTCCTAACCATGGACATTGGATGTCGTTGATAACGGGATCACATCATTAGGAGAATGATGTGATGGACAAGACCCAATCCTAAGCCTAGCAAAAGATCATGTAGTTCGTATGCTAAAGCTTTTCTAATGTCAAGTATCATTTCCTTAGACCATGAGATTGTGCAACTCCCGGATACCGTAGGAGTGCTTTGGGTGTGCCAAACGTCACAACGTAACTGGGTGGCTATAAAGGTACATTACAGGTATCTCCGAAAGTGTTTGTTGGGTTGGCACGAATCGAGACTGGGATTTGTCACTCCGTGTAAACGGAGAGGTATCTCTGGGCCCACTCGGTAGGACATCATCGTAATGTGCACAATGTGATCAAGGAGTTGATCACGGGATGATGTGTTATGGAACGAGTAAAGAGACTTGCCGGTAACTAGATTGAACAAGGTATCGGGATATCGACGATCGAATCTCGGGCAAGTATCGTACCGATAGACAAAGGGAATTGTATACGGGATTGATTAAGTCCTAGACATCGTGGTTCATCCGATGAGATCATCGTGGAACATGTGGGAGCCAACATGGGTATCCAGATCCCGCTGTTGGTTATTGGCCGGAGATTCGTCTCGGTCATGTCTACGTGTCTCCCGAACCCGTAGGGTCTACACACTTAAGGTTCGGTGACGCTAGGGTTATAGAGATATTAGTATGCGGTAACCCGAAAGTTGTTCAGAGTCCCGGATGAGATCCCGGACGTCACGAGGAGTTCTGGAATGGTCCGGAGGTAAAGATTTATATATGGAAAGTCTTGTTTTGGTCGCCGGAAAAGTTTCGCGCATTATCGGTATTGTACCGGCAGTGCCGAAAGGGGTCCGGGGGTCCACCTGCCCCGGGGGGCCACATGGGCTGTAGGGGTGTGCGCCTTGGCCTATATGGGCCAAGGGCACAAGCCCCAAGAGGCCCATGCGCCAAGAGATAAGGGAAAGGAAGAGTCCTAAAGGGGGAGGGCACCTCCTAGGTGCCTTGGGGAGGATGGACTCCTCCCTGGCCGCACCCTTCCTTGGAGGAAGGGCCAAGGCTGTGCCCCCCCCCCCTCTCCCTTGGCCCTATATATAGTGGGGGGAAGGGAGGGCAGCCTCACCTAAGCCCTGGCGCCTCCCTCTCCCTCCCATGACACATCTCCCTCCTCCCGCAGCGCTTGGCGAAGCCATGTTGGAATCCCGCTACTTCCACCACCACGCCGTTGTGCTGCTGGATCTCCATCAACCTCTCCTCCCCCCTTGCTGGATCAAGAAGGAGGAGACATCGCTGCTCCGTACGTGTGTTGAACGCGGAGGTGCCGTCCGTTCGGCGCTAGGATCATCGGTGATTTGGATCACGACAAGTACGACTCCATCAACCCCGTTCTCTTGAACGCTTCCGCGCGCGATCTACAAGGGTATGTAGATCCACTCCTCCCTCGTTGCTAGATGACTCAATAGATTGATCTTGGTGAGACGTAGGAAAATTTTGAATTATTGCTACGTTCCCCAACAAGACGCCCGTACCCGGATAGTTCTTCACCGTTGTGATAGTCCCGATGAGCTCTACCCCGTGCACGCCGGCGCCTCCACCTCCACACCTGTCGCCTTTGCCGCCGGCGTCGACCTTTGGCACGCTCGCTTGGGTCACCCCAACCACACCGTGTTACGTCAAATTCTTAGGAGTTTCTCTTTCTCATGTAATAAGCTCGACGAGCACTCTTGTGAGGCATGTCGCTTAGGCAAGCATGTTCGTCTTCCCTTTAGTGCGTCCTCCTCAGTTTCCACTTTTCCATTTCAATTACTTCATAGTGATGTTTGGACATCTCCCGTTGTTAGTAACACGGGCTATCTCTACTACTTGGTGATTTTAGATGATTATTCTCATTATGTGTGGACTTTTCCTCTTCGTCGTAAATCCGATGCTTTAGCCACACTCATCGCCTTTTATTCCTATGTCACCACCCAGTTCGGTCGCCCCATACTTGCACTCCAAACTAATAATGGAAAAGAGTTTGACAACATTGGTCTTCGCACACTTCTCGCCTCTCACAGCACCATCTTCCGTCTGACTTGCCCCTACACTTCACAGCAGAACGGCCGCGCCGAGCACATTCTCCGCACTCTTAATGACTGCATTCGCACGTTACTCTTTCACTCAAACGTGCCCGCTCGGTTTTGGCCCGATGCCCTCGCCACCGCCACCCTCTTAGTTAACATTCGTCCGTGTCGTCCTCGGTGGAACTACGCTCCTCACCACCTTCTCTTCGGTACACCACCGTCGTATGATGGTCTCCGCATCTTTGGGTGTCTCTGTTATCCCAGCACCGCGTCCACCACGCCACACAAACTCGCACCCTGATCCGTCCCATGCATCTTCCTTGGCTACCCTCCCAACACCAAAGGTTACCGGTGCTATGATCATGTCACTCATCGTGTGTACACCTCAAGGCACGTGTATTTTGTCGAGACGGTGTTCCCTTTTTTTCAGGTCCCTCCGGCTGCGGATTTTTCGGCGCCGGCCCCTGCGCCCCCTAACTGG
Organism: Triticum urartu; assembly: GCF_056163025.1. Lineage (NCBI taxonomy): Eukaryota > Viridiplantae > Streptophyta > Magnoliopsida > Poales > Poaceae > Triticum > Triticum urartu. The sequence continues at coordinate 653,222,029 of NC_141879.1, forward strand.
AGCGATGCACGGCGGCACCCCCCGGCGGCCCACCCGGCCCGGCACCTTCTGCCGCCACCTCCCGGATTCTCGACTCCCTCTTACGAGGTCGAGTCGGTGGGCACACCGCTCGCCACCCCGGCTGGCACCGCCACCCCTGCGACGGGCTCGACCTTGACCTCGCCCGTCGCTCCCGCTGCCGCGGGATCGGCCGCCGCGGCCCCCGCCGCCGTCGCGGCCTCCACCGCCGCCGCCGCGACCCCCGCCACCGCACCGGGTGCCCCCACCACCGCGGCCCCCGCCGCCGCACCGGGTGTCGCCGAACCGGGTGCCACCGCCGTCGTGCCCCCTTCCGCCGCAGCACCCGCTGGCCCTGCTGCCCCATCACTTGGCGTGACTACCCGTGCCCGAGCAGGAGTGCTTCGACCCAGTACGCGATACTCCGCCGACGAGTATGTGTGCACTGCCTCGACGTCGACGCCATCACCCGTCCCCACCTCCGCTCGTGCTGCCCTTCGGGATCCCCATTGGCTAGCTGCGATGCAGGAGGAGTTCGATGCCTTACAGCGCAACCGCACGTGGCAGCTTGTTCCGCGACCCCCTCGTGCCAACATCATCTCTGGCAAGTGGGTGTTTCGCCACAAGACTCGCCCAGACGGTTCTCTCGAGCGCTACAAGCCTCGCTGGGTGGTTCGTGGTTTTCGGCAGCGCGCGGGCGTGGACTTCACCGACACTTTCGCCCCGGTTGTGAAACCGGGCACGATCCGCGCCGTCAGGTGGCCGTCTCGCGCGCCTGGCCTGTGCATCAGTTGGACGTTTCCAACGCCTTCTTGCACGGTCATCTCGCCGAGCAGGTGTTCTATGAGGAGCCTACTGGTTTCGTCAACACCGAGCACCCCGATTCCGTGTGCTTGCTCTCCCGCTCTCTGTACGGGTTGAAGCAGGCGCCTCGGGCTTGGTACCAGCGTATCGCCGCCTTCCTGCAGTCTCTAGGCTTTCGGTCCACTCACTCCGATGCCTCACTTTTTGTGTATCATCAAGGAGCTGCCACTGCATATCTGCTGCTCTACGTCGACGACATCATCCTCACGGCATCCACACCCGATCTCCTTCAGCGGCTGACTGCTCGTCTTCGTGATGAGTTTGCCCTCAAGGACTTGGGGCCCCTGCACTACTTTCTCGGCATCGAGGTGATCCGCCGGGCTGACGGTTTCTTTCTGCATCAGCAGAAGTACGCCCACGAGCTTCTTGAGCGTGCTGGTATGCTTAACTGCAAGCTGGCGCACACTCCCATCGACACGAAGGCAAAGGTCTCTGCTCTGGAGGGGTCTCTCGCGTCCGATGGAGCTTTTTATCGCTCTATTGTCGGTGCTTTACAGTTCTTGACGCTGACTCGCCCCGACCTGCAGTACGCCGTTCAGCAGGTGTGCCTCTATATGCACGCCCCGCGTGACTCTCACTGGACTCTGGTGAAGCGTATTCTCCATTGCATACGTGGAACCATGTTCTTAGGACTCACCCTGACGGCCTCTGCCTCCACCGACCTCGTGGCCTACTCGCATGCTGACTGGGCTGGCTGCCCCGACACGCGATGCTCTATGTCAGACTACTGCGTCTACCTTGGGCCCTCGTTGATCTTTTGGTCCGGGAGCCCACGGTCTCCCGCTCCAGCGCCGAGGCAGAGTATCGCGCCGTGGCCAACGCCGTGGCCGAGTGCTCTTGGATATGTCAGTTGCTCCAAGAGTTGCTTTGTGATGTTCAGAAGGCCACTCTTGTCTACTGCGATAACGTCAGCGCGGTCTAACTCTCCGGCAACCCGGTGCACCATCGACGGACGAAGCATATTGATCTCGATATTCACTTCGTGCACAAGCAGGTTGCCCTTGGCCGTGTTCGAGTTCTCCACGTGCCGACGTCGCAACAGTTTGCTGATGTGATGACTAAGGGATTGCCTACTCCCGTCTTCGAGGAGTTTCGGTCCAGTCTCTGTGTCTCCGGCGACGCTTCGACTGCGGGGGGTGTTGAGTATGTATTTTGTATTGCACGTGTATTGGAGTTGTGGTCCACCTCCAAGTCTTGTATAGTTGAGGTAGGGGCCTTCCCTTGTAATATATATACGTGCACCAGCACCCCATCAATACAACGATTATTGTATTGCAAATCATCTCTCTTCACCGGCGAGTGTATTCTCATTCCTCTGCTTCAACAGTATGTGTATATATCGTGTAGCGTAGCGACTAATCATGTATTAGCCTGCATCTGTGTAACGAGAAGCAGAGCGTGACATGTGCTGCTCCTCTACACACTGTGGCAAGCTCGTTGACGTCGGAGACCCGTGCCCGCGGAGTGGCCGGCGACTTGCTACCACTGGAGTCGTCTGGGCCTGCCATTCCCACGATCAAGAACCTGCTCTAATGCCAATTGTCGGAGTTGAGACGACGATCTAGCGAAGCGAGGTGGAAGACGAGGTTTTGCCTGCGCAAACTTGACGCAGTTTTCTGTTTTACTGATCCACCTTTTATGTGAGATTACAACGAAGGAAACGGGGCTCATGGCCTCCGGACTGTGCGCCACTCCTCTCCACAACGTTCGTGCCATCCCACGAACAGATTAGAGGGCGCAAGACTCGGACTCGATCGCTGCCAGACGAGCTACTCCCGCGGCAACGCTAACTGACGAAACTGAAGAAACAAACAACTGAGCTAACTGAACTAACTGAAACTCTGAACTAACTGAAACTCTAAACACGCAAAGTTTATTCTAACAATCTCCTCCTAAGCCTTGTTGTTCCTACCTTATTTTGACGACTCCAATCTTGCTCCTCAGCTCCTGAAACTTGATCTTGCCCGACGGCTTTGTTAAGATGTCTGCGAGCTGAAGGCCAGTGCCGATATAGTCCACCGCGATCTTCTTCTCCTCCACACAGTCCCTGATGAAATGAAATCGCAAGTCTATGTGCTTACCGCGATCATGATGGACAGGGTTCTTGGCGAGGGCGATTGCAGATTTGTTGTCCATCTTCAGAATGGGCACACCAGCTTCTCTCCCCGTCAGATCCTTCAGGAGACGAGTGAGCCACACACCATAGCACGCCGCCGCCGTGGCGGCCATGTACTTGGCCTCACAAGATGAAAGCGCCACCACTTTGTGCTTCAGGGATTGCCATGAAACCGGACTATCACCGAGATACCAGAGGAGACCAGTGGTGCTCTTGCGTGTGTCTGGATCGCCTCCCAGGTCACTGTCACTGTACCCGGACAGAACTGGGCTACCGCTCCTCCGGTAGCTGCAGCCGTAGTCGATTGTGCCGGCGATGTAGCGTAGGATATGCTTGACCGCAGTGAGGTGCTCCGTCGTAGGTGCTTCCATGAACCTGCTCACATACCCGACGGCAAACGACATGTCTGGTCGAGTGTGAACCAGATACCTGAGACTGCCGACGATGCTTCTATAGTCGCTGGCGTCCGTCGGTGGAGCCTCGCTGTTCTTGCTCAATTTGAGCCTGGGCTCCATAGGTGCGTGGCAGGGGTTGTAGTCCAGCATGTCTGCCTGGATCTTGCGCGCGTACGCAGCTTGGCTGAGCATGACCCCATGCGCGCTCTGGTGCACCTCGATGCCGAGGTAGTAGGTGAGTAGGCCCAGGTCGCTCATGCGAAACTTGGCCATCATCTCCCCCTTGAAGTTGTGGATGTCGTCGTCGCTTGGTCCGGTGATGAGGAGGTCGTCGACGTACACGCCCACCAAGAGCCCGCGCCGGACGTAGACCGCGTGCTCTGAGCTGCTCCTGACAAAGCCCAGAGCAGCGAGTGTGGTGTCCAGCTTGGCATTCCAATCCCGCGGTGCTTGTCATAGGCCATAGAGTGCCTTCCTCAATTTCAGCACCTTGTGCTCCTCTCCTGCAACGACAAAGCCCGGCGGCTGCCGGACGTACACCTCCTCCGCCAAGTCGCCGTTGAGGAAGGCAGACTTCACATCCATGTGATGGACGCGCCAGCCTTCCTGCGCGGCGAGTGCGAGCATCAAACGTACCGAGTCCATGCGAGCGACTGGCACGAATACCTCGTCGAAGTCTATGCCTTCCTGCTGGACGAAACCTCTTGCCACCAGCCGCGCTTTGTACTTGGTCACCACGCCGTCCTCGTCGCGCTTGACCTTAAACACCCATTTCAGTCCAATGGAAATGTGACCTGGGGGAAGATCAGTGAGCTCCCAGGTTTGATTCTCCTCAATCGAGCCTATTTCCTCGATCATGGCCTTTCTCCAGCTCGGCTCCTGCTCTGCTTCAGAAAACGAGGACGGCTCCTCTGCAAAAGTGAGCAGCAGCTCCTCCTCCTCATCCAGGTCTGTGTCGAACAGGTCTGACACACGCCGGAAGCAAAGAGGACCGTGGGCGTCCACGGCTGCATCATGCATCTCCGAGCATGGTGTTGGTGGCATGACGTAGGCGATCCATGGACTGCTCGCCGGAGATGCTGAAGTTGTTGCTGAGCTGGGCGTTGCGGGCTCGATATGTGCTGGAGATGCTGCCGTTGCCGCTGAGCTGGGCGTCGCGGGCGCGGTGCGTGTTGGGGAAGCTGCCGCCGCTGCTTCTGACACGCCGCCCGCCGTCGATACGGCTGCGCTCTCTGGCTCGGGCGTCGCTCCGGCCGCACCAGAGAACTGGCGTGGCGGTGTGTTAGGCACGATCCTCCCCGCCATTGCAGGTACACGACGCACCTCGTAGTCGACGGTGAATGCGTTGGCGCCTGCCGCACGCTCCTCCGCATCCCAGTTCTAGTGTGCTCCCTCGTCGAAGACGGCGTCGCGCGTCACATGGAAGCGCCCACCCACCGGATCGAAGAGGCGATACGCCTTGCCGCCTTCCTCGTAGCCGATGAACACCATCGGTGTCGATCTGTCGTCGAGCTTCTTCAGGTGCGGGCGCACGTTCTTGACATGTGACACGCACCCAAAAGTGCGAAGGAAGTGCACCGCAGGGCGCACTCCATGCCAGGCCTCGTACGGTGTCATGCTGTGCACGCTCTTCGTAGGCGCGCGGTTGAGGAGGAAGACAGTCGTGGTCACCACTTCCCCCCAGAACTTGGCGGGCATCGTCGTCGCCTTCAGCATGCTCCACGCCATTGCCACCACCGTCTGATTGCGCCGCTCGACCACCCCGTTCTGCTGGGGTGAGTACGGAGCGGTGAGCTGTCGCTGAACACCACGATCGGCGCAGTACTCGCCGAACTCCACAGACGTGAATTCGCCGCCGCGATCAGTGCACAGCGCACGAAGCTTGCGCCCGGACTCGACCTCGACGCACTCTTGGAAGCGGCGGATCGCGTCCGGCGCCTCGTCCTTGCTGCTTAGCAGTGTCAGCCACATGAACCTGGACATGTCATCAACAAGGAGCATGAAGTAACGACGGCCAGAGGGAGTCGCCGGAGAGATAGGACCACACAAATCACCGTGTACAAGCTCCAGTGCATGCTCAGCTCGATAGTTTGCCGCATCTGGGAACGATGCACGGCGCTGCATGCCTGCCACGCAGCTGTCGCAGAGCTGATCAACATGCTCGACTGCCGGCATCCCGCGCACCATGCCCTGTCGAGCCAGCATCTGGAGGGAGTTGAAGTTCATGTGCCCGTACCTTGCATGCCACCGCCACGCCTCATCAGTGGTCGCACGCGTCGCCAAGCACACCGGCCTGGCTAGCTGCATGTCGTACGGGTAGAGGCGATTGCGAGCTCTGGACGCGCGTGCGAACACGGTGCCGCATCGATCACTCAGTGTGAAGATGCCGCGGGCGATCTCCGTCCTGCAACCGCTCTCGTCCAGCTGCCCAACGCTGATGATGGAGCTGCGCAGACGGGGAATGAAGTAGACTCCGGTGAGGACGCGGTGGCCTCCATTGCTGTCGGTGAAGAGGACAGACCCGCGCCCCTGAATCGCCACGACTGAACCATCGCCGAACTTCACTGTGCCAGCGACGCGGCAGTCGAGCTCGTGAAAGCACGCAGCGCTGCCCGACATGTGGTTCGAGGCGCCGGTGTCCAAGTACCACTTGGAGTCGTACTCCTCCTCCGTGCGCCTGAGGTGAACCTCGGCGTGCTCTTCAACGAGCTCGATGTACTCGTCGACGCGCTCGCCGTCGTTGGTGATGGTGCACACCTGCGCCATGAGGAAGGTTGGATCCTCATCTTCTGCGCCTTCTGCCTGAGTGAGGTTCGCAGCCTCCTCCCGCTTCTTCTTGCGACAGTCCCGAGCCCAATGGCCGGGGATGCCGCAGTATCTGCACTTGTCGTCGTCCTTTCCGTTGCGGCGCTCGCCACGGCCACGTCCACGGCCTCTGTCGCGCCGACCGCCGCCTCGCGGCGCGTTGCTGCTTGAGCCGCCCCGCCCCTTGAGGCGTGCAGCCCACTCCTCCTCCGTCAACAGGAGCCGGCCGACGCCGGTCTCAGCCTACTCGAGATCATACCTCTCCTCAGCGGCCTTGAGCCGCCCGATGAGCTCCTCCACCGACAGTGTGTCCAAATCGACGAGAGTTTCAATGGAGAGCGCGATCTGAGAGCACCTCTTGGGGACGACGGAGAGAAACTTGCGCACAACCCGCTTCTCGGGCACAGTTTCTCCGAGATGTGCCATCTGGGCCACCATGTTTGAGATCCTCATGGCGAAGTCATTGACGGTCTCGCCGTCGGCGAAGCGGATGTCATTGTATTGCTTGGAGATGGTCGCGAGCTTTGCCTCGCGGACGCGCGCCACACCTAGACGCATCATCTTGAGTCTTGACAGTGTCCCACGCCTCCTTCGCCGTGGCCTTGCCGGCGAGGGTGGGCGCCATCTCCGGTGGCATCCCGCACAGGATTGCTTCAAGCGCCAACCGGTCGTCGCTGCGCTCCGCCGTGCCCATCTGCACGGCGTCCCAGAGGTAGCGGCCCTCCATCATGACCTGCATGAGAACGGCCCAGTCGGTGTAGTTGGTTCGGGTCAGCTGCGGCCATGCCGCGCCGCCGATGTCGCGCGCCATCCGCGCCGTGGGTCTCTCGGCCACGGCAAGCTCGTTGACGTCGGAGACCCGTGCCCGCGGAGTGGCCGGCGACTTGCTACCACTGGAGTCGTCTGGGCCCGCCATTCCCACGATCAAGAACCTGCTCTGATGCCAATTGTCGGAGTTGAGACGACGATCTAGCGAAGCGAGGTGGAAGACGAGGTTTTGCCTGCGCAAACTTGCCGCAGTTTTCTGTTTTACTGATCCACCTTTTATGTGAGATTACAACGAAGGAAACGGGGCTCATGGCCTCCGGACTGTGCGCCACTCCTCTCCACAACATTCGTGCCATCCCACGAACAGATTAGAGGGCGCAAGACTCGGACTCGATCGCTGCCAGACGAGCTACTCCCGCGGCAACGCTAACTGACGAAACTGAAGAAACAAACACCTGAGCTAACTGAACTAACTGAAACTCTGAACACGCAAAGTTTATTCTAACAATACAAAAGGAGGAGAGAAATAAATGGTTTAGAAAGTGGATGTGTGAAAACAAGAGCTAGAGCAGTTGAAGAGTTAAAATGGTTAGAATAATTGAGAGACAAGATAAGATAGGTGGACAAGTGTAAATACCATTTCAAATTATAAGATTTCACATGCTATTACAAACAATCACAAAATTACAAATCCATTATTTCTGAAATAGATATACATGGATATTGTTGTTTTTCTATAAGAACATGGTGATTATCTATTTACTTAACCCCATATACCAAAAATCCTACTACTCATATTCCACACTTCCAACTTTCATCACAGGTGCACCTACAAGCTGCTAGCACAAAAGTAAAAAAAAATGGTTTGGAAAAGAAGATAAAGTCAAGCCTACCTACCCAGCTTCGGATGCACACAAGCATAAGTTTTTTACAAGAAAAATATGCTAGATGTAAAAAAAATTACAAAAAATATGCTAGATGTCTAGAAAAAATAAATAGGTTTACAAAAGATTGAAAAAACCCCTAGAACATATTCTTTGAGATGTGAGCATGCTTCCGAGTAGTCATCCTCTCCACCATGTATGACTTTACTATAAATCGGGACCAAAATTGCCCACACGACGTCACCCACTATGCTCCACACAGTCTCGAAAGACCATGCATGTCAATGGTACAAGAATGGTGGGAGAATATTCGGTATTTTTTAGCCAATTCGTATCTCAAAGGACCTTATTGTGTGGATTTTTTTAGTTCTCTCGATATGTAGTTCAATAATTTCCACATAACTTCACTTGAGTGCTTGGCAACCATTTTTTGTTCCCCAAAAAGGTTGTAATCTGCCTTCGAAGGGCATATGCAGTGGTTGATAAGTCAGTTTTTTTCTAAAGCCTGCCAAGTAATCTACAGATACAAAACATATGCAACGGGTTATCTTTTGCTGTTATCTCTAGTAACTAGACATAGAAATATATAATGAAAAATATTGGTGCTAAGAGATCATCTCTTAATTAAGAGAATGTAATATTTTTTGTAGTTTCTCTCCCCTCTACCTCAGGATCCGTACTCTCAAGCAGGCGCAAGTGACACAAAATATTTTTTTTTGGAAATGGAGGTATACCTCCGGCCTCTGCATCATGATGATGCATGCGGCCCTTTTATTAAAAATGCAGGAAGTATCATCATAAAGGTCTTACAGCTCGCAAACGGAGCAAAAACATAGAAAGGGCCTAAAAAAACAACCGATACGGTGATAATAAAGACAAGCTCTCTAGCCCTCTATCCTGTTATGTGAACGCCATCCGAACCGGTTGAATATAGCCCGAGCCACCATCTCCCATTGGTTGCACCCAGTAACCAAAGGCTCCCTAGAGTCCATAGAAGTGAGTAAGGACCACGTATGGATCCAAGCTGTAGCTCTGAAGATAACCGGCAAAAAAGTTAAGTTGTGTTGTCTGTTAAAAATCATATCGTTTCTGCAGTTCCATATAGCTCATAGTAGCGCACATATTCCAATCCGAATACGAGCTGCCGTGATCTGTTCAACCCCAGCCAACCACGTCCCAAACAAAGACGCAATATCTACTGGGGGATTAATATTAAAAGCTATATGAAGACATTCAATGAATAAATGTTGTATTGTCTCATCTTGAGCACAAAAACAACACCGCGAATTGTCACCCATCGTCTCTTAATTAAGTTGTCCTTTGTGAGTATAACTTGCTTGTGGACAAATCACATGAAAATTTTAATCCGCAAAGGAACCTTAACCTTCCATATATGAAGTGAACTTGAGAGAGGGCCAGAATTAATCAAATCCGTATAAAAAGATTTCACCGTAAATATCCCATTTTTAGTTAACTTCCATTGTGTAGAATCCGGCACGTCGGAGAGTCGAACTTCAATCAATCTCCGGACCAAGTGCATCCCGGTTGTCCATCTCGCACCTACTAACGTACGTCTGAACTGGATATTCAAGGGAATAGTTTGAAGGACGATACCTACGTAATCTTCCTTACGTTGCACAATATTGTAAAGGGTGGGATATTGTAAGGCCAAAGGTGTCTCTCCTAACCATGTATCCTCCCAAAATCTCGTTGACATCCCGTTACCAACCAACAATTTGACCCTACGAAAGAACAGATCCTTCGTTCGCATAAGTCCCTTCCAGAACGGTGAATCAGTTGGTCTGATGGTAGTCTGGGCTAGCGTTTTCGAGTGCAAATACTTATTGTGCGGGATTTGAGACCACATGTCCTCCGGCTCTGTCCCTAACCTGTACAACCATTTTCTCATAAGACATTTATTCTTAATTTCCAAGTTCTCAATACCGAGACCCCCTTGGTATTTAGGTCGACAAAGGATATCCCAACGCGCGAGACGGTATTTCCTCTTGGCCTCATCAGACTGCCAAAAGAATCGAGATCTAAAGAAATCAAGTCGCTTTCGGACCCCTTTTGGAATTTCGAAGAACGAAAGTAAAAACATTGGCATGCTAGTTAGTACTGAGTTGATCAGAACTAATCGGCCCCCATATGACATCAACTTGCCCTTCCAACAGCTGAGTTTTTTTTCGATTCGTTCTTCAATTACTTTCCATTCTTTATTAGATAATTTACGGTGATGAATCGGAATACCCAAGTAACTGAATGGTAAGGAACCTAACTCGCATCCAAACAATTGTCTGTAAGTGTGTTCCTCGTCTTTTGCCTTCCCAAAACAGAACACCTCGCTCTTATGGAAATTGATCTTTTAAGCCAGACAATTGTTCGAATAGATACAAGATAAGTTCCATATTACGTGCCTTAGCCATGTCATGTTCCATGAAAAGGATAGTGTCATCAGCATATTGTAGAATGGACACCCCTCCATCAACCAGATGAGGAACTAGACCCTCTACATGCCCATGTTGCTTGGTCCTGCCAATAAAGACGGCCAACATATCTGCCACAATATTGAACAGAAGGGGTGACATGGAATCCCCTTGTCTCAGCCCCTTATGCGTCTGGAAATAGTGACCAATGTCATTGTTCACCTTAATTCCGACACTACCCTTCTGGACTTGAGTATCCACCTGGTGCCTCCAGGTTTCACTAAAACCCTTCATGCGCATTGCCTGCTAAAGAAAAGGCCATTTTACTTTATCATAAGCCTTCTCGAAATCCACTTTTAAGATAACCCCATCTAGTTTCTTCGAGTGAATCTCATGAAGAGTTTCATGTAAGACAACTACTCCTTCGAGTATGTGTCGTCCCGGCATGAAAGCTGTCTGACTAGGTTGAATCACTGAGTGAGCAATTTGTCTCAATCTGTTGGTTCCAACCTTTGTGAAGATTTTGAAACTCACATTCAGCAGGCAAATGGGTCGAAATTGTTCTATCCGGACTGTTGGAAATATGCCCTAGAGGCAATAATAAAAGGATTATTATTATATTTCCTTGTTCATGATAATTGTCTTTTATTCATGCTATAATTGTGTTATCCGGAAATCGTAATACATGTGTGAATAATAGACACCAACATGTCCCTAGTAAGCCTCTAGTTGACTAGCTCGTTGATCAATAGATAGTCATGGTTTCCTGACTATGGGCATTGGATGTCATTGGTAACGAGATCACATCATTAGGAGAATGATGTGATGGACAAGACCCAATCCTAAACATAGCACAAGATCGTATAGTTCGTTTTCTAGAGTTTTCCAATGTCAAGTATCCTTTCCTTAGACCATGAGATCGTGTAACTCCCGGATACCGTAGGAGTGCTTTGGGTATACCAAACGTCACAACGTAACTGGGTGACTATAAAGGTATACTACGGGTATCTCCGAAAGTGTCTGTTGGGTTGACACGGATCAAGACTGGGATTTGTCACTCCGTATGACGGAGAGGTATCATTGGGCCCACTCGGTAATGCATCATCATAATGAGCTCAAAGTGACCAAGTGTCTGGTCACGGGATCATGCATTACGGTACGAGTAAAGTGACTTGCCAGTAACGAGATTGAACGAGGTATAGGGATACCGACGATCGAATCTCGGGCAAGTAACATACCGATTGACGAAGGGAATTGTATGCGGGATTGATTGAATCCTTGACATCGTGGTTCATCCGATGAGATCATCAAGGAGCATGTGGGAGCCAACATGGGTATCCAGATCCCACTGTTGGTTATTGACCGGAGAGCGATCTCGGTCATGTCTACATGTCTCCCGAACCCGTAGGGTCTACACACTTAAGGTTCGGTGACGCTAGGGTTGTAGGGATATGTATATGCAGTAACCTGAATGTTGTTCGGAGTCCCGGATGAGATCCCGGACGTCACGAGGAGTTCCGGAATGGTCCGGAGGTAAAGAATTATATATAGGAAGTGCTATTTCGGCCGTCGGGACAAGTTTCGGGGTCACCGGTATTGTACCGGGACCACCGGAAGGGTCCCGGGGGTCCACCGGGTGGGGCCACCTGCCCCTGGGGGCCACATGGGCTGTAGGGGTGTGCGCCTTGGCCTATATGGGCCAAGGGCACCAGCCCCAAGAGGCCCATGCGCCAAGAGATAAGGAAAGGAAGAGTCCTAAAGGGGGAAGGCACCTCCTAGGTGCCTTGGGGAGGATGGACTCCTCCCTTGGCCGCCGCCCCCCTAGGAGATTGCATCTCCTAGGGCCAGCGCCCCCTCCCTAGGCTCCCTATATATAGTGGGGGAAGGAGGGCCTCTCAAACCATGCCTTTGGTGCCTCCCTCTCCCTCTCCAACACCTCCTCCTCCTCCATAGAGCTTGGCGAAGCCCTGACGGAGTACTGCAGCTCCATCACCACGCCGTCGTGCTGCTGCTAGAGCCATCTTCCTCAACCTCTCCTTCCCCCTTGCTGGATCAAGAATGAGGAGATGTTACGCTGACCGTACGTGTGTTGAACGCGGAGGTGCCGTCCGTTCGGCGCTAGGATCTCCGGTGATTTGGATCACGTCGAGTACGACTTCCTCATCCCCGTTCTTTGAACGCTTCCGCGCGTAATCTACAAAGGTATGTAGATGCAAACCAATCACTCGTTGCTAGATGAACTCATAGATGGATCTTGGTGAAACCGTAGGAAAAATTTTTGTTTTCTGCAACGTTCCCCAACAGTGGCATCATGAGCTAGGTCTATGCGTAGTTCTCTATGCACGAGTAGAACACAATTTGTTGTGGGCGTTGATGTTGTCAACTTTCTTGCCGCTACTAGTCTTATCTTGCTTCAACGGTATTGTGGGATGAAGCGGCCCGGACCAACCTTACACGTACGCTTACGTGAGACCGGTTCCACCGACTAACATGCACAAGTTGCATAAGGTGGCTGGCGGGTGTCTGTCTCTCCCACTTTAGTTGGAGCGGATTCGATGAAAAGGGTCCTTATGAAGGGTAAATAGAAGTTGACAAATCACGTTGTGGCTTTCACGTAGGTAAGAAAACGTTCTTGCTAGAACCCTATTTCAGCCACGTAAAACTTGCAACAACAATTAGAGGACGTCTAACTTGTTTTTGCAGCAAGTGCTTTGTGATATGATATGGCCAAAGTTGTGATGAATGATGAATGATATATATGTGATGTATGAGATGTTCATGCTATTGTAATAGGAATCACGACTTGCATGTCGATGAGTATGATAACCGGCAGGAGCCATAGGAGTTGTCTTTATTTTTTGTATGACCTGCGTGTCATTGAGAAACGCCATGTAAATTACTTTACTTTATTGCTAAACGTGTTAGCCGTAGTAGTAGAAGTAATAGTTGGTGAGCAACTTCATGGAGACACGATGATGGAGATCATGATGATGGAGATCACGGGGTCATGCCGGTGACAAGATGATCATGGAGCCCCAAGATGGAGATCAAAGGAGCTATGTGATGCCATATCATGTCACTTTTATTATTTGATTGCATGTGATGTTTATCATGTTTTTGCATCTTGTTTACTTAGAACGACGGTAGTAAATAAGATGATCCCTCATAATAATTTCAAGAAAGTGTTCCCCCTAACTGTGCACCGTTGCGACAGTTCGTTGTTTCGAAGCACCACGTGATGATCGGGTGTGATAGATTCTAACGTTCACATACAACGGGTGTAAGACAGATTTACACATGCAAACACTTAGGTTGACTTGACGAGCCTAGCATGTACAGACATGGCCTCGGAACACAGAAGACCGAAAGGTCGAGCATGAGTCGTATAGAAGATATGATCAACATGAAGATGTTCACCGATGTTGACTAGTCCGTCTCACGTGATGATCGGACACGGCCTAGTTAACTCGGATCATGTTATACTTAGATTACAGGAGGGATGTCTATCTAAGTGGGAGTTCATTGAATAATTTGATTAGATGAACTTAATTATCATGAACTTAGTCTAAAAATTTTACAATATGTCTTGTAGATCAAATGGCCAACGTAGTCCTCAACTTCAACGCATTCCTAGAGAAAACCAAGCTGAAAGACGATGGCAGCAACTACACGGACTGGGTCCGTAACCTGAGGATCATCCTCATAGCTGCCAAGAAAGATTATGTCCTACAAGCACCGCTGGGTGACGCACCTGTTCTCCCTGCAGAACAAGACATTATGAACGCTTGGCAGGCACGTACCGATGACTACTCCCTCGTTCAGTGCGGCATGCTTTACAGCTTAGAGCCGGGGCTCCAAAAGCGTTTTGAGAGACACGGAGCATATGAGATGTTCGAAGAGCTGAAAATGGTTTTCCAAGCTCATGCCTGGGTCGAGAGGTATCAAGTCTCTGACAAGTTCTTCAGCTGTAAGATGGAGGAAAACAGTTCTGTCAGTGAGCACATACTCACTATGTCTGGGTTGCATAACCGCTTGACTCAGCTGGGAGTTAATCTCCCGGATGACGCGGTCATTGACAGAATCCTTCAGTCGCTTCAACCGAGCTACAAGAGCTTTGTGATGAACTTCAACATGCAGGGGATGGAAAACACCATTCCTGAAGTATTTGCAATGTTGAAATCAGCAGAGGTAGAAGTCAAAAAGGAACATCAAGTGTTGATGGTGAATAAAACCACTAAGTTCAAGAAGGGCAAGGGTAAGAAAGCCTTCAAGAAGGACGGCAAGGGAGTTGCCGCGCCCGGCAAGCAAGCTGCCGGGAAGAAGCCAAAGAATGGACCCAAGCCCGAGACTGAGTGCTTTTATTGCAAGGAAAGTGGTCACTGGAAGCGGAACTGCCCCAAATACTTAGCGGACAAGAAGGCCGGCAAAACGAAAGGTATATGTGATATACATGTAATTGATGTGTACCTTACCAGTACTCGTAGTAGCTCCTGGGTATTTGATACCGGTGCAGTTGCTCACATTTGTAACTCAAAGCAGGAGCTGCGGAATAAGCGGAGACTGGCGAAGGACGAGGTGATGATGCGCGTCGGGAATGGTTGCAAGGTCTATGTGATCGCCGTCGGCACGCTGCCTCTTCATTTACCTACGGGATTAGTTTTGAACCTCAATAATTGTTATTTAGTGCCAGCTTTGAGCATGAACATTGTATCAGGATCTCGTTTAATTCGAGATGGCTACTCATTTAAATCCAAGAATAATGGTTGTTCTATTTATATGAGAGATATGTTTTATGGTCATGCTCCGATGGTGAATGGTTTATTCTTAATGAATCTCGAGCGTAATGCTACACATGTTCATAGTGTGAGTACCAAAAGATGTAAGATTGATAATGATAGTCCCACATACTTGTAGCACTGCCGCCTTGGTCACATAGGTGTCAAACGCATGAAGAAGCTCCATGCTGATGGACTTTTAGAGTCTCTTGATTACGAATCATTTGACACGTGCGAACCATGCCTCATGGGTAAAATGACCAAGACTCCGTTCTCAGGAACAATGGAGCGAGCAACCAACTTATTGGAAATCATACATACTGATGTGTGCGGTCCAATGAGTGTTGAGGCTCGCGGTGGCTATCATTATGTTCTCACCCTCACTGATGACTTGAGTAGATATGGGTATGAATACTTAATGAAACACAAGTCTGAGACCTTTGAAAAGTTCAAGGAATTTCAGAGTGAGGTTGAGAATCAACGTGACAGGAAAATCAAGTTCCTGCGATCAGATCGTGGAGGAGAATACTTGAGTCACGAGTTTGGCACACACTTAAGAAAATGTGGAATAGTTTCACAACTCACGCCGCCTGGAACACCTCAGCGTAATGGTGTGTCGGAACGTCGTAATCGCACTCTATTAGATATGGTGCGATCTATGATGTCTCTTACCGATTTACCGCTATCCTTTTGGGGCTATGCTTTAGAGACTGCCGCATTCACTTTAAATAGGGCTCCATCGAAATCCGTTGAGACGACACCGTATGAATTATGGTTTGGGAAGAAACCTAAGCTGTCATTTCTAAAAGTTTGGGGATGCGATGCTTATGTCAAGAAACTTCAACCTGAAAAGCTCGAACCCAAGTCGGAAAAATGCGTCTTCATAGGATACCCTAAAGAAACTATTGGGTATACCTTCTACCTCAGATCCGAAGGCAAGATCTTTGTTGCCAAGAATGGATCCTTTCTAGACAAGGAGTTTCTCTCGAAAGAAGTAAGTAGGAGGAAAGTAGAACTTGATGAAGTATTACCTCTTGAACCGGAAAATGGCGCAACTCAAGAAAATGTTCCTGAGGTGCCAGCACCGGCTAGAGAGGAAGTTAATGATGATGATCAAGATACTTCTGATCAAGCTCGTACTGAAATTCGTAGGTCCACAAGGACACGTTCCGCACCAGAGTGTTACGGCAACCCTGTCTTGGAAATCATGTTGTTAGACAATGGTGAACCTTCGAACTATGAAGAAGCGATGGCGGGCCCGGATTCCGACAAATGGCTGGAAGCCATGAAACCCGAGATAGGATCCATGTATGAAAACGAAGTATGGACTTTGACTGACTTGCCCGTAGAGCGGCGAGCCATAGAAAATAAATGGATCTTTAAGAAGAAGACAGACGCGGATGGTAATGTGACCATCTATAAAGCTCGACTTGTCGCTAAGGGTTATCGACAAGTTCAAGGGGTTGACTACGATGAGACTTTCTCACCAGTAGCGAAGCTAAAGTCCGTCCGAATCATGTTAGCAATTGCCGCATTCTATGATTATGAAATATGGCAAATGGACGTCAAAACGGCATTCCTTAATGTTTTCCTTAAGGAAGAATTGTATATGATGCAGCCGGAAGGTTTTGTCGATCCTAAGAATGCTAACAAGGTGTGCAAGCTCCAACGCTCGATTTATGGGCTGGTGCAAGCATCTCGGAGTTGGAACATTCGCTTTGATGAGATGATCAAAGCGTTTGGGTTTATGCAGACTTATGGAGAAGTCTGCGTTTACAAGAAAGTGAGTGGGAGCTCTGTAGCATTTCTCATATTATATGTAGATGACATACTTTTGATGGGAAATGATATAGAGCTTTTGGACAGCATTAAGGCCTACTTGAATAAGAGTTTTTCAATGAAGGACCTTGGAGAAGCTGCTTATATATTAGGCATCAAGATCTACAGAGATAGATCAAGACACCTCATAGGTCTTTCACAAAGCACATACCTTGATAAGATATTGAAGAAGTTCAATATGGATCAGTCTAAGAAGGGGTTCTTGCCTGTGTTGCAAGGTGTGAAATTGAGCTCAGCTCAATGTCCGACCACGGCAGAAGATATAGAAGAGATGAGTGTCATCCCCTATGCCTCAGCCATAGGTTCTATTATGTATGCCATGCTGTGTACCAGACCTGATGTAAACCTTGCCGTGAGTTTGGTAGGAAGGTACGAAAGTAATCCCGGCAAGGAACACTGGACAGCGGTTAAGAATATCCTGAAGTACCTGAAAAGGACTAAGGAAATGTTTCTCATTTATGGAGGTGACGAAGAGCTCGTCGTAAAAGGTTACGTCGACGCTAGCTTCGACACAGATCTGGATGACTCTAAGTCACAAACCGGATACGTGTATATTTTGAATGGTGGGGCAGTAAGCTGGTGCAGTTGCAAGCAGAGCGTCGTGGCGGGATCTACATGTGAAGCGGAGCACATGGCAGCCTCGGAGGCAGCGCATGAAGCAATTTGGGTGAAGGAGTTCATCACCGACCTAGGAGTCATACCCAATGCGTCGGGGCCGATCAAGCTCTTCTGTGACAACACTGGAGCTATTGCTCTTGCCAAGGAGCCTAGGTTTCACAAGAAGACAAGGCACATCAAGCGTCGCTTCAACTCCATTCGTGAAAATGTTCAAGATGGAGACATAGATATTTGTAAAGTACATACGGACCTGAATATAGCAGATCCATTGACTAAACCTCTCCCTAGAGCAAAACATGATCAACACCAGAATTCCATGGGTGTTCGATTCATCATGATGTAACTAGATTATTGACTCTAGTGCAAGTGGGGGACTATTGGAAATATGCCCTAGAGGCAATAATAAAAGGATTATTATTATATTTCCTTGTTCATGATAATTGTCTTTTATTCATGCTATAATTGTGTTATCCGGAAATCGTAATACATGTGTGAATAATAGACACCAACATGTCCCTAGTAAGCCTCTAGTTGACTAGCTCGTTGATCAATAGATAGTCATGGTTTCCTGACTATGGGCATTGGATGTCATTGGTAACGAGATCACATCATTAGGAGAATGATGTGATGGACAAGACCCAATCCTAAACATAGCACAAGATCGTATAGTTCGTTTTCTAGAGTTTTCCAATGTCAAGTATCCTTTCCTTAGACCATGAGATCGTGTAACTCCCGGATACCGTAGGAGTGCTTTGGGTATACCAAACGTCACAACGTAACTGGGTGACTATAAAGGTATACTACGGGTATCTCCGAAAGTGTCTGTTGGGTTAACACGGATCAAGACTGGGATTTGTCACTCCGTATGACGGAGAGGTATCACTGGGCCCACTCGGTAATGCATCATCATAATGAGCTCAAAGTGACCAAGTGTCTGGTCACGGGATCATGCATTACGGTACGAGTAAAGTGACTTGCCAGTAACGAGATTGAACGAGGTATAGGGATACCGACGATCGAATCTCGGGCAAGTAACATACCGATTGACGAAGGGAATTGTATGCGGGATTGATTGAATCCTTGACATCGTGGTTCATCCGATGAGATCATCAAGGAGCATGTGGGAGCCAACATGGGTATCCAGATCCCACTGTTGGTTATTGACCGGAGAGCGATCTCGGTCATGTCTACATGTCTCCCGAACCCGTAGGGTCTACACACTTAAGGTTCGGTGACGCTAGGGTTGTAGGGATATGTATATGCAGTAACCTGAATGTTGTTCGGAGTCCCGGATGAGATCCCGGACGTCACGAGGAGTTCCGGAATGGTCCGGAGGTAAAGAATTATATATAGGAAGTGCTATTTCGGCCGTCGGGACAAGTTTCGGGGTCACCGGTATTGTACCGGGACCACCGGAAGGGTCCCGGGGGTCCACCGGGTGGGGCCACCTGCCCCTGGGGGCCACATGGGCTGTAGGGGTGTGCGCCTTGGCCTATATGGGCCAAGGGCACCAGCCCCAAGAGGCCCATGCGCCAAGAGATAAGGAAAGGAAGAGTTCTAAAGGGGGAAGGCACCTCCTAGGTGCCTTGGGGAGGATGGACTCCTCCCTTGGCCGCCGCCCCCCTAGGAGATTGCATCTCCTAGGGCCGGCGCCCCCTCCCTAGGCTCCCTATATATAGTGGGGGAAGGAGGGCCTCTCAAACCATGCCTTTGGTGCCTCCCTCTCCCTCTCCAACACCTCCTCCTCCTCCATAGAGCTTGGCGAAGCCCTGACGGAGTACTTCAGCTCCATTACCACCACGCCGTCGTGCTGCTGCTGGAGCCATCTTCCTCAACCTCTCCTTCCCCCTTGCTGGATCAAGAAGGAGGAGACATTACGCTGACCGTACGTGTACGCAGAGGTGCCGTCCGTTCGGCGCTAGGATCTCCGGTGATTTGGATCACGTCGAGTACGACTTCCTCATCCCCGTTCTTTGAACGCTTACGCGCGTAATCTACAAAGGTATGTAGATGCAAACCAATCACTCGTTGCTAGATGAACTCATAGATGGATCTTGGTGAAACCGTAGGAAAAAAATTTGTTTTCTGCAATGTTCCCCAACACGGACCGCCTTCTTCTTCTTCGGTAATAACGTTATCGTACCAAAATTTAGATGAAACAACTCCAAATGGCCTTCGAAAAAATCATGAAACATAGGCATAAGATCATCTTTAATGATGTGCCAACATTTCTTATAGAATTCAGCTGGAAACCCATTTGGTCCCGGTGCTTTATTCGGCTTCATTTGAGTTATGGCCACGTCGCACGAAGACAAGGAAACAGCCATTTTTGATCACTTCAACTCCATCCTTGGCTCCAAAGGGGCTCGGCCAACAACCATCAATTGGAGCCAACTTCAACTGCCCACAATCAGAGGAGGTGGCCTCGATAACCCCTTCTCAGAAGAGGAGGTCTGGGAAGCAATCAAGGCCTCGCCAGCGGAAAAGGCCCTAGGGCCAGACGGCTTCATTGGAGTCTTCTTCCGTAGTTGCTGGCAAACCATCAAGCACGACATCATGAGGGCTTTCCACCAATTCTACTGTATAGCCGGCGACGATCTTGCAGCCCTCAACTCCGCCCTGGTGGTTCTGATCCCAAAGAAGGACGGCGCAACAACAGTTTCAGATTTCAGGCCCATTAGTCTAGTCCACTCCATAGCTAAGTTAATCACCAAGGTCCTCTCCATGCGCCTCACCAACGTCATCGACTCCATCATCTCGCCGGCACAATCTGCCTTCCTGGCAAAGAAGAGCACGCATGAAAGTTTCCTCTATGTTCAGAGTGCAGTTAGAGCACTTCACAGGAAAAAAAACCGGCACTGCTTATCAAATTAGACATAGCAAAAGCTTTTGACAATGTCTCCTGGGAATACTTGCTCGAGCTACTACAAGCCCTAGGTTTCTCAGCTAGATGGCGCGACTGGATCACAATGCTACTGTCGACATCAACCTCCTCCTTCTTGCTGAACGGCGCGGAGGGAAAGAAAATCCTACACTGCAGAGGGCTTAGGCAGGGCGACCCGCTGTCACCACTCTTGTTCATCATCGCCATAGACCCCCTGCACCGTCTCCTCCAACGTGCCATGGAGCTAGGTGAGCTTGACTCACTACCTGGCAGGGAGTTGTCATTGCGAGTGAGCCTCTATGCAGACGACGCCATCATCTTCGCCAACCCAGTGAAAGAAGAGATTGATACGCTCATGAGCATCATCCATGACTTCGGGCATGCTTCAGGACTAAAAGTGAACCTGCTGAAATCTTCAGTTACGGCCATAAGATGCGACCACATTGACCTGCACAGCAGGTGTTGCAAAATTTTGGAGGGCAACAAGAGCACTTCCCCCTGCGCTACCTGGGACTGCCAGTCACCATCTCCAGGCTACGGATTGTGCATCTCCAATTCATCTTGGACAGAATCCGAGCTCGACTGGCAGGCTGGAAAGGCCGTCTCCTTACCATTGCAGGAAGGAGGGTTCTCGTCAGAAGCGTTTTGAGCGCACTACCAACCTTTGCCCTGACCGTCCTGAAAGTGCCAAAGAAGATTCTGACTGAAGTGGACAAGATCAGACGGCGTTTCCTATGGGCTCAAGAGGAAGCGATCAGCGGTGGGAAGTGCAAAGTAAGCTGGCCGAGGGTTTGCACTCCGATCGACAACGGTGGCCTTGGCATTTCTAACCTGCACAGATTCAGCCGTGCACTCAGGCTCCGGTGGCTTTGGTTCTCTTGGATCACACCCAACAGGCCCTGGGTTGGAATGCAGCTACCATGTGACCAAGGAGACAAGGACTTCTTCAATGCATCAACGACAGTGACACTGGGAGATGGGCAGATAGCGAGTTTTTGGGACAGTTCATGGACCGGTGCAGGAACACTGAAAATGGAGTTCTCTGATCTCTACAAGCATTCAAGGAGAAAGAACAGGACAGTTCACGCAGCAATCCACAATGAAAACTGGATCCTGGACCTTGCCCACGGAAATACCCAACATCTATGGACGGAGGTGATCCGGCTGAGCAGATGGCTCGCCTCGCGAAACCTAAGTCTAAATGAAGACCTACAAGACACCATTCAGTGGAAGCACATGGCCTCAGGTTCCTTCTCCACCAGCTCGGCATACAAATGCCAGTTCCAGGGAATGATCAAGACCAGTTTCAGAAAAATGCCTTGGCAAGCATGGGCACCGGCAAGGCTGAAGTTCATGGTCTGGCTACTCCTCAAAACCAGGCTCTGGTGCAACGATCGGTTACAGCGAAGAGGATGGCCAAATGGGTACTTCTGCCAGTTCTGCCTCAGAAACCTGGAAACCTCGCACCACTTGTTTTGGCAGTGCCCCTTCTCACTAGCAATCTGGGAAAAAATCGCCCAACGACGAGGATGCAACTCCCTACACCCCACAGTCTGGCAGCACAAGAACAAGGCCGTGGAGATCATTGCAGAAATGATCAGCGCAGCTACACATGAGCACAAAAAGGGCATCAAGACAATGATCATTCTGCTGCTAGGAAGCATTTGGCAACAGCGCAACGAATGCACTTTCAGACACAAGATAGCAAATCATACAGAGACAATAGCGACCATCGCAAGAACTGTTGAGCTCGGGCGCCAAGCAAGAGCGACACACCTGGAGCACCCTTTCTGGGACCCGCCCTAAGAGATTTTCTCCCACCACCATAGCCTAGGGCTGGGTGTGCTTTTTATTTTTAGTTTCTTCTTCTTCTCTCCTTGATCACTCGACCACACTCCACCTTTCAATGTTTTCCCGCCTGCTTCCTGCTATGATTTCAATATATGCCAGCCATCAGCTGGTCCGTTCAAAAAAAAACAAGTGATCGTCCAATCACATATATAGTTTTGGACTATGTCGTCTACACTCCTACTATCGGCTAGTGCGTAATAGCACTTGACAATATATAGGGGGGAAGGGAAGAAGTATTCTAAAGTGCGAAGACTAGAGGTAGAGCAGTTGAAGAGAGTAAAAGTTGGTAGAATAAATGAGAGAATAGATAACATAGGAAGGCAAGAGTAAAAATAATAGTGAATTATAAACTTCACATGCTTTTACAAAATTAAAAAAATAAAATTACATTTTTCTTTTAGATTTGACACTCATGGACATTGTTGTTTTTCGATAGGAATATGAATATTACATGTCTACTTAAATCATATACCAAAGAAACTGTAATTTATATCGTACACTCCTAGCTACGATACACAGGCCTCTACCAGTCACATTTTTTAGCACAAAGCTCAAATTTTTGTTTGAAAAGGAAGATAAGGTCAAGCTTACCGGCCCATATTCGGATGCACACAACCATAATCTTATTACAAAAATATGAGATATCAAGGATGGATAGATCAGGCATGTTATATACCATGTACCACATTCCTATGAGCATGGACCAGAATTGCCTTCATAACACACCATGTTAACGATCATCCACATGGTCTCGAAAGACCTTGTGATGTCAGGTTTCCACAGTTGTACCTTTGGCCAATGGACTTCCAAAACGCCACAATATTTTATTGTTGAACAGTCAATGGGTGAACCTGAATATGATCTCATTAAAAATAGATTAATCTGTTTATAATGAAACCAAATTTAAAACCATAATAGCCTGAGGGGCAATACATTTTGTCGAAGCAAGAACACATAGAACATACACAAAACTCCAAGTACGTAACTTTAAGGCAACATAAATATCAACCACCTAATCATATCGGTGGTTGGGTGATGCAGAATAGGTTATGTCATAAGCGCATACAAGCATGACTGATAAAGAGAGAGGTTGTCAACATGCCAGAAGAAAACACAGGGAGGACTCCCTGCAAGGACACATCAAGAGGGCTCTAGTTGAAGCAACTTGAAAACCACATGCACGAAGACCTCATGCTATCATATACTAGTAGCTACACTATCGTTCATCGGGTCAAGGACATGAAGAATATACGAATTCTTTGTCGCAATGGTGGTCATGGCCCATGGGAGGTGGGGAGAATGAGTGATGCAGGTGTGACATGACCTTCAAGAGTTCCGCTGGCGGAAGGGCGGATGTTATTTCCTAGAGGGGAGTGTAAATGAAGGGCACACACAACCAGAAGTTGATGATAGCAAAGGCACCGAGCTGCGTCGGCAAGGAGACTTTGGAGAAGTTATTGAAGGAAATATGCCCTAGACGCAATGATAAAGTTGTTATTTATATTTCCTTATATCATGATAAATGTTTATTATTCATGCTAGAATTGTATTAACCGGAAACTTAGTACATGTGTGAATACATAGACAAACAGAGTGTCACTAGTATGCCTCTACTTGACTAGCTCGTTGAATCAATGATGGTTATGTTTCCTGACCATAGACAAGAGTTGTCACTTGATTAACGGGATCACATCATTAGAGAATGATGTGATTGACTTGACCCATCCGTTAGCTTAGCACGATGATCGTTTAGTTTGTTGCTATTGCTTTTTCCATAACTTATACATGTTCCTATGACTATGAGATCATGCAACTCCCAAATACCATAGGAACACTTAGTGTGCTATCAAACATCACAACGTAACTGGTAACTATAAAGATGCTCTACAGGTGTCTCCGATGGTGTTTGTTGAGTTGGCATAGATCAATATTAGGATTTGTCACTCCGAGTATCGGAGAGGTATCTCTGGGCCCTCTCAGTAATGCACATCACTATAAGCCTTGCAAGCAATGTAACTAATGAGTTAGTTGCGGGATGGTGCATTACGGAACAAGTAAAGAGACTTGCCGATAACGAGATTGAACTAGGTATTGAGATACCGACGATCGAATCTCGGGAAAGTAACATACCGATGACGAAGGGAACAACGTATGTTGTTGTGCGGTTTGACCGATAAAGCTCTTCGTAGAATATGTAGGAACCAATATGTGCATCCAGGTTCCGCTATTGGTTATTGACCGGAGATGAGTCTCGGTCATGTCTACATAGTTCTCGAACTCGTAGGGTCCGCACGCTTAATGTTCGGTGACGATCGGTATTATGAGTTTATGTGTTTTGATGTACCGAAGGTAGTTCGAAGTCCCGGATTTGATCACGGACATAACGAGGAGTTTCGAAATGGTCGAGACATAAAGATCGATAGATTGAAAGCCTATGTTTGGACATCGGAATGGTTCTGGATGAGTTCATTTTCCGGAGTACCGGGAGGTTACCAGAACCCCCTCGGGGAGTATATGGTCCTTATTGGGTCTTAGTGGAATAGAGGAGATGAAGGGAAAAGGTGGAAGGCGCGCCCCCCCTAGCCCAATCCGAATTGGGTGCCCCCCCCCCCTTTCCTTTCTTCTCTCCTCCCCTTCCTTCTCTCCCACTCCTACTACTTGGAAGGGGGGAATCCTACTCCCGGTAGAAGTAGGACTCCCCTAGGGCGCGCCATAGAGGGTCGACCCTCCCCCCTCGGTCATATCGTAGACACACAAATTGATCATTGTCTTAACCGTGTGCGGTGCCCCCCTCGGTCATATCGTAGCGGTGCTTAGGCGAAGCCCTGTACCGATAGCTTCATCATCATCCTCATCACGCCGTCATGCTGACGAAACTCTCCCTCGACACTCAGTTGGATCTAGAGTTCGTGGGACGTCACCGAGCTGAACGTGTGCAGATCGCGGAGGTGCCGTACCTTCGGTGCTAAGATCGGTCGGATCGTGAAGACGTTCGACTACATCAACCGCATTGTCATAACGCTTCCGCTTACGGTCTAAGAGGGTACGTGGACAACACTCTTTCCTTCTCGTTGCTATGCATCACCTAAATA
Organism: Triticum urartu; assembly: GCF_056163025.1. Taxonomy (NCBI): domain Eukaryota; kingdom Viridiplantae; phylum Streptophyta; class Magnoliopsida; order Poales; family Poaceae; genus Triticum; species Triticum urartu. The sequence continues at coordinate 653,247,343 of NC_141879.1, forward strand.
GATCTTGCGTGCGCGTAGGAATTTTTTTAAAATTACTGCGTTCTCCAACAGCTATCAAGGAACTTTTTAGGAGTCACACAAGATCGGTGGCAGAGAAGCAACCTTGGGTCATGCGCTTCTGCAACGGTTGGATAGATTGACTTCACAACGACGCCTCCTAGAAGGGAGGTGGCACGAAGAAGGTGTCGCCATTGTTGCCGCCATCGTAGAGCCAACGGAAAAATTTCTCCTTGAACCAGAGCAGAACAACCCTGGCTAGGCACATAGCACCCGCCATCCATAGTCACTAAAGAGTGATGTACAATGCCACTAAGGTGAAATGGCGACATGGATTTCTCTAGGATTCGCACACCAGCAGATGCCGCATGACAAGCAGATCCGGCATACCGCGTGGGCATGAGCAGGAGCTAGCCGAGGTATTGCTGCAGCATCCCATCTCTATCAAAGGGGTCAAAATTCCCTGCCAACCCGATGTGTACTAACAGTGAACATGGACGGGGTGAAGATTAGTTGGCGATCAGTGATTGGATCAAGGGGGAGGGAGGGGCCCTGGCCCATCCTGTTGATGTAGCATTTTTGTTGAGAGAAAGAGGGGACAGAGTATGAGAAAGGAGGAGGGCGGTTTGTCGGCGTAGGCAAAGGCCGCTGCGGGCCGAATAGACGTGGCGCTGGGCAGGGCTATTCGTCTAGCCTCGATGCAAATGTATCTGTGTGCGGATAGATGAAGGTGTTTGGCGTCCACCATTTGGAGATGCCTTAAGAGGCCGGTTCATTATTTTGCAGTCATACTGCCTCCGATTAATAAAGTAATCAACTTCTAAAACGTTGTCGCACTTGCGATAACTCTGGGAAAAAGACAATGAGCCTACCAAACCAAATCCTCAGGGATATTCTTCACAAGACTTCAGTTCGGTGCGCGGCAACCATTCATTCATTGTTGAGCGAAATCAAGCAATCCAGGTAAAATCAGCATAACAAAATGCAGCGATATACACGTTCGCACAGTTGCACGTGACTGGAAAGAAAGCAGGGCGTCGCCTAACCTAAATGGCCCCTGGGCGCCTGCGTGTTTGGCGCAGCTCGTTCTCCTCGCAGCACGGTCAAGGCACGAATCGCTTCATCGCAAAGGTACGCAACCTCCTCAACTTTTTCCTACACGAGAACGGATTATCCGTTCCTTCTGTCCCTGTCAGACGAACTCACGGCAAGGAACTTTTCAACACCGGCATCATGTTCCGTCGTGCCGACATGTGTGCGGACAGCGCCTCGACGTGACTGAAAGGTGACGTGCCCAAATGGAACCGGGAAACAGCGCGTGTTCCCAGTGACACGCCCGTCGGATTATCAAGCGGTAGTACGATTGCATTATTCCGTGGCCGATCAAGTCTCACTTTGTGAAGCACGGGCCAACCAGAACCACTCGTACTACAATTCCCTTCAACCATCACACTAGTGCAGAATGACTCTTTCAGTCACGTCGACCGGCCCCTCGGGTAGCCATAAGCCATATGGATACCTTTGCATAGCACTTGGCTTTGAGGAATCGACGAGGCCTGACTGACACCTTGTACGGGTGCAATTCGCCTTGGATCCTGAGTCCATGCAAATTCTTGTTAAGAACATTAGTTCAGATAGAGCCTAGGTAGAACAAAAATACTAGTCCCTTCATACGGAATTAGTTGTTGCGGAAATAGATGTATCTAAAAGTATTTTTAGATTTAGATATATCCATTTCTGTAAAAATAATTTGGGACGGAGGAAGTACTTACAAAGCAGTTGCTTGCGGATTGTTTTATAACGTATTTGTCTTCCTCTCCACTAATCCCTTCCCTTATTTTAGAGTGGGCCCCTCCCTAATGCACTGAAGGGCCTCCATGTAATCATGTAATTTCTGCCAGTGAGTAATTGTTAGTAGTTGTGGCGTTACTCCCAAAATAATTTGGTAAAGCGGAGTTAATTATACTACCAGGCTTTCAGCCTCTCACGAAAATCATGAGGTGAAACGTCATTTTAGTATGATGATCATTGCATACCTATGCATCAACGACCTGTATGTGGGGTGGCAACTAATTTTGTATTGGCGCTACATTGGTTCACGGGACATCAGATCGCCACGTATGTTGAATCTGTCTCAAACTCTGTAGATTTCTGCATTTTGATGCCTCCCATGCCGAAATGTCATACCAACGAGTACATAGACGAGTGAACGAAGCAACTAAAGAATATATCATTTCATCATGGTGATATATCGACAACCAACCGCCTAATCACATCTATATAGTATTGGAGCGGACTGCATGCACACGTACAATCATCTATTGAGTACATATAAGCCGAGCTCTTGGCAAAGTAGTATAGCACTTGGCAATATGGAAGGAAGAGAAAAATTAAGTAGTAGTTTAGGAAGGGGTCCATGTGTAAAGACTAGATCTTAAAGTAGTTGAAGAGAGTAAAACTGGATAGAATAAATGAGAGAACAGATCATAGTTTAAAAACCGGACTGGAAAATACCGGAACCAGCAAGCCATCGGTTTTTTAAGCACCACGGATTGTTCGAGCAATTTAACTAAAAAAACCAATCGAACTGGTCGGTTCTTGAAAAAACTGGTGAACCGGGCGACTTTGAGAAAACCGGGCAGTTCGATGTCATTTTCAGAAAAGCCCATCAATCCATTTCTTTTTTCATGAACAAGTTAGGGGTAGATAGGGAAAAGAGGAAAACACCCCGGTTTGTAGGGTTTCGGCCGAAACACTTGATCGGTTAGCTCGTTTCTCCCATCTCCCATCACTTTATCGGACGTTCCACCACACCTATCTAGCGCAGCATCGCTTCCCCACCACAACTCCTTCTATACCAGGCCACCCTGCGCCGCCCCTCCCGCCTCCCACCATCACGCGCGAGTGCGCCACTACTATTGACTGTTGGGGACGCCGCCGTTTGGTCCAGAGCATCCATCTACTCTAGTTCAGCCGTCCCACAAGACCTCCAAAGGACCAGAATCAGTACTACCTCTATTCCAAACGAGCAGGACCAGGACGTCTGAGGCCCGACGGTCGCCTCCCACCGCACCAAACCAGGACTACTACTATGTTGAGCTATAAACTACATGTATATGAATTAGATATTATCATGTAGTTGTTAGTTACTCTGTCGTGTGATTACATCTTTTTTAATCTATTGATTGGTGTACTTATTGCTAAAATATATATTATTTTCTGTCTTAAAAAACCGACAATCAAACCGGTGAACTGGCGGTCAGACCGGTTTAAACCTGAATCGGTTGCATCACCGGTTCGATTATCGGTCCGGTTTTTTAAACTATGGAACAGATAAGATAGAAGGGAAAGAGTAAAGACAATAGTCAATTATAAAATTTCACATGTTTTTACCAACCAATTGCAAAGGTACAACTATATATTTCTTTCAAAATTAGAATTCATGCAGATGGTCATTCTGTGTGAACATGGAGATTAATTATATGTCAGCTCAGTCTATCAAAGGTGCTCCTAGGAGCAAGATGTGTGCACGCTCATATGTGTGAACATGCTTTTTTTCCTCAAAAAAAAAGGAGCAAGATGTGTGCACGCTCATATGTGCGAGTCTATATGAACGTCTACATCTATGTTTCTAAAAATACATTCATTTAGACAGAGCCCTAAAACAACAAAAATACTCTACTTACAGGCATTTACTTACGGATTGCTTTAGAAATGTATGGTTTCTCCTCTTCACTAATCCCTCCCCATGAATTTTCATGTTGGGCCCCTCCCTAATCCACTAATGGGCCTCCATTTAATCCCGTAATTTATGTCCATGAGTAAATTGCCAGGAGATGTAGGGTTACTACTACGACAATTAGACGACACCCCACACGTTGTTGTGCAAGAATTTTGAAATATTTTTGATGAGATGTATTCTATGAAACATGAATTTTTTCTATAATAACATGATAACTAAAACAGTAAATACCTAATTTATTATGTTTGATTTTGTATAGCTATAAAATATTTATTACATATAAATAGCATAATTGTATGAAAATTATCATGGATGTTGCGTGCTGATGTGCCATGCTTACAAGTTGAGAGAAATACGTTAGTAGGTGCTAGCTATTTATATATAGAATATTGAGTGAGGCAGTACCAAACTTTCAACCTGTCACAAAAATCGTAAGGTGAGACGAGATTTTCGTAATGTCAGCCACTTGTATACTGGTTCCTACGATTCAATGACATGTACTCCCTCCGTACCGAAATACTTGTAGTTGAGTGAAACTAGTACAAGTTCCCCCAACTACAAATATTTTGGTACAGAGGTAGTATATATTACCGTGTGGGGTGGCAACTAATCATGTATTAGCCTTACATATGTTGACAAGGAAACAAAACACCGCTTGTGTTGGATCTCTTGAAAATACATTGGTTGCATATTTTTGCATCTTTTTTTAGAATCACCGTTCCCTCGCATGAATATATTACTCAAAGGCAGCCAAGAGCAGCGAGTTTCAGAATTACATTGGCACGACGGACCGTTCAGAGAGGTAGGAACGCCACGAGAACAAGTCGTCCTTGTCACCCGGATTGATTGAGCGGTGCGACCACAAGTCTAAAGCAGAGATAATAAGCCAAAAGGTTATTACATAGCATTGGTCGATGGACCTGAATAACATGTCACTACAGGCAGCCCAAATCTTCCACGGATTCGTAAGCAGGGCCATTGGCCACATCTTGATTGGCATTTGGTGTGGCAGAGCGGCATCCCACAAATCATTGACGTCACCGGACATGGGTGAAATACCCAAGAGTTGCCAGCTAGAGGGCAAGGGATGAAGAGATGGGACATCTCTTCGCATATTTTTGCATCCTAATACCTCCCATGTTGAAATATTGTAATAACAGGTGCATAGACGAATGAACGAAGCAACTAAATGATAAACATCATTTTAATCATGCTGATATATCGTCAACCAACCACCTAATCACATGCATAGTATTGGACTAGACTGTGTGCACATGTAAAATCATCTATTGAGTATGTATAATCTTTGAGCTCTGAGCAAAGTAGCTATATATAGCTCATAGAAATATAGAGGGAGGAGAGAAAGTAATCTATAAATGGGGTCCATGTGCGAAGACTAGAACTAGGTGGTTGAAGAGAGTGAAAATGGGTAGAATAGATAAGATAGCGTGGCAAGAATAAAGACAATAGTGAATTATAAAACTTCACATGCCTTTTCCGAAAGTTTCTTTTAGAAAACTTCACACCGGTTCTCGAACTCATTTCGCAAGTGATGCTGTACATAAGTAAAAAAGATCCACCCTTCTCGCCTTCCAACCAGTTGGCACTCTTCTCTAGCACTCTTGCTCCGCCCCTCTAAATCCTCGGTAGCTTTGCTGCCCGGCGTGGAAATGGGAATTAGTTTTGCCACTATGGTGACTAGCAGCATACTGTTTTTGAGATTTCCACCGGCACCTCCGAGCTGTGGTCAATGGTCCCCTTTCGTTTCCTCTCATTGTTGTCCATAGTGGACAATGGCCATCGAAGGAGTTCCAGAAGAGAGCTCCTTCACTAAGCTTGCGTGTCGGGTGGATCTATAGAAGAAGAGAGAGGCTTCTCTTGATCTACTCTATTGCTGAGGAGGTGAAAGGGCAAATAGTGAGGAGATCGAATTCGAATTCCTTGGATACACCACCACATTGAAGAAGGGCCCAAGGTGTTTGATCTAGAGAGATCTCAGTCACTCTCGTCTGATCTCCTCATCGATGGTGGTTGTGCAAAGTTAGGACACGTGTTGGGGTTCTCACACCTTGGCAGTCGATTACTGGCCTCCGTCACTCCAACTTCAATTTTTCTAGCTGAAGGGAGGCCATATGGATGGGTCTGTGATGTCTCCTACTTTGCCTTACTACTATAGAACCGGGCAACACTAACTGGCCAAATCATATCATCACGAACTGTTTTTTGACCGCTCATTGCCTCGGGGTCAGTGATGACCTTGTCCTCACTGGTCGTCTAGTTAGTCGGTCACTAATGACTAGAATTAGTCATCACTGAAAGGCCAAATGGCCGGTCACTGATGTACTTCTAAGGATGCAAAAAATAGCATCAACCATCTGCATGGAAGATCCCATGCAAAAAAACTCGGCTACAACAACATTTTCATAAAAGAGCACATATATATACAAGCACTTAACATGTTTTTGGAGAACATCACATACATCTATCTTCTCATAGAAGATCACATACATACAAACCAAAAACAATGTCTGCCACGGCTATAAAAAATCCCCCCAAAACACCTATATATACCTAATTCAAGATCTAACATTATGCCTCGTCCTCAAACTTTGCTTCGCAAAGATAAACAAGCACACACAGAAACAATCTTAGGATGCAAGCATCTGGCTAGTAGAAATTTAAAAATCTTAGGACTCCAACTTGCATCAAACGATGCAATGTTTTCTTGCTACTAACATACATCAACAATATTAATATTAAATATCAGCAGTAGGAGACCAACGCGGTATACCTTAGGGGTTGATGAAGAGGGTGAAGTCTATAATCTTAGCGAGAACCTTACAAACTCATTAAGCTTCTTGAGCAGGGCGTCGTCATCCTCATACTTTATGAAAAAGAAGATATTCAGTTCAGCTACATTATCGAGTCACAACTTTTTTCTTTAACAGGTTGTAGACCCAATTAATCCCGGTTGATCACAACTTGGTTTTAGAAATAGTTGAACATATCACTTGACAAAATCTTAAGTAACAAATCCTCAGGTTAACTGAAATTATTAGTTGAATAACTGAGCTGCTTGATGTTCTATCCATAGCTTGTAAAGCTCTTAACTAGTTGCAACAAATAAATACATCTTGGATATCTACATAAATTTCCTAAAACTTTGGTTAAGTTGCTGGGACAAAAAATGACTCTAAGTTGGTCGAAAACAGAATAGCATATTATCTCCCCTTCAGTAAGCTCGTGGGTCGGCTGGATCAACGAAGGAAGAGAGAGAGAGGCTTCCCTTGATAAACTCTATTGCCAAGGTCGATGAAGGGAGAACATCGAGGAGTTTGACTTTGACTTCCTTAGATCCACCATCATGTTGGACAAGAGCCTCCTGCCTTGGATCTAGACAATGGCAGTTTCTCCTATCTTAGCTCCTCATCATGGTGGTTGTGGTAGAGCTACGGTGCACTAGGATTCCCACACCTTAGCGGTTGATTGCTAGCTTTTGCCACTCTGGAAAAATTTGGACCGAAGGGCAGACATATGGAGTTATCACGACAAATGGATCGTGTCGTCTCCTTCTTATCCTCCTGTCTATGATACCTAAAGGGAGGTATTCTGAGTTTGGCTCAGTGTTCGCACCCTCCACCCCTTCCATGACCCAACAACAACGCTACAAAAATCTCTCCATTCCAAGTAGTTTTATCCCCGATGATGTTGAGGTTAGTTCAGTGAAGTCTCCTCGAAGAAAAAAATACCAAAATGCAATTTGCTTCTAGTGATTGGGGTCTTTATGCAAAGTTCCTAGGCCTAGCTGTAATTTAGTTTTAATATTGGGTCCTTAGGTCAGTCGTAATGAAATGTTTGAAATTTAGTGAGGCTTCTCTTGGTCCTTTAGGACCCTTCTCCTACCAAAAACCCCATCTGCATGTGCCACAAATCACATCAAGTGCACATAAAGGCCGTCTGCACAACTCGTCTACCATGTAGCACGCATGGTCAAGTCACAAATTTCGTGATCACAAATGCATGAAGCTCCTATATTTTTTGTCTCTTTCTCCCACAAAAAACATGGGGTAAAGGTAACACTACTATGAGGGTGAATCCAAGATACTATTAACGGCAACCAATGCAAGATTGTTTCTCTGTGTTGGATATTTTTGTATACACCATGTTGCATGGTAAATAATTATGCATTAGGCCTACTCAGGTTCTTGAAGAAGCAGAGCATCACGCTCGTGTTGGATCTCTGATAAACATACCCGTTGCACATTTTTACATCAGAATACCTCCCACACCAAATTGTGAGACTCACGAGTACACAGGAAAATGGACAATGCAACTAAAGAACGAATATCCTTCTCATCATATTGATACACCAACAACCAACTGCCAAAGAACATATATAGTATTGGAAAAGGCCGTGTGTATGCAATCTTGGAACTCTCAGCTAAGTAGATATGGCACCTGGCTATACAAAGGGAGGAGAGAAAGAAATACTCTAGAACGAGGGTACATGTGTGAAAATAAGAGGTAGAGTAGTTGAAGAGAGTAAAAGTGGGTAGAATAAACCAAAGAACATATAAGATAGATGGACAAGAGTAAAGATAAATATGAATTATAAAACTTAGAATGCTTAACAATAAAAAATATAACCACATTTTTCTTTTAAAATTATATGTTCATGGAGGTTGTCGCTTTTCTAGAGGAACATGGAGATTACCTATCAATTTAAATCGTATACCCCAAAACTAAAACACATATTGCACACTTTCAATTACAACGACCAGTGCACCTACAAACTGGATAATTATTTTGTAAGCAAGAAGCTCAAAATTTTGTTTTCAGTTTTGAAAGGAAGGTAAGGCCGGTCAAACTTACTAGCTATACTATAGATCGATACATGAATTTTGTTACACAACCTATCGGTTATCAATAATGAATAAATCTCTATGTTCTTGTTTAGTTTGAGTGTATTTTTTTATGCTCCAGGTATTTAGTTCAAGAAGTTTTCACCCACTTCACTTGGGTACTCGGCAACCATTTCTTGTTCTTACAACATAAAAAGGTTGTAAGGGCATCTCCAACACTGATCGCCAAATCAGACAATGTATCCATCTGCGGACCGGTGGGGACTAGTCTATAGACACTGATGTGAGAATTGGACATCCAAAACTAGCCACAAAACTTCCGCCTCATTTTTTAAGCACGCGGCTCAAAATAACTCCATATCAAATCGTAGTTCCTATTTAAATATTACAATCCAATAAGATTTCAAATTGATGTAGTTCAAACTTGAAATCAACTAGCACATATGTTCTAGTAGTCTCCTTTAACGCCCTCAAGTGCTCAATCAAATCTTCCTTAATTTGATCATGAATTACTCGATGCCGAATTTGTTGATGCATTAGAAAAAAACTCATCAAACGTGGTCAGATTCTGATCTAGAAGTTTGATAGGATCACCCATGTCTCAAATTCAAGAGTTGTGGTAACATCTTCACCCTCATCCTTCCCGATCATGTTGCGCATGATCACACAATATGTCATCACCTCCCATAAGGTCTTCGGATCCCATAGTTTAGCAGGTCCATGAGCAATTACAAAACATGCCTGGAGCACTCCAAATGCCCTATCCACATCATTTATGGTTGCTTCTTGCCTTTAGGCAAAGTGAGACCTTTTCTGATCAATTGGCTCAGAGATGGTATTAAAAAAGGTAGCCCATGGAGGATAGATATTGTCCACCAGATAGTAGCCCATGTTATACTCATGCCTAGTTGCAAGAAAGAGCTTTTCCTTTAGTCAATCTAGCAAACAATGGAGACCACTGCAGCACATTGATGTCATTTTGAGACCTGAGCATGCCACAGAAAGTGTGGAAAACACAGAGATCGTGTGATGAAACTGCTTCAAAAATGATCGTGGGCTTCTTAACATGGCCCCGATAATTCCCTTGTAAACCTTTTGGACAGTTCTTCCATCTCCAATGCATGTAGTGAAAAGATCCGAGAAAACCTGGCCACCCTCTTTCTTCAGACATTGCCAAGAGCTTCTCGGTGTCTGTAATAGTTGGTTCTCTCAAGTACTGAGGTCCAAACACCGAGACCATGGAAGTAGCAAATCTGGCCACGGAGTCTCTACATGTGCTCTCAGACATCTGGAGGTATTTGTCCCATGAATTAGCAGTTGTGCCATATGCAAGCATATGTAATGCGGTCATGCACTCCTGATAACCAAAGAATCCAATTCTTCCAACAACATCCTCCTTCAAGATGAAGTAGTCATCAAATGAGCGGACGCCATGGTAAAGGCGATCGTAGACATTTTTCCGCATTCAAAAGCGCCGGCGAAAATTGTTAGTGAATAGGGCATCGAGGGCAAAGTAGAGATTGATACTCTTCGTCGTATCTACTTTTCCAAACACTTTTGCCCTTGTTTTGGACTCTAACTTGCATGATTTGAATAGAACTAACTCGGACTGACACTGTTTTCAGCAGAATTGCCATGGTGTTATTTTTGTGCAGAAATAAAAGTTCTCGGAATGACCTAAAAATCAACTGAGATTACTTTTGAAATATATAAAAAAATACTGGAAGAAGAATCCACGTCAGGGGCCCGCACCCTTTCCACGAGGGTGGGGGCGCGCCTACCCCCCTTGGGCGCGCCCCCCTGCCTCGTGGGCCCCCTGACGCTCCACCGACCTCAACTCCAACTCCATATATTCGTGTTCGGGGAGAAAAAAAATAGGGGAGAAGGATTCATCACGTTTTACGATATGGAGCCGCCGCCAAGCCCTAAACTCTCTCGAGAGGGCTGGTCTGGAGTCTGTCCGGGGCTCCGGAGAGGGGAATCCGTCGCCATCGTCATCATCAACCTTCCCCCATCACCAATTTCATGATGCTCATCGCCGTGCGTGAGTAATTCCATCATAGGCTTGCTGGATGGTGATGGGTTGGATGAGATTTATCATGTAATCGAGTTAGTTTTGTTAGTGTTTGATCCCTAGTATCCACTATGTTCTGAGATTGATATTGCTATGACTTTGCTATGCTTAATTCTTGTCACTAGGGCCCGAGTGCCATGATTTCAGATCTGATCCTATTATGTTTTCATGAATATATGTGAGTTCTTGATCCTATCTTGCAAGTCTATAGTCACCTATTATGTATTATGATCCGTTAACCCCGAAGCGGCAATAATCGGGATACTTACTGGTGATGACCGTAGTTTGAGGAGTTCATGTATTCACTATGTGTTAATGCTTTGGTCCGGTACTCTATTAAAAGGAGGCCTTAATATTCCTTAGTTTCCAATAGGACTCCGCTGCCACGGGAGGGTAAGTCAAAAGATGTCATGCAAGTTCTTTTGCATAAGCACGTATGACTATATTCGGAATACATGCCTACATTACATTGATGAACTGGAGCTAGTTCTGTGTCACCCTATGTTATAACCGTTGCATGATCGATCGCATCCAACATAATTCTCCATCACCGATCCAATGCCTACGAGCTTTTCATATATTGTTCTTCGCTTATTTACTTTTCCGTTGCTACTGTTACAATCACTATAAAACCAAAAATATTACTTTTGCTACCGTTACCACTACTATCATATTACTTTGCTACTGAACAATTTGCTGCAGATATTAAGTTTCCAGGTGTGGTTGAATTGAAAACTCAGCTGCTAATACTTGAGAATATTATTTGGTTCCCCTTGTGTTGAATCAATAAATTTGGGTTGAATACTCTATCCTCGAAAACTGATGCGATCCCCTATACATGTGGGTTATCAAGACTATTTTCTGGCAACGTTGCCGGGGAGCATAGCTCTATTCTTTGAGTCACTTGGGATTTATATCTGCTTATCACTATGAAGAACTTGAAAGATCAAAGAACCAAGATTTTTCCCTCAACTACGAGGGGAGGTAAGGAACTTCCATCTAGCTCTGCACTTGATTCACCTTCTGTTTTGAGTAAACTTGCGACACCTACACCTGCTATTCATTCTGATATGTCGCATGTTACTGATGATGCCACTTCTGCTTTGCATGATATTTATGATGAAACTACTTCTATGCTTGATAATACTGTGCCACTAGGTGAATTTCTTGATGAACAACTTGCTAGGGTTAGAGAGAATGAAATTATTGAAACTGGTAATATTGATGAAAGTGATGATGAAGATCTCGCCCTAGATATGAATTTCCTGTTATGCCTGAGGGTTATGTTATGGATGAAGAAACTGCTAGATACTTTCTTGCTTGCAATGATAGATCAGATCTTAAGAAATTATTAGCTAAGCTCAAAGAAAAGTCTTTGAATGCTAGAATGAAATATGACCCTACTTTTGCTACTTCACCTATCTTTATTACTGATAAGGATTATGATTTCTCTGTCGATCCTGAGTTAATTACTTTGGTTGAATCTGATCCTTTTTATGGCTATGAATCTGAAACTGTTGTGGCATATCTTACTAAATTAAATGATATAGCCACCCTGTTTACTCATGATGAGAAAACTCGCTATTAGTTTATCCTTAAGTTATTTCTGTTCTCGTTAAAGGGTGATGCTAAAACATGGTTTAATTCTCTTGATCCTGGTTGTATGCGTAGTCCCCAGGATATGATTTATTAGTTCTCTCCTAAATATTTCCCCGCTCATAAGAAACAAGCTGCCTTAAGGGAAATATATAATTTTGTGCAAATTGAAGAAGAGAGTCTCCCACGAGCTTGGGGGAGGCTTCTCCGATTACTTAATGCTTTGCCTGATCATCCTCTTAAGAAAAATGAAATACTTGATATCTTTTATAATGGACTAACCGATGCTTCCTGAGATTACCTGGACAGTTGTGCTGGTTGTGTTTTCAGGGAAAGAACAGTTGATCAAGCTGAATTGTTATTGAATAATATATTGACTAATGAAAACAATTGGACACTTCCTGAACCAACTCCTAAGCCAACTCTGAAGAAAAGGGGTATTCTATTTCTCAGTCCTGAAGATATGCAAGAGGCAAAGAAATCTATGAAATAAAAAGGTATTAAATCTGAAGATGTTAAGAATTTACCACCTATTGAAGAAATACATGGTCCGAATTTGCCGCCTGTTGAAGAAATACATGGTCTTGATAACCCGACACAAGTAGTAAAGGTAAATTCTCTCTATATATTTGATAAATGTGAAATCCCATCTACTAAGTTCGCTGGCCAATGCTTGGATGAGTTTGATGACTTTATGGTTAAACAAGAAAACTTTAATCCTTATGTTGGTAGACAATTGAAACACAATGCTGATATGCTTGAACACTTGAGTGATTATATGTCTAGAGTTAAAGGTGAACTTAAACTTATTAGTAAACATGCTTCTATGGTTACCACTCAAGTAGAACAAGTACTTAAGGCTCAGAATGATTTGCTCAATGAATTAAATAATAAGAAGAATGATAATGTTGTTAGAGTTATGACTAGAGGTGGTAAAATGACTCAGAAACCTTTGTATCCTAAGGGCCATCCCAAGAGAATTGAACAAGATTCTCCAAGAATTAATATTGATGCACCTAATCTTTCTAAGAGGAAGAAAAAGAAAATGATAGGACTTTGCATGCTTCTAGTGAACCTGTTGTTGACGCACCTGAGAATCCCAATGATATTTCTATTTCTAATGCTGAAACAGAATCTGGTAATGAACATGAACCTAGTGATAATGTAAATGATGATGTCCATGTTGATGCTCAACCTAGTAATGATAATGATGTAGAGATTGAACCTGCTGTTGATCTTGATAACCCACAATCAAAGAATCAACGTCATGATAAGAGAGACTTTGTTGCTAGGAAGCACGATAAAGAAAGAGAACCATGGATTCAGAAACCCATGCCTTTTCCTCCTAAACCAACCAAGAAAAAGGATGATGAGGATTTCGAGCGCTTTACTGAAATGATTAGACCTATCTTTTTGCGTATGCGTTTGACTGATATGCTTAAAATGAATCCTTAAAGTATATGAAGGAAATTGTTACTAATAACAGAAAGATAACGGAAGATGAAATTTCCACTATGCTTGCTAATTACACTTTCAAGGGTGGAGAATACCAAAGAAACTTGGAGATCCAGGAGTACCAACTATACCATGCTTCATTAAAAGAAACTATGTTAAAACTGCTTTATGTGATCTTGGAGCCGGTGTTAGTGTTATGCCTCTCTCTTTATATCATAGACTTGATTTGAACAAGTGGACACCTACTGAAATATCTTTGGAAATGGCTGATAAATCAACTGCTATACCTGTCGGTATTTCTGAGGATGTGCCTGTTGTGGTTGCAAATGTTACTATTTTAACGGACTTTGTTATTCTTGATATTCCTGAGGACGATAGTATGTCGATTATCCTCAGTAGACCCTTTTTGAATATTGCAGGGGCTGTTATTGATTGCAACAAAGGCAATGTCACTTTTCATGTTAATGGTAATGAGCATACGGTAAACTTTCCGAGAAACAACCTCAAGTCCACAGTATCAATTCTATTGAAAAAATTTCAACAATTACTATTGAAGGTTTTGAATTTCCTCTTCCTATTATCAAGAAGAAATATGATATTCTTATTGTTGGGGATGTGCATATCCCCGTTGAGGTAACCTAGTGTTATTCGAAATTTCTCCGGTTTCATGTTATTCGAAATGAGTTTGTTAACAAGACCTGATCAACCTTGTTACTGGATTCCTTTTGATGAGCATGAGATGGATGAAGTTAGAAAACACAACTCTCTCTACCCTCTTTTTACTTTCTGTTATTTATATTAAATAAAGCAAAAAATAGTATTTTCCGTCTATTTTCTAAATTATCCTTGCAATAAAAAATACCCCGAAAATATAAGTTCTCCAAATGCCCTGAAAATTAAATATAATTTTTTCTAGGATATTTGAGAATATCTGGCACTGAGAACACAGCAGGGGGAGCAGCCACGTGCCCACGAGGGTGGAGGGCGCGCCCACCACCCCTAGGCACGCCCCCTGCCTCGTGGACCCCACATGGGTCCCCTCCACTTATTCCAGCCACCACACACTCCTTATTTCTCCCAAAAAAATCACTAGCCAGCTCAAACCCGAGTTCTTGCTCATCTTGCTGTCATTTTCGATCTTCTTGCTCAAAGCTCCATTCACAAAACTGCTTTGGGGGATTGTTCTTTGGTATGTGACTCCTCCAATGGTCCAATTAGTTTTTGTTCTAGTGCTTTATTCATTAAAAAAATTGATGCTTAGGTGACCCTGTTCTTGAGCTTGCATGTCAAATTTATATGGTCAAAAGTAGTTTTAATGCATGATATAGCCTCTAGGCATTTGTAGGAGTAGTTGCTATCAATTTTGTTGAGTTTGGATCACTTTTATTTTAAGTTACTAAAAGTTTCAGAATTTTTCAGAAAAAGATGAAGAGATTTTTGAGGGGCTCATCGAGCCGAAGCTCGAAGGATAAGCAAAGTGAAGAGAACAAGAAGCCCAAGTATAATCTCCCTCGTACTGCAGAGGTTCGGCCATGCGAATGGTCTTGTGATGAGTTCTTGAAAGAGGCCAGGATTCATGAAGATTTTTATCATTTGGCTGAGAATGCAGGCCTCACCGCCTTCCTCCACGACCAGCGTGAACAGTATCTCTTACTCACCAATATTTTTGTGCAAAATTTTCATTTCCTTGCTAGGAGATCACACCTTCGGTGGAATTTTGTTTATATGATGTGCATAAGGAGATGTCACTTTATGATTTTTGTCGGGTTTGTTTGATACCTTTTTAGGGCAGCATAGAGGAACCACATCGTAATGATGTGGAGGGATTTATTGATATGATTGTTGTAGGGGAAGCGAGGAAAGTCTCCGATGCGAGAATCACTAGCATACATTTTCCTATTCTACGTTACTTCGCAATATTTGCTAGTAGATACTTAATTGGTCGCGGGAACTGTGGGAACCTTAGTTCTTCTGATATTGCTATTTTGCGCCATGCCTTATTTCATGATACTACTTTCAGCTTAGGCGCTATTGTTGCTAGACGGTTAAATCTGAACCGTACAAAGGGCCCCGTCCTTGGAGGCATCTTTGCCTCGCGCCTTCCTGCACACTTTAACATACCTATCAGGCATTATGAGAAAGATGAAAAGTTGATGCCTCCTATTGCTCTAGGTTATAAGAGTATGGTAGCACATGAGTTTATTGTTAAGGATAGAAATAAGACACTCAAATATATATTGATATTTAACAAAAAATATTGTGAGATTATTACCTTGCCTGCGCCCTCTTTTTTTAACATATTTTCAGGCATATACCTTGTTCCGCCGGAGGACATTCTTGCCTACTGGAACCAGATGTTAACTGCAGAGCCGGAGCCACCATCTGACCCTCACCGTCAGTCCATTTACCAGTGGAATCCGGAGGAGATCGCCAGCCAGTGGCAATCTGAGACCCTTCTCAGTACGACCCCAGCTACAACTTTGATCCATGGGCATAGACCAACTTAGGCCAAAAGCCTAAACTTGGGGGAGTACGTATCTCTCACTAGCATTACATTCATGTTCACACACTCATGCCATTTGTCGGTGCTCATACTTTTTCATTGTATCATCCATGTTAGTTTATTTTCTTTTTATCGCTTTCTTCTTGTGTGTTTGCAAAACCTTAAGAAAAAACAAAAAATAGCTGTAGCTTTCAGCTAGTTTACTTTCCATGCCTGTAGTAGTAGTAAATAAAAAGAGAACCCAAAAAGATTTCTCGTTCTTCTTTTGCTTGTTGGGAGCTTTCCCATGTAAATAGTTTTATTTATTTTCTTTCCTTTGGGGGTCGAGACGAGAAGACCATGATGAAAATGTTGAGTGGCTCTCATATGCATTATTGTTGATCTAACAAAGAGCCCATATTACCTTATCTTCTCTCTTGAATTGAATGCTTACAGATTCCAGCCTAATCTAATGCACGTGCACTATTATTATTTTCCACACTATTCGGTTGTGCAACTGAAAGGCAATAATGACGATATATGATGAACTGACTAAGATGAGAAAAACTGGTATGAACTCGACCTCTCTTGTTTTTGTAAATATGATTAGTTCATCGTTCCTGATTCAGCTTATTATGAAAGAAACATGTTTGCAATAACAACTAGAGATCATAGCTTCTTGTGCCATGCTTGATTAGCTAGGAGTTTATAATGATTTGCCGTGCGCGCCAACATGCTATTAAAATGGTTGTGATGTGGTATGATAGGGTGGTATCCTCCTTTGAACGATTCGAGTGGCTTGACTCGGCATATGTTCACGCATGTAGTTGAAATAAAATCAACATAGTCTCTACGATATTTATGTTCATGGTGAATTATATCCTACTCATGCTTGCATTCGGTGTTGATTAATTTTAATGCATGTTCATGACTATTGTCGCTCTCTAGCTGGTCGCTTCCCAGTCTCTTTCTAGCCTTCACTTGTACTAAGCGGGAATACTGCTTGTGCATCCAATTCCATAAACCCAAAGTTATTTCATATGAGTCCACCATACCTACCTATATACGGTATCTACCTGCCGTTCCAAGTAATTTGTATGTGCCAAACTCTAAACCTTCAAATAAACATTCTGTTTTGTATGCTCGAATAGCTCATGTATCAACTAGGGTTGTCTGTATCCTCCATGCTAGGCGGGTTATTCTCAAGAGGAGTGGACTCCGCTCCTCACTCACGAGATAAATGGCTGGTCACCGGGATGCCCCGTCCCTTGCTTTATGCAAGCTAAATCCTACTCATGCTTGCATTCGGTGTTGATTAATTTTAATGCATGTTCATGACTGTTGTCACTCTCTAGCTGGTCGCTTCCCAGTCTTTTGCTAGCCTTCACCTGTACTAAGCGGGAATACTGGTTGTGCATCCAATCCCTTAAACTCCAAAGTTATTCCACATGAGTCCACTATACCTACCTATATACGGTATCTACCTGCCGTTCTAAGTAAATTTGTATGTGCCAAACTCTAAACCTTCAAATAAATATCCTATTTTGTATGCTCGAATAGCTCATGTATCAACTAGGGTTGTCCGTATCCTCCATGCTAGGCGGGTTATTCTCAAAAGGAGTGGACTCCGCTCCTCATTCACGAGAAAATGGCTGGTCACCGGGATGCACAGTCCCATGCTCAAATCAAATCAAAATAATTGCAAACAAAACTCCCCCGGTATTGTTGTTAGTTGGAGGCACCTGTTGTTTCGGGCAAGCCATAGATTGATGCTTGTTGATGGTGGGGAGTATAAACTTTACCATTCTGCTTGGAAACCGCCTATAATGTGTGTAGCATGGAAGATATCGAGATCTCTCGGTTGTTATGTTGACAATGAAAGTATATCGCTCAAAATATTATTCATCTCTATTTCAAAACCGAGCTCTGGCACCTCTACAAATCCCTGCTTCCCTCTGCGAAGGGTCTATCTATTTACTTTTATGTTGAGTCATCATTCTCTTATTAAAAAGCACCAGTTGGGGAGCACCGCTGTCATTTGCATCCATTACTGTTAGTTTACATTGAGTATGACTGTGACTGGATCTCTTTTACCATGAATTACAATGTCTAGTCAGTCATTGATCTTTAAAGGTGCTCTGCATTTATATTTTCCGGTCTCAGAAAGGGCTGGCGAGATACCATCTTATTATATCATATCATGGTTGTTTTGAGAAAGTGTTGTCATCCGAGATTTATTATTATTGCACGCTAGTTGATTATGCCATTGATATGAGTAAACATGAGACATAAATGTTACTGTGAACATGGTTAGTTCATAATCTTTGCTAAAAACTTGAATGTTGGCTTTACATATTTACAACAGCAAAAGCAAACAAAGTTTGTAAAAGTTTTTCTTTATCACTTTCAGTTTATCAACTGAATTGCTTGAGGACAAGCAAAGGTTTAAGCTTGGGGGAGTTCATACGTCTCCGTCATATCTACTTTTCCAAACACTTTAGCCCTTGTTTTGGATTCTAACTTGCATGATTTGAATAGAACTAACCCGGGCTGACGCTGTTTTCAGCAGAATTGCCATGGTGTTATTTTTATGCAGAAATAAATGTTCTCGGAATGACCTGAAAATCAACGAAGATTATTTTTGGAATATATAGAAAATACTGAAAGAAGAATCCACGTCATGGGGCCCACACCCTGTCTACGAGGGTGGGGGCGCGCCTACCCCCTAGGCGCGCCCCCTGCCTCGTGGGCCCCCTGACGCTTCACCGACCTCAACTCCAACTCCATATATTCGTGTCCGGGGAGAGAAAAATAGGGGAGAAGGATTCATCGCGTTTTACAATACGGAGCCGCCGCCAAGCCCTAAACTCTCTCGAGAAGGTTGATCTGGAGTTCGTTCGGGGCTCTGCAGAGGGGAATCCGTCGCCATCGTCATCATCAACCTTCCTCCATCATCAATTTCATGATGCTCACCGCAGTGCGTGAGTAATTCCATCGTAGGCTTGCTGGACGGTGATGGGTTGGATGAGATTTATCATGTAATCGAGTTAGTTTTGTTAGGGTTTGATCCCTAGTATCCACTATATTCTGAGATTAATGTTGCTATGACTTTGCTATGCTTAATGCTTGTCACTAGGGCCCGAGTGCCATGATTTCAGATCTGAACCTATTATGTTTTCATGAATATATGTGAGTTCTTGATCCTATCTTGCAAGTCTATAGTCACCTTATTATGTGTTATGATCTGTTAACCCTGAAGTGACAATAATAGGGATAATTACCGGTGATGACTGTAGTTTGAGGAGTTCATGTATTCATTATGTGTTAATACTTTGGTCCGGTATTCTATTAAAAGGAGGCCTTAATATCCCTTGGTTTCCAATAGGACCCTGCTGCCACGGGAGGGTAGGACAAAAGATGTCATGCAAGTTCTTTTTCATAAGCACGTATGACTATATTCGGAATACATGCCTATATTATATTGATGAACTGGAGCTAGTTCTGTGTCACCCTATATTATAACTGTTGCATGATCGATTGCATCCGACATAATTCTCCATCACCGATCCAATGCCTACGAGCTTTTCATATATTGTTCTTCGCTTATTTACTTTTCCGTTGCTGCTGTTACAATCACTATAAAACCAAAAATATTACTTTTGCTACCGTTACCATTACTATTATATTACTTTGCTACTAAACAATTTGCTGCAGATATTAAGTTTCCAGGTGTGGTTGAATTGACAACTCAGCTGCTAATACTTGAGAATATTCTTTGGCTCCCCTTGTGTTGAATCAATAAATTTGAGTTGAATACTCTACCCTCGAAAATTGTTGTGATCCCCTATACTTCTGGGTTATTAGACATCTATCGGCATCAAATGGCACCGTGCCCTATTCCGATTGAGCACTCAACGACCCTTGATCGATCCCTTCAGAGAACATGCTCTTCAGCTTGATCCGCGTCTAGAAGGACCACCTACATCATTGGTGTTTCATCTGTGTAGTCCTTTATGTCGGACGACTCAACATAGTGCTCATATATGTACTCCATGTCCGAATCCATTTCTTCAAATAAGGGACAAAAAATTAGCAGGGGCATTTCACCAGACACTTCTTGGGGGTGGTGGCTACGATAGGGACGGGTGGTACCTGCACGGCGGTGGACGGACGAGAGGTGTGGTGCAGCCAAGGACAAGCAGCATGGAGGCCTGGTGTAGCGGTGGGGGTCACGGAGTCCCGACAACAGGTTGGCGGGTGGCCGGGGTGGTACAACGGCATCAGCGGTAGTGATAGAGAAAGCGGATGCAAAGAAAGAGGAAAGGATGTAGACACGGGGTCCGACAAAGGTTTTGGGTGTCGAAGGCCTACGTGGCTAGTGTCGGACTCCTGCAAAGCTTCCCCTAGTTTGCTTCCAGTTTACCGGAAAACGGATGTCCGAACTGGTCCGCAAACCGATGAGGGATGTTGTTGTATGGCAAACTTCATCCAAACAACCTAGTTTGAACGCTTGCGGGAGATTTGAGGGTCCTCTTCGGAGATGGCCTAAGTGACACATTCCAAAACACATCGTCATGCTCACGAGGTCGAAATACACAAAGCAGAACATGACACAAGTGCGCACACCTAGAGGTTGCGGGCTTAGTTAGTTAGTTCTCCTCTTGTAGCATGCATGGTTAAGTCGTGAATCTCCTCGTCACAAAGGCACGAAAGTTCCGAAATCTCTTGTCCCTTTCACTCATATAAAAAATAGCCTATACGCTATAGAACTGATGTCTGTTCTAAGACGTTTTTGAGCGAATGCTCCACGCGGCATTGTTTTGAGGCGCACAAATCTGGACCTCTTTGTTAGGAAGGCCATTGACGGGAAACGATCAGGCATAACACAATCGTTCCATCGATTGATGCCTCATGGGGGAAAGACCTTCGGGAGGGAATTTTCTTTGTCCTGTATTAACAGCATGGCAATTTTTTTATGTAACCTGTCAGTTCTTTTGGTGCAACATGATAAATTCTTGAAGACATGCGCGGCAATTAGGGCTGAAATTCGAGCCGAGTCGAGCCAGCTCGCTAGAGCTCGTTTCGTTAACGAGTTAGCTCGACTCGACTCGTTATTATAACGAGCTCAAATTCAAGATTGGCTCGACTCATATAACTCGCGAGCTGACTCGTTTAGCTTGTTAAGCTCGTTAAAAATATGAACATAAAACCCTCAAATATTATAAAAATGATTATGTATATATTAGACATATATATCACTAACAGTAGTAATTTCCTTGTAACGCATGAGTCTTCTAGGCGGTTGGGCCTTCAATGGCTAAGCCTTGTGTTGTACGCCTAGGACATAGGGTGCTGAGTGGCTGATTTTTTTTTGTATTGGGAGTGGCTGATCTTTTGTACCGAGCCTAACGAGTTACACGAGTACTCGTGAGATTGTCTCGTTTAACTTGGTCTATAAACGATCTTAAACTAAAGCTTGGCTCGACTCGTTATTCTTCGAGTTTGAGTCAGATTCGAGGCGAGTCACGAGTTACTCGTTTAGCTCACGAGCTTCGAGCTTTTTTTCCAGCCCTAGCGGCAATTCTCTTCTACAGCATGGCAAATCTCCAGCTATGGCATGACAATTGTCCTCTTTTGTGGCATGGCAAATCATGAACATTTTGTGGCAACTTTCTCCCTCTATAAAATGGCAAAACAAATGCCACGTGCAAATCTCTTGCACGCATGACAATTTACTCTTCTGCAGCATGGCAAATTCCTAACAATTTACTCTTCTAGCATGGCAAAAAAATTAACATGGCAAATCTTTCAATAACAACATGGCAAATATATTTGTTATAGCGTGACATCTTTTGAGCGGTCATCGAATGTGGTTTTGAATGGAACACTTTTTGGTGTCGCCGTTTGCTGAAACGAATCTTGTGCGAAAACTTTTGTTTGCTCACCTCCTAGGGGACGTGAGCGCATTATTGGTCTCCCAAATAAAACATCATGTGTCAGCATGGCATTCTTTCAGTCGAACTCAAATTCCTCCATCCGCATCTCAAGAAAAAAAAACTCTACCCGCTACTCGCTGGATCGTGCCGACTGGACCGACAGACAGACATAACGGTCGCCATGACAAAGAACTTTCCAGTAATTGAAGCTGCATCGAGTTCTCTCCCCGTGCTGTCGACGTGTGTGTGGTGGACGGCAGCGCCGTCTGACTCATCATCACTCCCCGGACAGCGACGCCGCCAACGTATCCAAATCACCAAGTTGAACCGAGAAACCGTGTTGGTTCCGATGGACACTAGCTATGGGCTACTATTCCATGTCATCTGTTAATCCTCCAACCCGAACCCCCGACGCTCTCAGTCACGTGAAGGAAAAGACAGCGATCCGTATGGATGGATACCTTTGCAAACTTGGCTCGACTCAGAAAGTCGTGTGCACGATGCAAAAAGTAGTAAGGCCTCCTTTAGTTTAGAGTGATTTTATAGAAATTCTAGAGGATAGGATTTCTATAGGATTTTTTCCTTAAGAGCTTTTTGGTTCATAGGAATGGATTTCTATTTTTATATAGGATTGGTTCTCATCTTTCATATTTTATAGAAAAATAAAAATAAGCCTAGACTCAATGGAAAAATTCCTTTGATGTGAACCAAATGACATCTCATTTTCTATTCCTGCTTATAAGATTTAAGATACATGTCATCTCATTTTCTATAAATTTTTCTATTTCTATGATAATTCTATCCTATGAACTAAAAGAGGCCTAATAGCATCTACAGTCGGGCACTCCAAACACATCTTAAATGGGACGCACGGACCGGTCATTGATCGATCAGAAAAAATCGATCAACCGAATGCTTAAACCGGCCTCAAACATCTGGATTGTTCGGTGCCCACATATTCAGCCCAAATCTAGGGCACGCCCGGGCGCGTTCGCCTGATAGGCCCGCCACCGACCTCATAGGTGTCCCACTAAATCCCCAATCCGGCTTCCAGCTCCGAACCCTAGCTCACTCCGCTCGCTTTTCTTGCTCCGTCATGTTCTCTCTCCTCCCGCATTCTGATCCAATCCGGCGCGATTTTGAGCTCCAGCTCTGACCTTGACTCCGACGAGGAGTTGGCCCTTCGCATTGCCTTGGAGCGGTCCAAAGTGGAGACCGGGGGCAGCTCCGGATCAGCAGCGTCGCCGCAGCTCCCGCACTGGCCCAACGTGAAGCTGGAGCTGGACCCTCCTGGCCCGCGCTCAGCTTTGGCAGGACAGCGCAGTCCACACCGCCCTCGTGACGTCCACTTCCCCGTC
Source organism: Triticum urartu (assembly GCF_056163025.1). Taxonomy (NCBI): domain Eukaryota; kingdom Viridiplantae; phylum Streptophyta; class Magnoliopsida; order Poales; family Poaceae; genus Triticum; species Triticum urartu. The sequence goes on from NC_141879.1 coordinate 653,270,845, forward strand.
GGCCGCTCCTCCGCGTGGGCAATGGTGGGTGCTAGGGCCCGCACGCACACTCTGAAATCGAAGGCGCGCGCCGCCGGCCACAAAAGGCAACGGGCAAGGGAGAGGGAGGCGGCAGAGCGGTCCGTGCGTCGTCGCCGCGGGATGCCGGTGGAGCCCGGCAAAGGACTAGCGGCTCCCCACATGGGACTGCCGCCAGTCCTTCACGACAGCAGAAACAGACGCTCGCTGCCTACGGCGAAAGAACGCAAAGACAGTCCGGCTAGTCATAGCGGGAGGTAAAGGAGACTGTGGCGGAGGCGTCTCGGCTCGCCAAGCTGAAGCGGCAGCAGGACAAGGTCGTCCGCTGGATGAAGGGGTTCATCGTCTTGTACTCCTCCGACTCCGACAACGACAACTCCACCTCCAACAACGACGATCAAGATCCTCCACCAGCCGCGGACGCCTACAGCTGCGCCCGGCAACCGAAAGTGCAAAAGCCTGGCGCAGAAGTGGTGATCCCTACCGTTTTTAACTGTTGATGTTTAAGAACTTGTCCAGCGAAAAACTTAAATAATCTTTTGGATGATGTGAAGCTTGTTTATGTCCGTTTGCGGCCGATTTTGTTGTTCATTTGCGGCCGATTTTATTGTTCGTTGTTTGATCACAAGCCAACCAGGAAAGTTCCCTCCAACGCACGCATGACGTGCGCTTTCACGCTGTCCCGACCCCTGAGATAGCCATTAGCCCACACGGATAGATGGGTTACCTTTGCATAGTACTTTTTTTGATAAACTTTCCATCTATTCATTTCTAATCATGATAGTATAATGAACATTAAAAATAATAAAAATTACATTCAGATCCATAGATCACCTAACGACGACTACAAGCACTTAAGCGAGCCGAAGGCGCGCCGCTGCTATCGCCCCTCCCTTGCCAGAGTCGGACAAACCTTGTTGTAGTAGACAGTCGGGAAGTCGTCGTGCTAAGGCCCCGTAGAACCAACGCACCAGAACAGCAACCGCCATCGAAAAGTGTAGATAAGAAGGATCCAATCTGAAGACAAACGAACAAAGACGAACGACGAACAGATCCGAGCAAATCCACCAGATACAGATCCACCGGAGGCACACCTCCACACGCCCACCGACGATGCTAGACGCATCACCGGAACGGGGACTAGGCGGGGTGACCTTTATTCCATCTTCAGATAGTAGCCACCGTCTCGTCTTCTTGAATAGGACACAAACCCTAACAAATCTCGAAAAAGGATCTAAAAACGGAGTCCTCCCACCGGCAAGGGCCGGGATCCACTCCGTCCCCATGGCCCTAAGGCCACGGTAGACGGGGCGGACCGACGCCGGCGTCGGCGGGAGGCAGAGAAACCCTAGTTTTCTTGGATAGGAGGCGGCTGGCTAGAGCTCCAAATACTATATACAAGGCCTGACAGACATCCTAAACCTTTGCATATTTTTTTGTTAAAAAAATAATGATTTTTTTGAAAAACTTTTAATCTATTCATCTTTAATCATGGTAGTACAACGAACATAAAAAGTAATAAAAATTACATCTAAATACATAGACCACCTAGCAACGACTACAAGCACTGAAGCGAGTCGTTGGCGCGTCGCCGTCATCACCCCTCCCTTACAAGAGCGGGCAAAACTTGTTGTTCTACACAGCTAGGAAGTCGTCGTACTAAGACCGCATAGGACCAGCGCACCAAAACAGCAACCACTGTCGTTGAAGAGTAGCGTAGATCAGAAGGATCCAATAAGACACGCGAACGTAGATGAATTACGACTAGATCCGAGCAAATCCACAAAGGACATATCCCCGAAAACACACCTCCACACACCCACCAACGATGATGCCATGGCCCTAAAGCCACCGAAGACGAGGCGGACCTACAGCGACACCGGCGAGAGACAAAGAAAACTTAGGCTATTTCTTGAAGGAGGAGGGGGCCTGTTCCATAAAATTAATAATTTGGTAAAACTAAGTGATAATTTTCAGCCCCTCACAAAAATTACGAACTATGAGGGCTATGACGAGATGTTAGCAACGTCAGCCAATACGTGTTTGCTCATCTTTTTTTCTCTGAAAGGAGGTTGTAGCCTTCAACCTGTGCGCGGCAGTGTAATGCACACAACTATTTCTTATTTAATTAGCGTAAGGCAACAAACCAGAAAACATCAACAAGTACAGGCATAGCAAACCACGATCGAATCATAACAAGATATGAAATTAGCACCTATGATCAACGGTGATGCCAACCTAAAGTATATGTGAGGTCAATGGTATTTTTTGAATCTTTTTCTTCATTATAAACAGTAATTAAACACTATTTTAGGCTTATTTTTAAAAATGTTGTGGGGTTTGTTGACCCCACAGCTAACACGTAGCTTCGCCGCTGCCTACGACCAAGTCATTTTTTTCTGAATCAACACCTTCAAGAAGGAATAAGCATCCTTGTGTTGTCATTGTCAAGTCTGGTCAGAGATATAGTTGCATTGGCCAGTACTTCAATCTTGATGATGGATCTTCCAATAGTTGCATTGGCCAGAACTTCAATTAGGTCGGGAAGACATTAGCAAATTTGTGGGACGCCTTCCCAACTTGGACCACAGCCTCAGCCGTCAGGAGGGCCGCCCATATCTTGGGGCAGATGTGGCCATCCTACCATCAGTGAGTCGACATGTACCATCCACTATGGATGTGTTTGGTTGCTCGCATTAGGCCCAACCAGGCTTGGGCGGGCAGTTTTCAGCCTTTTTGGTTGCCTGATCCATATCAAAATCTTGGCTCGCACGAAACTTAAAGCAGTGCTCAGCTAGGCCCATTAGGAATGGCCGAATCGGCCGTTTCCAGCGAGCCAGGCTCGAGCGATGCAGGGGAGAGGAACGCTGCACCGCACAACTGCGACAGGGAGATGGCGGGAGCGAGGGCGCATCTTCGAAAAAGTGGCAGGGCGAATTCGAGTCACCGTCTGCCGATTCGGTCGCCCTATATATCCAAGGTAACCGCCGCGGCAAAACTCCCACCACCATTTTTTCCCTCTCGAGCTTTCCCTCCGGCGCAGATCCCCTTCGACAACGAGGTAAGCGGCACAACTACTCCAGCAACCAGTTGGCTGCTGTGGCGGATCGACTACTCCTCCTCTCCGACGTGCCAGGCACCTCCTCCGCGGCTCTTCCGATGGCGTCTATAAGTTCAATCACCACCTCCTCTCTTTTTTGCGGGGTAAAAAGGAATTTCATTACTCAAGGAGGCCGCTCAACCATACAATGATTTACAATGTCATGCAAGCCAGATCCCAACCACACGGCGGTGCGAGGGGTACTACGACCATAAGCGGCAAGAGCATGACTAGCAGTACTTTGAGAACGACTAATATGGCTAATAGAAATCTTCCGAGGGTCATCTGCAATTAACCCAAGAACACCTCCTCTCTACTAGTTCTAGCTAGATCTGTCGATGTGGTAGGGTTAGATTGGAATCTTCCGATATGTTTGACTGTGATGTTGTGGTAGCTATTTATGATGAATGGAAAGCATCACGCGGGCTTGGTTGGACCTAATGCAGGCAACCAAACATGCCTTACGTAAAACCCGTAATTTGTTTTATGTAAGTCTAGCATTGCTCCGAAACTTCCAAAATCTTTTGTCTCTTCCACTCAGAAACAAAGCAAAGTATCAAGGTTTCCCAAAAAAACAAAACAGAGGATCATCCTCACATATTCTTCAGACGAACTCAGACTCTACTACCACCTATTCGGCGGATCGTGCCTACTCGGCCAATGTACAGACACGCATAACGACCGAAGCCGGCGACCGAGGAATCATATCGGGTCCCCGTCCACGCTGCCGACGTGTGTGCGGTGGACAACATCCCCCACGTCGACTCATCACTCCCCGGACAACGACGCCGCCGGCCAGCGTACTGCGTACGTACGTACCCAACTTTCCCCGGGAAACCGTGTGGGTTCCGACGGACGGACGGACACCCGTCCGCTCCCCAGCCGCGGCCGCACGCGCAGGCGTGCACCCAGGGGCATAGACTAGACTTGCTATGCCGGCGTCAACCGGCGATTCGTCAAGGTTCCAACCCGAGCCCGGAGCCCCTGAAGCTTTCAGTCCCGTGAAAGTTACGTCGAACCGTCTTGATGGATACGATGCCTTGGCGAACTTGGCCCCGAGAGGTCGACGAGGCCTGACACGTTGCATGTAAAGTCGCAGTTCCCTTGCGTTCAGCTCGGAAGATCACCCTGGAGTGCAGTGGCCCCGAGCTCTTCAAATACCCCCAACCACCCTTGTCTCTTCCTCATCCCAAAGCTCACCACACCACGCACGCGGCGATCACAAAGTGCACTTGCAAAGTTGCACCGCTCGAGTCGAGCCACACGTTTGATATTCATAAGTGCAGTTAGGAACTACTCACTGATCTTCCAGACATGGCGAGTCCTCGCGGTCTGGCAGGGCTCCTCTGCTTCGCCCTCGCGGCCGCGGCAGCGAGCGCGGCGCAGTACCGGGTCGGCGAGCAGCGGGGGTGGAGCGTGCCGGCGGCCGGCGCCGAGCCGCTGAACACGTGGTCGTCGAGGATGCGGTTCATCATCGGCGACCAGCTCCGTAAGTTCCACGCCCGACCGAACGACCGGACGAACGAGGGCTCCTGGCCATGCATGGTGAACTGACGGCTTTTTTGCTCTGTTTTTTTGACAGTGTTCGTGTACCCCAAGGACACGGACTCGGTGCTGCTGGTGGACCAGGCGGCGTACAACGCGTGCAACACCACGACCTACATGAGCAAGTTCCAGGGCGGCAGCACCGTCTTCACGCTCGACCGCTCCGGCCCCTTCTTCTTCATCAGCGGCAACGAGGCCAGCTGCAAGGCCGAGCAGAAGCTCATCGTCGTCGTGCTCTCCGTCGACCACACGCCGCCGGGCCTCCTGCCGCCGCCCCCTCCCCCCTCCATGCCGCCGTCGTCCGCGCCGCCCATGCCCAGCCCGACGTCGCCTCCTTCCATGACGCCGCCGTCCGCCGCGCCGATGCCCAGCCCGATGTCGCCGCCTTCCATGACACCGCCGTCCGCCGCGCCGATGCCCAGCCCGATGTCTCCTCCTTCCATGATGCCGCCGTCCGCCGCGCCGATGCCAAGCCCGATGTTTCCTCCTTCCATGACACCGCCGGCCGCCGCGCCGATGCCCACCCCGATGTTCCCCCCTTCCATGACACCGCCGTCCGCCGCACCGATGCCGAGCCCGATGTCTCCGGCGGCTGCACCCGGGGCAACCCCGGACTCGCCACCATCGCCGACTGGTCTAGCGCCGTCGCCGGGTACACCGGGAGGCGGATCATCGCCGGGCACCCCTGGATCCGACGCGAGCAGCCCGCCGGCGCCGGGCGCTGACGGGGCCAACTCGACCACGCCGGGGAGCGCGGCTGCTCCGGTGACGGCAGGCCTGATCGGCACGCTTGCAGCAGGCATCGGCTACGCCATGCTCGCTATCTGAGTGTTCTTTTCTTTTGTATAGTGTGTAAATTGCGAGATGCCACTCATGCTCTGCAGAGGATTTACCTTTGAACGTACAGTATTTGTTTTCCGATGGTGAAATTATAATAAGAGATAGTACGTTTGAGCTTTTTATATTCTTTTTTGAACGATGCTTGGGTCCCGAAGGACCAAGAAACTTAATTAATTAAACTTGGAACAGAGCTACAGTGCAGTTTACAACCGGACCGAAACTGAAGAGGAAAAAGTACAGACCGATCATGACATTTGGAAGAAGGTCCCAAAAAGAGAAAGAGAAACGAAATCGGGACTTGAGCATCCGCTCGGCTTAGGCCGATGTTAGGGCCCAGCTGACCGGCTAAGCGCTCGATCGGTCACCTCCCTGGCCGTTAGATGCGAGCACGCCTGGCCACTGATCCTCTTCCTTGCCTAGGCTCTTCTTGCAAAACAGCTTGCAATAGCATGCCTCGCAGCTCCGCGATGCACGCGGGCGGCAACATGCCACCTTTCGCAGCTCCGCTTGATGCGCTTCTCGATGAGGAAAAACCGACCGCCGTTGAAGCACCATCAGCTCGCCGCACTGGTCGCAAAAACATAGTCGATGTTGAAGCTTTTTTCGACATGGTGCACTGCCGCATATCCCGCCCGCGCAGCTCCTCGTAACTCGTCGTCGATGCTTGCAGCTCTCGTCGTGGTTGTAGCATCTGCCATTGACGGTCGCCAGCACTGCCACAAATTGCTTGCATATTGCCCCTCGCAGTCGCATGGTTCCAACTTCCTTGCGACATGGTCGCAGGCTCGCATCGCACACCCCGCATAGCAACTTCGCCCCATCCCCAATGGCAACATCCTCGTTGCTGGCTCGAGCATTCAGCGACCATGGTTACAATGAAAACCGTCAACACCGTAGCATCGTCTCTTGCCGGTTCTAGCAACCTTCATGGCCCGCTGCAGCATCTGCCACAGCCGGTTCCAACAGCGTCATCAATAGATTCCAGCACCCCCGTGGCCTCGATCGCAGCACCCCATGTTGGTTCCAACATTCATCGACCATGGTTGCAGCGAAAAACGTCACCGTCGTAGCATCGTCTCCAACAACCTCCTTGCCGGCTACAGCATCCGCCACCACCGAGGGTTCCAACATCACCATTGGTCGATTCCAGCACCGGATGGCCACAGTTGCAGAACCCCACAACAGTCGAGGCAGCTCGAATGTCCACGAGTTGCACCGAGAAGGGGAAGAGCTTGGGTCATGCGGGAGTGAAAGAAGGAAAGGTGTGCTACTCATTAGGTCAAAGGAGATGAAGATGTGCGCGGCATGGATGGGGGAAAATGTACCGCGAGAAGCATTAGGGGAAGAGACGAGGTCAGAAGCATCAGGGGAAGACGAGGTCAGAAGATGAGGGGAAAGTGGAAGGCAGTGGGCGTGCCGCATGAGACGTGCGGCATTTGCAGGCCCGACGGCTGATGTCGAGGAAGGAGACCAGCAGTTGACCACATGTATTGTACCACCACCACGGTGCCTCCTCTCCTTACCCATCACCATAGTGTTCAAAGTCAAACAGAAGATCCTTCTCCAGACCATCTACCCAACTGCAGCAGCTTCTCTGACCACCATGGCACACCATCTCAACTACAGCAGCTTCTTCTGCAGCCACCATGGCCAAAGCAGAGAGCACGCAGTCGGGTTTATTTGGATCTCAGGGTAGCCCCTCCAACTAATCTTCGGTAACCAGAGGCAGGGGACACTCAAGGGGGTCAAAGGGGGGTACATGCCAATGACCAAAAGACCTTTCTAGAAAATGGAGTCATGAGGCAGAACCGTTGAACATGAACATAGAACAGAGTACCATATTAAAGACTGTTATTGCAAAGCACCGGGCACTATGGGTGACAGTTCTCACAGCACCAATGCATCACCAAAAAGATGACTAGCAACCAATGTGAATTAAGATATCACTCCATTTCAAGGTTTCCATAGACTGAAAAGCTAGTTTTTTGCATAAATACCACAAGTTTCTGAACCAAAAATAGGATCCAAGCAACATTCATAGTACGACTAACAGCAAATGATCCTCAACAGAGCAAAATTAAAGCTCCTCATGACATTCATAGAAACAGCAGGACTACCCAGAGAGGAGTAAGTTTCTTGATTGCCACCAGTAGAGTTGGAAGATAGCCTACAGCCTCCTTCCCCTCCTTCCTCCCTTCCGGCGGGTGCTGTCAGTGGGAACTGGAGTCACGTCCTCTGCAGCACAAGAACAAGCATTATGGTCAGGCATATGCAGACACAATAAGATGGGACATATGTGCTTCCACAAACACTATATCAGAAAGCGTTGCGTACCAATGCGCCCAATTTTCATCCCAGAACGAGCAAGAGCCCTGAGAGCAGACTGAGCTCCAGGTCCAGGTGTCTTGGTCTTGTTGCCTCCAGTGGCACGGAGCTTAATGTGCAGTGCGGTAATACCAAGCTCCTGAAAGAACAGAATAAACTCTGAGACAAAGCATCTCAAGGGAGCAATGCAGCACTACATCCTAGTCATGTACCGGCATTCCAAGCATCAGTCTAATGAAGAGAATACAACTGGTAATAGGCACAGCTGAAAGTGAAGCCTTGATATTTGAGGATGCATACCTTGCAACGTGTAGCAACATCCTGAGATGCAAGCATAGCAGCATAGGGTGAAGACTCATCACGATCAGCCTTGACCTTCATTCCACCTGGATGGTTTAGAGGAATAACAGTGCATATTAAGTACCATCACTAACAGTGTGAATGCAAGTAATGGCATAGGAAAAGATGCATACCAGTGATCCGCACCAGGGTTTCCCTCCCAGACAAGTCAGTCACATGCTGCATAATGAGATTAGAGTCAATACACATGAGACAACAGTGTTGAATGCATAGGTGCTGAGAAGAAAATACTTACGATGAAAGTGTCATTGAAGGATGCGAAGATGTGAGCAACGCCAAAGACATGCTCTCCCTCACGGACAGCCGGTCCAAGGGTGACATTCTCCTCCTTGGGCTCCCTGGTCTTCCTCTTCGACGACTGCAACAACAAACCACAATTTACATTAGACAACCCACTCGGCTAACATGAATGGCAGCATTTACAGAACATTTCTGGTTTCGTGCAGCACAGTCAGCCTAAGTTGATACAAAAATACCATATGTAGCTTTAGGAGGAATAAATTATGTGTGGGTGTGGCTGATGGCCATGGGTTTCAGTAAATTCTAGTAGAAGCTGACCAACTGGCAGCAGATTTACTGAGTTAGAGCATATTGTGCAAACCAACTGTTTGGAGATGATCCGACACTAACAGCATAACTAGAAATACAGGTAGCAACCATGAAAACTCGACAAAAAAGGATGGAGATTAATTCAGTTATCTAAAACCGCCCAACCCCTTCTTCATTCAAGCAGGTTAACTCTATTCATCCACGCTACCCCATTCCACCAAGTGATGCCGAATGCAATTTCCTCCTTCATGGCATACTCGACATTTACTACCATCCACACGGTACAACCGAAGAGAAATACATAATCCTATCGCAGCTTCATCCAATCAACCCTGTCCTAGCATACCACCCTACCTAGAATCAAGCAATCGAGCGCCGCAGCTGTTGCGAATCTACCGAATCTGCGCGCTTTCGGAAGCGAGGAGAAATTGCGACGGCCAGTCGCAGCAACAACCGAATCAGGGGAGAGGAAACGCACCATGGTCGCGTGGAGCGGCGGTGGACCGGAGACGACGACGGCGAGGAGGAGGAGTGCGCGCCTGGTTGAGATCACGATGAGTGCGCCGCCGCCGCCGAAAGCTCAGAGGGTCGGAGGGCGAAGGGGTGCCCGCTTATATACGGGGGTGCCGCCAGCTAGGGTTTAACCCCCCGCCTCCGATCGGCTCAAATGCCGATTTTGCCCTCACGCATGTGTCACTGCAAGTGGGTCCAACGGATTATTGGCGACCCCGGCCGTTAGTTGGGCCGAATGAAATGGTTTCTTCGGGCCCATGTGACACCAGGGTATGAATGGGCTGGATGCTGGGCATTTTCGTCCCTGGGTCGCCCGATAGAGAGGAGCGGAGAAGGAGGGGTGCTGCGTTCGGCAAGGATGAATCGCTCCCGAGTGTATTGATTCTCTGGTTGCTCTGATTTCTTTCGAGGACTCATTGACAAACCATTTTGAGAAACAAAGATTTATAGAAACCACCCTTTAAATCATCCCAATGGAACCATATCCTTGTCAGTTTTGGTATATTTTTTACCCTCAAAACTATGGAACCGTATAAATCAACCCTTCTGTGGTTTTAAAGCCACCATGTCCAATTATGGGCGGTATTGGCCAGTGTTGAGAGCGTTGACTCCCTTTTTCTTTTCCCTATGTGTATTTAAAAAATTATCACCTACTAAAAATGTTTATTGTGTGTATCTAAAAAATATTCACCGGGCATTCTTTTAAGAAAACACATTCAAGTACACCCAAGAAATGTATATTACTATTTACTAGCAAAAACCAAACGGATCAAAACTAGAAACTAGAAAGGAAAAAGGGGGGGGGGGGCAGAGAACGGAAAGAAAAATGAACGAAAGCTGACAAACAAAGAAAAAAAATGGTGAGAAACCGCTGCACAAAACGAACACCTAAATTGGGCCGGCCCACGTGTTTGCCACCAATTTGACGCAATAGGCAGGCTGTAAAATTAGGTTAGTGTGAGGTCTGCGATTCAAGTAGATTGATACTACATCTTGATTTGCTCTTCTCTTTTTGTCATGCTTAGAAAAATCCACTTGAATTATATATCGCAAAATTATGGACATTGTGCTTTCTCGGAGTGCCAATTTTTTTTCTCAATTTAAGTGAAAGAAACTTTATTATACGGAATTTTACCATTGTGTGGTGTTATCTTTTTGAAGTATTTGAACCTTTTTTATGGATCTACTATTCATGCTTGTAATAGGTGCCTCTATGCATATCAAAGTACATAATTTCTTGAATAAGACACATACTGTCAATCCCCAATAGATCATGTTGTTAAGATTAGTTCCTCAATTGGCATATAGGTTATTCTGAATCTTAGGAGTTGTTTGGATATCACCAGCACCAGCCCCACCAGAACAGGGCATGCCAAATTATTCGTAGATCAATATTATCTATGTTATACAATTTTTACCAGATTTTAAGAAGAGGATGTCAATTGGAAGCAGGTGCACCATAAGCTTAAGCTCTACTAGAGGTTGGTGCTCTAACCTCTGAGTCGATTTCTTATGTACACTTTATTGTTTTCGTTGTTTCCATTGCCCCTATAAGATTTATGAGCTTCTATTCACCATGAATCCTAACTAGTGACAGAAGATTCACAAGACTTGTACTAAATTTTCCTAAAGAATTGAATCAAAACACTCGCTTAATGCACCAAAAATTCCTAATAGCAACCAAAGAATACTTAAATTAACTCGGGCTAACATTAAGTGGTCGAGAACATTTGTAAAGACCATGGAACCTCATCAATAGTAACAGGAACCGAGGATATACACAACAACTAGGACAAATCTTTCTTGGTACCACCGTCTGCACTTTATCTCCGATTCTTGGTATGTCATGCAATATTGCCTAGCCTAATGAGAAGAGTCCACAAAATCACGGTAGCATCTCCAAACCCGTTCATGATTGCATATTATGCTATTTTTGCATATGCACACATATCCAGCATTTTCAAATCCCTGGTACCTCCCAAACCTATAACAAACTCAAATAAATCCTACTATTTTGGACATGACAAACAAAGCTGAGCTACTCAGTCAGGGAGGGGTCTGTGTCTATGACATGCACTCTAGTAGTCCAAGTTTTTGATGTCTTTTATAGCCGGAGATTTCTATGCAGATGAGTAGTTGTTTCATTTATTTCTGTCATTACTCCTGCAACTCATATATTGTCCATTACATGCTCGCTGACTTGATTTAATAGGTACACATGATGAATCTGTCACATCCATATCCATATGATCCATCATGTCTTTATTGATCCATGTCTATGCAGTTTTGTAGGATACGAGCCAATGAGTGAAGAATTAGCAAGTGTGTTGCTGAGATACATGTTCAATGTGGTGCTAAGCATTATACACATCGGTGATGAAATATTTGTTGGTGTATCGGCTCCATATAAAACAATATGGTAGCGGACGTGCAAGCTTTGCCCAAGAAAATGGGCATACTGTGAAACAACCTACCAAAATATTTTATTAAAATAACACATCTTAGCAAAAAAACACATGAAAGCTAAGAAATTATTACCCAACTTCAAGCAACTACAAGGGGTATTTCTCCAGCAAAAAAACTATGAAGGGTATTTCACGCATCATTGTAGAGATTGCGCAACAACAGTCCTAACTAAACCAAGAGCCAAAATTGTCAAACTGAATTCATAAGGAACATTTTACTTGTCTCTCAGATCTGAAGACAGTTATTGTCGGAGGCCGAAGGGGTGCCCGGTTATATACGAGGGTGCCGCCAGCTAGGGTTTAACCCCCTGCCTCCGCTCAGCTTGAATACCAATTTGACCCTCATGGATGTGTCACTGTAGGTGGGTCCTGATTTTTATTGGCGATACATGGTAATAGTTGGGCTGGGTGAAATGGGTTTCGTCAGGACCATGTGACACCGTAAGGTTTGAATGGGCTTGACATTTTCGTCTCAAGGTCACCTCTTGCTTGGTGGACTGTGGTTAGTGAGCCGACCTCCTCGGATCTCATCGTCAATGTCTTGAGGGATTCACCGTAAGCTCTGCTACAGGAGATATTCTGCCTTGTAAGCTCTACTATAGGTTCATGCTCTAACCTCTGATTTCTTACATACTATTTATTGTATTAGTTGTTTCTATAGCCCTAAAGAGATTTCTGAACCTCCATTCACCGTGACCCCAGACTCTCGACAAAAAGATTCACAAGAGTCAATGTACTATTGTCCTAAAGGATTAAATCAAAGCACTTGCATGATGCACCAAGAAGTCCTAACAACAATCAAAGAATAATTAATTAACTCGAGCTAAATTTAAGTGGTCGAGAATATTTTTAGAGACCGCGGAAATTCTTTGCACTAATTAAGATAGTACTCCCATTGTCATGGACCTCGGACACAACGACTGAGGGAGTCCTGGATTAGGGGGTGTCCGGATGGCCGGACTATACCTTCAGCCGGACTCCTGGGCAATGAAGATACAAGATTGAAGACTTCGTCCCGTGTCCGGAAGGGACTTTCCTTGGCGTGGAAGGCAAGCTTGACGATACGGATATGTAGATCTCCTACCATTGTAACCGACTTTGTGTAACCCTAACCCTCTCCGGTGTCTATATAAACCAGAGGGTTTTAGTCCGTAGGACAACATATAGAACAACAATCATACCATAGGCTAGCTTCTAGGGTTTAGCCTCTCCAATCTCGTGGTAGATCTACTCTTGTACTGCCCATATCATCAATATTAATCAAGCAGGACATAGGGTTTTACCTCCATCAAGAGGGCCCGAACCTGCGTAAAACTTCGTGTCCCTTGCCTCCTGTTACCATCCGGCCTAGACGCACAGTTCGGGACCCCCTACCCGAGATCCGCCGGTTTTGACACCGACATTGGTGCTTTCATTGAGAGTTCCTCTGTGTCGTCTGAAAGTGCGTTATATCGACTAGAGGGGGGTGAATAGGAGATTTTTATGAAAGTCTTCAAAACATGGAAGTTATGAAGACAAACGATAGAAATAAACCTATTACCCTGCAGCGGAAGGTAGACTACACTAGGCAAGCCATAGTCAAGTATTCAATAGAGTGAAAGCACAATGACTAATAGCAGCAATGTAGTAAGGATCAGGTAGGAAGATATTGTGAAGCCACACAAAACACGCAGTCACTCAGTGAAGACAAAAGATAGTGCGAACATACAATCACTTCACAAGGAGTAACAGTAAGTAAAGGGAAGGGAAGATGAAACCAGTGACTCGCTGAAGACAATGATTTGTTGGACCAGTTCCAATTGCTGTGACAACTGTACGTCTGGTTAGGGCGGCTAGGTATTTAAACCTTAGGACACACAGTCCCGGACACCCAGTCCTGAACACGCAGCTCAGGACACCCAGTGCTCACCGTATTCCCCTTGAGCTAAGGTCACACAGACCTCGCCCAATCACTCTAGTAAGTCTTCAAGGTAGACTCCCAAACCTTCACAGACTTCGTTCACCGGCAATCCACAATGTCTCTTGGATGCTCAGAACGCGACGCCTAACCGGCTGGAGGATGCACAGTCCTCAAGTGTAATAAGTCTTCAGATCACACAGACAAGAAGACTTAAGTGATGCCTAATTCTCTTTGGCTCTGGGTGGTTAGGGCTTTATCCTCGCAAGGAATTCTCTCTCAAAGGCTTCGAGGTGGGTTGCTCTCAAACGACAAAAGCCGTACTCTGAATCTGAGCAGCCAACCGTTTATGGTTGTAGGGGGTGGGCTATTTATAGCCACTTGGCAACCCGACCTGATTTGTCCGAAATGACCCTGGGTCACTAAGGAACTGACATGTGTTCCAACAGTCAGATTTCAAACTCACACGGCAACTTTACTTGGGCTTCAAGCAAAGCTGACTTGCCCGACTCTGGACAAGATTTGCTCTCAAAGTCTTCACTCGAAGACATAGGTTTTGTTTAAGCATCACTTCAGTCATTCTGACTGGTTCTCTTGGACCCCACTTAACAGTACGGTGGTTCCTATGACTCAACACAGAAGAAAGAGAACTACGAAAGATCTAAGTCTTCGAGCTCCATAGGCTTCATGTGGTGTCTTCTCTTGTCATAGTCTTCAATGTGAATATCTTCATATACCACCTTTGACTTCAATGTCTTCATACATTTTTAGGGGTCATCTCTGGTAGAAAAACCGAATCAATAAGGGACTTCTACCTGTGTTATCCTGCAATTCTCATAAACACATTAGTCCCTCAACTAGGTTTGTCGTCAATACTCCAAAACCAACTAGGGGTGGCACATCAGCGTTAGCCCTTTCCATATGCGGCGAGAGGTTTTGGAGTATTGACGACAAACCTAGTTGAGGGACTAATGTGTTTGTGAGAATCGCAGGATAACACAGGTAGAAGTCCCTCATTGATTCGGTTTTCCTACCAGAGATGACCCCTAAAAATGTATGAAGACATTGAAGTCAAAGGTGGTATATGAAGATATTCACATTGAAGACTATGACAAGAGAAGACACCACATGAAGCCTATGGAGCTCGAAAACTTAGATCTCTCGTAGTTCTCTTTCTTCTGTGTTGAGTCATAGGAACCACCGTACTGTTAAGTGGGGTCCAAGAGAACCAGTCAAAATGACTGAAGTGATGCTTAAACAAAACCTATGTCTTCGAGTGAAGACTTTGAGAGCGAATCTTGTCCAGAGTCGGGCAAGTCAGCTTTGCTTGAAGCCCAAGTAAAGTTGCCGTGTGAGTTTGAAATCTGACCGTTGGAACACGTGTCAGTTCCTTAGTGATCCAGGGTCATTTCGGAGAAATCAGGTCGGGTTGCCAAGTGGCTATAAATAGCCCACCCCCTACAACCATAAACGGTTGGCTGCTTAGATTCAGAGTACGGCTTTTGTTGTTTGAGAGCAACCCACCTCGAAGCCTTTGAGAGAGAATTCCTTGCGAGGATAAAGCCCTAACCACCCAGAGCCAAAGAGAATTAGGCATCACTTAAGTCTTCTTATCTGTGTGATCTGAAGACTTATTACACTTGAGGACTGTGCATCCTCCAGCCGGTTAGGCGTCGCGTTCTGAGCATCCAAGAGACATTGTGGATTGCCGGTGAACGAAGTCTGTGAAGGTTTGGGAGTCTACCTTGAAGACTTACTAGAGTGGTTGGGCGAGGTCTGTGTGACCTTAGCTCAAGGGGAATACGGTGAGGATTGGGTGTCCTGAGCTGCGTGTTCAGGACTGGGTGTCCGGGACTGTGTGTCCTAAGGTTTAAATACCTAGCCGCCCTAACTAGACGTACAGTTGTCACAGCAACTGGAACTGGTCCAACAAATCATTATCTTCAGCAAGTCACTGGTTTCATCTTCCCTTCCCTTTACTTACTGTTACTCCTTGTGAAGTGATTGTATGTTCGCACTATCTTTTGTCTTCACTGAGTGACTGCGTGTTTTGTGTGGCTTCACAATATCTTCCTACCTGATCCTTACTACATTGCTGCTATTAGTCATTGTGCTTTCACTCTATTGAATACTTGACTATGGCTTGCCTAGTGTAG
Source organism: Triticum urartu (assembly GCF_056163025.1). NCBI lineage: Eukaryota > Viridiplantae > Streptophyta > Magnoliopsida > Poales > Poaceae > Triticum > Triticum urartu. Next base: position 653,286,613 of record NC_141879.1, read on the forward strand.
TCTACCTTCCGCTGCAGGGTAATAGGTTTATTTTTATCATTTGTCTTCATAACTTCCACGTTTTGAAGACTTTCATAAAAATTGCCTATTCACCCCCCTCTAGTCGATATAACGCACTTTCAGCGTCAGAGGACGACCAATGCTGATGAGTTCGCTGTGCTCGAGCTGAGGAAGGACTGCACCATCTTCTACATGGTCATGGTGACCAATGTCTTCAGCAGTGATGGGATCAGCTGCTGGAAAGTCTTCAGCTTCATGAGCCTCTGTGAAAGCAGGCTCATGGATTGTCAGTTGACGTTCAGCGTCAGGACGAACCATAGAAATGGGTTCAACTATCAAAGGCTCGGTGGGAGCAGCCCGATCTTTCTTGGTCTTCCTCTTCTTCTTCGAGGGGGCAATAGGAGAGGCTTCAGGATGTTTTCTCTTCCTTGCTTCAGCCTCAGCAGTCCTCGTCTTCTTCAGCTCTGAAGCGGTTGACCGGGCCTTTGGCTTCGAGCCAGTCATGCTAGTTGGGAAGACAATGGGATCTGCTTCCTGCCTTGGTGCGTCGGGTTCAGCCGTAGCGGGCTTCTTCTTCTTCTTTGCGGCCATCCTGGGGTCGATGCCAGGACGCCCAAGGGCCTTGCGCTTCTCAGCCTCATTGTAGGCTTGCACACATCTGTCAGCCAGAACCTTCGTGCGCTCACGCGAACCCTGAGCTTCTGCACGTTTCTTGAGAAATGCTTCCTTGAGCTCGTGCAGCATAATCTTGAAGTTCTTCACCTCTTGCACGCTGAGCTTGGCCATATGCTTCTTGAACTAAGATTTCTCAAAGTCAATCTTCTGCTTCAATTCAACAATGCATTGGGCGATAGCTAGCTCTGAAGCAATGGCGCCATGGAAGGCGACACTGAGGCCAATGGGTAGTTGCAGATCTTCGAAGCTGATGTTTGGCGTGTCAAACCACTCGTCAATGAAGTTGTGGATGATGGTTACATCAAAGAGAGGCAGATTATTGAAGATTTCTGCTTCTTCTTTGCTCTTGATGAGTTTCTCAAGAGCGTCATCTGCAAGATCTTCATCACTTGACACATCAATGGCATCATTGCGCAGAATGGCAGCACCTGTTAGCTCTTGGCCGGTGTGTGGCAGAGGCATCTTGACCTTCTGGGGCTTGGAGATGCGTGATAAATCTTCGGACTGCACACTGTCTTCAGGAGGTGCAGTTGCCAGTGGCTTCGCCCGTGAGATTTTTGGTGAAGGGGCAGGCTTTGAAGCTTTAGGCTTCTTCAACTTCTTTGGCTTCGGCGCTGCAGGCGCTTCATCTGATTCAGCGTCAGCTGCAGGCTCATTCACTGCAGTCCCTTGAACCAAGATATGGGTGATGAGGCCTTCAAGGTTGTAGAAAGGACCGACGACATTGGGTTCTGCATCTCGTGTGCCATTAGCCCTTGGAGCTGAGGGACCAGGGTTGAAGTCTAGTCCCAATGTCTTCTTGTTTTGCTTCGCTGAGTTTTGGGCAAACTGAAAGTTGCGCTTGAACAGAATGTCGTCACGACACCATAGTAGTGACGATGGGTGTGCATCAACAGGCTGTGGCCCACGGACCATGCAGGGATAGAAGCCTTGTTCAATGGCTTCATCTCTGGACCTGGGTTGAAGATTCTTGTATATTATGTCTCCCCACGGTCTCTTGATGGCATTTTTCTCAGCATATTCCTGGGTTACAAATCGGTATTTGAACCATTGTTCTGCCCAATATCTTCGAATCCATTGGATTCGGGTCTTGCGCTGATTGAGATCCTCTTCAGGATCTGTCTTGTACAGTTCTGAGAGGTCCTCTGGCAGATCTCTAGATGTTTCTCCACGACGCTTTCTGCCACCCTTCCTTGCTGATTTCTCTGAAGCCATGAACTTTAAACTGAAAGGCTTCAACACGTTCAAAGGCTTCAAAGATTTTCGCTTGCTGGACAAACAGGAACTTGCTTCGGGAGAATTTATATGATGCTGTAAGAATTCTGCAAATGAATGCAGACTATGAGAACCAAGGGATTCTCCCATGGACATGTACGTGTGACAGCATTAAGGTGCGAGGGAAGGGGAAGAGGTCATATGCATTCTCAGAAGATTTTGAATATAAATCAGTTTAGAAGACATTGACCTCATCGTGCGAAGACATTCACTCATAGATAAGGAGTTGGTTCCAGATTTGTACGAATCCAGAGATCAGTACAAGTGAGGAATCTAACTACTTTGTGAAGTACAAGTGAATATACTAGGCATGTTATGAGATGCAGTATGAGAGAGATCTAACTTGTGTGAATAGAAACTGCTTGTGGTAGAAAGTGACAAAGCCATAGGATCAACGGTGCCGTAAAAAGGAAGTTTTATTTACCACACTAAGAACTGCTAGACGGAGTGGAAGATGAGGCCGAGCAGTTCGATCTTCCGTGCCCTAACTTGGCGACGGAGGACACCTACGGCGACGGCGGAGAGGACGATGTCCGCGGTCGGCGTGAAGACGACGTAGGAGAGGTTATGGCAGCGAAGCGCTTCGTCGCCGGCGTCGTCGAGGGCTAGCGGTGGCGCTAGGGTTCGTGCGAGAGTGGAAGAAGAGATAATGACCGCCGTGAAGTGTGTATTTATAGGTACAGGGGCGACACTGCGTTATTACACAGGTGCCCCTGGCGATTCGCATATGAGGAACACGTGGCCATCATACAGAATTTTGGGGTTTGTTCCACGTCCCACGCACGCCTGGATTGTCGGGTGGTCGTTCCTACTTCTCCGGGTTTCATGTGGAGGAATGAGCATTGAAAGTGGACTTAAGGTTTGTCTTTGTATCTTCTGCTGACAAGGACGCAGAGAAGACATTCGACAGTTTCAATAGAATGCATATGATTTGGAGAAATAGAGTTTGAGATAGATAGCATAGAGAGGTTAGGGTCCGATCACATTCACTTAGTTCAAAAGATTCAACTAGAAGACATAGCTATAAGTGAATGCTGTAGAGGACAGAACACTAGTATATATATATATAATCAACATAGTGAAGATAATCATGAAGACATGTTGAGATTGAAGCCAAACCAAATGTGAAGACATAGCAAGGTAACGCCATGAGTGAAACACTTCAAAATAGAACATTTGGTGGTGGCGTTACCCACCGTATAGGAAGTATTAGACCCAGACACGGCGCACAATTATTGTGGCGCTCCGAAGTCAAATTCCACATTAATGTATTCACACTTAGAATGTATGTCTTCATTGATTGAAGATATACTTTACTTCGTGTGTTGCACATCTAAGTCATCAATATGCATAAGGGTTAGGATGTGTGCCTGATCATAGGACATTTGAGGATTCCAGGATATTTAGCTCACACCGTAACTTGCAAAATCTCTTCTCATCCAAGGGCTTGGTGAAGATATCTGCCAATTGCTCTTCAGTGTTGACGTGTATGATATCAATATCTTCCTTCACAACATGATCTCTGAGAAAGTGATGACAAATTTCAATGTGCTTTGTCTTCGAGTGCTGAACTGGGTTGTTGGCAATCTTGATGGCGCTTTCGTTGTCGCAGTAGAGTGGCACTTGCTTCAGATGAATGCCATAGTCTTTGAGCATTTGCTTCATCCACAGAAGCTGAGCGCAGCAAGATCCAGCAGCAATGTATTCAGATTCAGCAGTGGAGAGAGATACACAGTTCTACTTCTTTGAAGACCAACATACAAGTGATCGTCCCAGAAAGTGACATGTGCCTGACGTAGACTTGCGATCAACTTTGTCACCAGCATAATCAGCATCCGAGAATCCAATCAGATCAAACTTTGAGCCCTTTGGATACCATAATCCTAGAGTTGGGGTGTGAGCCAAATATCGAAGAATTCGCTTCACAGCTAAGTGATGCGACTCCTTTGGTGCCGCTTGAAATCGAGCACACATGCAAACACTAAGCATAATATCTGGCCTAGATGCACATAGATAAAGTAAAGAACCAATCATGGAGCGGTATACCTTTTGATCGAACTCTTTACCATTGTCGTCAGGACCCAGATGATGCTTGGCTGGCATTGGTGTTGTGAAGCCTTTGCAGTCTTGCATACCAAACTTCTTCAGGCAATCTTTGAGATACTTCTCTTGGGATATGAAGATGCCATTGCGTTGCTGTCTTATTTGAAGACCGAGAAAGAACTTCAGCTCTCCCATCATAGACATTTGATATTGCTCTTGCATCATATATCCAAACTCTTCACTGTACTTCTGATTGGTGCAGCCGAAGATAATGTCATCCACATATATTTGGCACACAAACAGTTCACCATCATATGTCTTCGTGAAGAGAGTGGGGTCGAGAGAACCAGGTATGAAGCCTTTGCTCTTCAGGAAGTATTTGAGTGTGTCATACCAGGCCCGAGGGGCTTGTTTGAGGCCATATAGTGCCTTGTTGAGCTTGTATACCATGTCAGGATGTTTTGGATCTTCAAAGCCAGAAGGTTGTGCAACATACACTTCTTCTTCAATCTTTCAATTGAGGAAGGCGCTCTTCACATCCATTTGATAAAGAAGTATGTTGTGATGATTTGCATAGGCCAGCAGTATGCGTATGGCTTCAAGTCTAGCCACAGGAGCAAATGTTTCATCGAAGTCAATGCCTTCCACTTGAGTATATCCTTGAGCAACAAGACGGGCTTTGTTTCTGAGAACTTGACCATGCTCATCTTGCTTGTTGCGGTATATCCATTTGGTGCCTATTATGTTGTGCTTCCGAGAATCGGGACGCTTGACCAGTTTCCATACATTATTCAGCTCAAACTGTTGAAGCTCGTCTTGCATAGCTTGAATCCATTCAGGTTCCATGAAGGCTTCCTCAACTTTCTTGGGTTCTGTTATTGAGACGAATGCGAAGTGTCCACAGAAATTTGCTAGCTGAGTTGCCCTTGAACGAGTGAGTGGACCGGGTGCATTGATGCTATCAATTATTCTTTCAATCTGCACTTCATTGGCAACGCGAGGATGTACAGGGCGAAGATTTTGCTCTTGCTGATCATTGTCGTTGTTAGAAGGAATGTCTTCAGGCTGAGCATTGTCTTCATGTTGATCAGGTGCTGAGATGATAAGTTCTTCTTCAGGATGAGCTTCAGAAGGTATAATTTCTCCAGTTCCCATTAGCTTGATTGATTCACTGGATGGAACTTCATCTAGCGCATTTGGCAGTTACTCTCTTTGTGAACCGTTGGTCTCATCGAACCGCACATCCACTGTTTCAACCACTTTGTAATGAAAGAGATTGAAGACTCTATAGGAGTGCGAATCCTTTCCATATCCAAGCATAAAACCCTCATGTGCTTTTGGTGCAAACTTTGAGGTGTGATGTGGGTCCTTGATCCAGCACCTGGCGCCAAATACTCTGAAGTAACTGACATTTGGCTTCTTGCCAGTAAGGAGCTCATAAGATGTCTTGTTCAGAAGCTTGTGAAGATAAACACGATTGATTGTATGGCATGCAGTATCAATGGCTTCAGGCCAGAATTTTCTTGGAGTCTTGTATTCATCTAGCATCGTTCTGGCCATCTCAATGAGTGTTCTATTCTTGCGTTCGACGACCCCATTCTGCCGTGGCGTGTACGGGGCTGAGAATTCATGTGTGATGCCTAAGGTATCAAGATATGTATCAAGGCCAATGTTCTTGAATTCAGTGCCATTGTCACTTCTGATATGCTTTATCTTGGCGCCATAGTTGTTCATTGCTCGATTGGCGAAGCGTCTGAAGACATCCTGCACTTCAGTCTTGTAAAGGATTATGTGCACCCAAGTATATCTAGAATAATCATCAACAATGATAAAGCCATAGAGACAAGCAGTAGTAGTAAGAGTTGAGTAATGAGTGGGACCGAAAAGATCCATGTGAAGCAGTTCGAAGGGTCGAGTAGTGGTCATGATTGTCTTCGAGGGATGTTTGGCCCTCATCATCTTTCCTGCCTCACAGGCACCGCATAAGTGATCTTTCTTGAACTTGATGCCCTCGACGCCTATGACATGCTTCTTCTTTGCCAGGGTGTGGAGGTTCCTCATGCCAGCATGCCCAAACCTCTGATGCCAGAGCCAGCATTCTGAAGCTTTTGCTAGAAGACATGCGGCAAGCTGTGGTCCTGCTGAGAAATCTACCACATACAAATCATCTTTTCGATACCCTTCAAATACTAGAGACTTGTCAGATTCCATTAGAACAAGGCAACGATATTTTCCAAATATTACGATCATGTTTAAATCGCAAAGCATTGAGACAGACATTAAGTTGAAGCCAAGGGATTCAACAAGCATGACTTTATCCATGTGTTGATCCCTTGAGATTGCAACTCTACCTAGACCCAATACCTTACTTTTACCAGTGTCAGCAAATGTGATGTGGCTCTTGTCGGATGGACGTAAGGTTGAGTCCATAAGAAGGCTTCTTTTGCCAGTCATGTGATTTGTACACCCACTATCAATAATCCATTCTGAAGACGCTGGTGTCGTACCCTACAATGCAGTTAGGGGGATAGGCTTCACGAAGAGCATTGTGAAGCAAAAACATTTGATGAACCAATGGGTTATGAAAGCTTAGATCCAGATTAGGACTAATAGAGAGAGTAGCAAACGATTCAGGAACGAAGTACATAGTAAGACCATTCGGGCATTTGATCTTGCTCCCTACAAGATGTTTAAGGTCCCCAGCAATAGCGTCAGATGATTTTGGTTTTCTGCTGGAGACCTTTCCCTGCAAAAGAGAGTTAAGCTTTCTTAGCCACCCACATCTTCAAGGGTGGCTTAGAAGCAATAAGTCTAAGTGCAGCATCTGAGAACTTTGGCTTTGGAGCCCTAGCAAACAGTCTTGCAGGCGGACAATAGTACTCATAAGAATAAGCAGAATAGTTCTTGGTCTTATGAACATGGCGGTTTGATGAACCGCTCTCATATTCATATGCCTGAGTATGGTTTCCCTGCAAAACATTTGCGTTAGTGCGACTCAGGTGAGTCCTCTGTCTATATGAAGCCTTTGGACCGTATGAAGCCTTTGGTCTGAGGTTTGTCTTCTTCACATGAGGTGTCATGATGACATTCACAGGAAGATTCTCCAGACACCTTTTCGGAACCCAGATCTTCTTCATAGGCGGTCCATTCCTGCAGTTAGTACCAATGTATCTGGCAAACACTTCACCATTCTGATTCTTAAACAGTTTATAGTTTGCATCAAGGGATTCATCAATGATAATGGGGTTAGCACAAGTGAAGCCAGATAGATTGGATGGATCTGCTGAAGGTTCCTTTGCAGCAACCCACGTGGTTTTGGGGTACCGCTCAGGTTTCCAGTAAGAGCCATCAGCATTCATTTTCCTTACGAACCCAACACCCTCTTTCCTCGGGTTTCGGTTCAGAATCTGCTTTTTGAGGACATCACATAGTGTCGGATGCCCTTTAAGATTTTTGTACATCCCTGTTTCAAGCAATGTCTTCAACCTAGCATTCTCATCAGCAATAGCAGTGGTATCCTCAGCAGAGGGGTTAGTTACCACATCAACAGTTGAAGATATTGCAACAGTAGTAGCAGTAGAACATTCAGCAACAGAAGTAGCATTATCACGCTCAATGCATTTAAGACATGGTGGTTCAAATCCTTCCTGAGCGGAACTGATCTGTTTGGCGCGAAGTGACTCGTTTTCCTTTTGAAGATCTTCATGAGCCGCTCTCAATTTCTCAAGATCTTGCTTCCTTTGAAGATAATCATAGGAAAGCTTTTCATGAGTTGTTGAGAGAGTTTCATGACGACTTTCAAGTTCCTCATACTTAACGTGAAGATTTTTTATGTCTTCAATTAAGGATTCAGATCGAGTCATTTCAGCACCTAACAGATCATCGCTTCTGTCTAACAGTTTTTGAATATGTTCCATAGCTTTCTGTTGTTCAGTTGCAATTTTAGCAAGTGTTTTGTAGCTGGGTTTTGAACCATGATCAGAGTCATCGTCACTAGATGTTTGATAGTGAGTAGTGCGTGTGTTTACCTTGGTACCGCGTGCCATCAAGCAGTAGGTAGAAGCGGAGTAGTCCTTGTCATTTGCATCGGTGTCGGTGATGAAGTCATTGTCTTCAGTGTTGAAGATGGACTTGGCAACGTATGCTGTAGCCAGACTTGTGATGCCTGAATCGGACTCCTCCTCAGACTCCACCTCCGCCTCCTCAGAAGCGGACTCCTCCTCTGAATCCATTTCCTTGCCAACAAACGCACGTGCCTTGCCAGATGAGCTCTTCTTGTGTGATGAAGACTTTGAGGAAGACTTGGAAGAAGACTTTGAGTATTTCTTCTTCTTCTTGTCGTTAGAGTCATATTCCTTGCTCTTCTTATTCTTCTTCTTCTTTTTGTTCTCATTGTCCCACTGTGGACACTCAGAGATGAAGTGGCCAGGTTTCTTACACTTGTGACATGTTTTCTTCTTATAGTCATGAGCAGAAGCTTCATCATTCCTTGAGCTTGATCGGGAAGACTTTCTGAAACCTTTCTTCTTGGTGAATTTTTGGAACTTCTTCACAAGCATAGCAGGTTCCCTTCCAATGTCTTCAGGATCATCCGAACTGCTGTCAGATTCTTCTTCAGATGAGGAGACAGCTTTTGCCTTCAAGGCACGAGTTCGCCCATAGTTTGGACCGTAGATATCTCTTTTCTCAGAAAGCTGAAACTCATGTGTGTTGAGCCTCTCAAGTATGTCAGACGGATCGAGTGTCTTGAAATCAGGACATTCTTGAATCATCAGGGCTAGGGTGTCAAACGAACTATCAAGTGATCTCAGTAGTGTCTTGACGACTTCATGTTTGGTGATCTCAGTAGCGCCGAGGGCTTGAAGCTCATTTGTGATGTCAGTGAGTCGGTCAAATGTGAGCTGGACATTCTCATTGTCATTTCGCTTGAAGCGGTTGAAGAGGTTGCGAAGGACACTGATTCTCTGATCTCTCTGGGTTGAGACGCCTTCATTGACCTTGGAGAGCCAGTCCCAGACCAGCTTAGATGTTTCCAAAGCACTCACACAGCCATACTGTCCTTTGGTCAGATGACCACAGATGATATTCTTGGCAGTAGAGTCCAGTTGAACGAACTTCTTGACATCAGCAGCAGTGTCACCTTCTTCAGCCTTGGGAACGCCGTTCTTGACGACATACCATAGGTCGACGTCAATGGCTTCAAGATGCATGCGCATCTTATTCTTCCAGTAGGGATATTCAGTTCCATCAAAGATGGGGCACGCAGCGGAGACTTTAATTATCCCTGCAGTCGACATAGCTAAAACTCCAGGTGGTTAAACCGAATCACACAGAACAAGGAAGCACCTTGCTCTGATACCAATTGAAAGTGCGTTATATCGACTAGAGGGGGGTGAATAGGCGATTTTTATGAAAGTCTTCAAAACGTGGAAGTTATGAAGACAAATGATAGAAATAAACCTATTACCCTGCAGCGGAAGGTAGACTACACTAGGCAAGCCATAGTCAAGTATTCAATAGAGTGAAAGCACAATGACTAATAGCAGCAATGTAGTAAGGATCAGGTAGAAAGATATTGTGAAGCCACGCAAAACACGCAGTCACTCAGTGAAGACAAAAGATAGTGCGAACATACAATCACTTCACAAGGAGTAACAGTAAGTAAAGGGAAGGGAAGATGAAACCAGTGACTCGCTGAAGACAATGATTTGTTGGACCAGTTCCAGTTGCTGTGACAACTGTACGTCTGGTTAGGGCGGCTAGGTATTTAAACCTTAGGACACACAGTCCCGGACACCCAGTCCTGAACACGCAGCTCAGGACACCCAGTGCTCACCGTATTCCCCTTGAGCTAAGGTCACACAGACCTCGCCCAATCACTCTAGTAAGTCTTCAAGGTAGACTCCCAAACCTTCACAGACTTCGTTCACCGGCAATCCACAATGTCTCTTGGATGCTCAGAATGCGACGCCTAACCGGCTGGAGGATGCACAGTCCTCAAGTGTAATAAGTCTTCAGATCACACAGACAAGAAGACTTAAGTGATGCCTAATTCTCTTTGGCTCTGGGTGGTTAGGGCTTTATCCTCGCAAGGAATTCTCTCTCAAAGGCTTCGAGGTGGGTTGCTCTCAAACGACAAAAGCCGTACTCTGAATCTGAGCAGCCAACCGTTTATGGTTGTAGGGGGTGGGCTATTTATAGCCACTTGGCAACCCAACCTGATTTGTCCAAAATGACCCTGGGTCACTAAGGAACTGACACGTGTTGCAACGGTCAGATTTCAAAATCACACGGCAACTTTACTTGGGCTTCAAGCAAAGCTGACTTGCCCGACTCTGGACAAGATTCGCTCTCAAAGTCTTCACTCGAAGACATAGGTTTTGTTTAAGCATCACTTCAGTCATTCTGACTAGTTCTCTTGGACCCCACTTAACAGTACGGTGGTTCCTATGACTCAACACAGAAGAAAGAGAACTACGAAAGATCTAAGTCTTCGAGCTCCATAGGCTTCATGTGGTGTCTTCTCTTGTCATAGTCTTCAATGTGAATATCTTCATATACCACCTTTGACTTCAATGTCTTCATACATTTTTAGGGGTCATCTCTGGTAGGAAAACCGAATCAATGAGGGACTTCTACCTGTGTTATCCTGCAATTCTCACAAACACATTAGTCCCTCAACTAGGTTTGTCGTCAATACTCCAAAACCAACTAGGGGTGGCACTAGATGCACTTACATCGTCGCCATCAGGAAGGATGCCTCGCCCCGTCTTTAAAGACGACACCGTTGCTAAGGGAGCTTTGGCTGTCGGCCAAACCCTCTGGCTAGGTGGTTTTCTTATGACCGCCTGTTCGGCTTCTGCGTCGACGATGACCTCTCGAGCCATCGAAAACAATATTCATGTCAGCTCGGAACTCGCCGAGTAGTTGGATCCAATGGAGCTCTCCTCCATAAACGAGCTCTTGGATCGCATCGCCGCCCTGGGAGTCGCTACGGATTACAACCAGATTGGGCCTAAACCCGATCTGAGAGAGATTAACTCTCCCCAAGTCACCCATCACGTTGCCGTGGTAGAGGGACAGTGCGGCGACCCTTCATCTATCTTAAGGACTAGCTACGTCCGGATTCCCGATCCCTCCAAGCCGGATACCCGCGGAGGGGAGGATATCACTCAAGACCTGAACTTAGAGTCAGGCGACAGGCTGGATTCATTGGACAACATCCAGGAATCCAAATTTTCGAGTTCGGAAATTCCTCGGCCTCTGAGCCTCAGATTAGGTGAGGCTTCGGATTTAATTCCACCCACCCACCCGAACATAAGCGATCTATCCCAAATCAGGCAAGAGCCCGATGAAACAGTGCATCATTACTGGGCCAGATTCCTCCTGGTTAGGAACAGGATAAGGGACTGCCGCGAGGAAGATGCAATCTCAATCTTCTGCAATAATTGCATGGACAAGGGAATCCTCAACGCCATAAGTCGTCGTGATATTACATGCTTCGCTGACTTAGCATCCATTGTACAAAAGTACTGTGTGATGGAAAGCGCCTGGAAAACCGAAATAAAATTTTGGGACGATCCGGCCCTGAATACAAACCCAGTCCGAAATAAAAGGGTGCATCATCGCCAGACACCCGGGTCAAACACCAAAAAGCAAAAACCCTCTACAGGGCATGGAACCGTACTGGAAGGATGGCTTAATGGACCCTGTAAAATTCACAGTACAGAGGCCGCCACACCAACTCACAGCCTTAGAGCATGTTGGATACTCCGACAGGTGGCCAAAATTGGCGAAGATCTCCTAATTCCGGAGGCCACAGAAAGCCACCCCAGAGACACCAATACGGTATTAACAGTCTTCGAGACTTTCGCATCAAATAATATGCAAAAAAGGACACTCCGCAGCCTTGCCGAAGTCTACCAAGTAGCAACAATAAACCCATGGAGTGACACGGCTATTACCTTTAACGCTAGTGATGAACCTAAATTCCGAACAGCCCGAGCACCAGCCGCATTTGGTCCTCAGTCCAATAGTGGACGACTTTCGTCTTACCAAGGTACTCATGGACGGCGGCAGCGGATTGAACCTCATTTATGAGGAAACCCTTCAAAAAATGGAAATAGACTGGAACCGCATTGAGCGAAGCAGCACAACCTTTAGAGGAATAATCCCCAGTCGGGAAGCGCGCTGTACAGGAAAAATCACACTAGATGTGGTGTTCGGCACGCCGGATAATTACAGGTCCGAAGAGGTCATGTTCCATGTGGCTCCGTTCAGCAGCGGTTATCACGCTCTGCTAGGGCGGGAAGCGTTTACAATCTTCCAAGCAATACCCCATTACGGGTACATAGCTCAAGATGCCCGGGCCTAACGGGATCATCACCCTCGCTAGTGATCCGGACATAGCACTCCGCACCGAAAACAAGACAGCCGCACTGGCCCTCGAGGCACTATCCGAAGCCCTAGCGGCTGAGGAATTGACTGCGCTGCGCTCCACGGTGAATAGGGACGATGTGGTACTCGACAAAAGATCCAAGTCCACCTCCTTTAAACCGGCGGATGAAATAGTCAAATTCCAGGTCCATCCAACGGACCCCAATAAAACAGCTTCCATCGGGGCACAGTTAAGCCCTGATGTAGACGCCGCACTGTGAGAGTTCCTACGGGAGAACTGGGACATTTTCTCCTGGCACCCTTCAGACATGCCAGGAATCCCATGCAGGCTGGCCGAGCACAGCTTAAATATCCTAAAAGGATTCAAACATGTCAAACAAGATCTTCGGCGTTTTTCCGAACCTAAGAGACATGCCATGGGAGAGGAGCTAGCAAAGCTATTGGAGGCCGGATTCATCAGAGATATAAAACATCCGGACTGGCTAGCAAACCTGGTGATGGTACCAAAGAAGGACAAATCCTGGCGCCTGTGCGTTGATTTTAAAGACCTTAACAAGGCTTGCCTAAAGGATCCCTTCCCCCTCCCCCGCATCGATCAAATTATCGACGCTACCGCAGGACACGATTCGTTGTGTTTCCTCGACGCATATTCCGGCTACCATCAAATCAGGATGGCAGAATCAGACCAAGCCGCAACGGCATTTATCACACCATACGGCCCATTCTGCTTCAACAAAATGCCCTTCGGGCTCAAAAACGCTGGCGCAACATATCAACGCATGATTCAGACATGTCTGGCAAACCAGATTGGCAAAACAGTGGAGGCATATGTAGATGATATGGTCATCAAAACAAGACATGTCGAATCTCTAGTAGATGACTTGAGGCTCACATTTGATAACCTCCGAACATACGACATCAAGCTCAACCCGGAAAAATGCGTTTTCGGCGTCCCAGCCGGAAAGCTCTTGGGCTTCATTGTATCCGGTAGAGGAATTGAAGCAAATCCAGCCAAGATCCGAGCTCTGTAACAATTGGATATCCCAAAGGACCTCAAACAAATACAAAAGTTAACCGGATGTGTGGCGGCTCTAAGCCGCTTTATCTCCCGCTTGGGAGAAAAGGCCCTACCCCTTTACCGCCTCCTTCAGTGCACCGAACACTTTGAATGGACGGATGCAGCCATGGCCGGACTCAACAAAATAAAAGCCATATTGGCAACAAACCCAGTCCTGGCCGCGCCAAACATTGGCGAACCAATGCTATTGTACATTGCAGCAACACATCAGGTTGTAAGCGCAGTGCTCGTCGTCGAACGAGAAACGGACGGAAACAAATCCCCCCTTCAAAAGCCGGTCTATTATGTGTCCACTGTCCTCACTTCGTGCAAATTGCGATACCCGCATTATCAAAAGATTGCTTACGCGGTATTCATGGCATCCCGAAAGCTACGACACTACTTTCAAGAGTGTTCAATAACAGTAGCCTCGGAAGTACCACTTAACGATATTATAAACAACCGTGACGCAACGGGCCAGATTGCAAAATGGGCCATTGAGCTCCTCCCGTTCGACATAACTTATAAGCCACGGCGAGCCATCAAGTCACAAGTTTTGGCTGACTTTGTCGCAGAATGGACGGAGGCCGAACTCCCTAAAGAGTACGACACATATTCAAATTGGATCATGCATTTCGACGGCTCCAAGATGTTGGTCGGACTAGGGGCTGGCGTCGTTTTGACGTCCCCCACGGGAGACACAGTTCAATACGTACTCCAGATTATGTACACAGACTCCAACAATGCAGCCGAATATGAGGCCCTTTTACATGGTCTCCGGATGGTAGTATCCATGGGCATTCAACGCCTAGAGGTGCGCGGGGACTCGAACCTCGCAATATCCCAAATAAATGGAGACTTTGATGCCAAGGATCCAAAAATGGCAGCTTACCGCAACGCCGTCCTAAAAATGTCAGCTCGGTTCGAAGGGCTTGAATTTCACCATATAGCCCGGGAAAATAATCAGGCGGCAGATGTCCTGGCACGCATCGGCGCAAAACGCGATGTAGTCCCCCCCAACATCTTCTTGGAAAGGCTGTTCAAGCCATCCGTAGTATGGGAAGGGGAGCCGAAAAATAACAGCCCGGACCCAACCGCACTGCCCGACACCGAACATTCTGACACAATCGGAGGCTCTGCCAATGAAATAACACCTTCAGCCTACGTAATAATGGCCGTCATCGCCCCGTGGACAGAACCATTCCTCGCCTACCTTACTAGGCAGGAACTCCCCGAGGACCAAAATGAGGCACGCTGCATAGTGCGGCGATCCAAAGCCTACAAAGTCCACGAGGGAGAGCTTTATAAGAAAAGCACTACCGGAGTCCTTCAAAGGTGCATCTCCGAAGAGGAAGGGCGGAACCTCCTGGCTGAAATTCATGCCGGACTCGGCGGTCATCACGCTGCAGCTCGGTCCCTTGTAAGCAAGGCCTTCCGTACAGGATTTTATTGGCCGACGGCCCGGGCAGACGCCCAGGAGTTAGTCCAACGATGCGTCGGTTGCCAGCTCTTTGCAAACCAAAGCCATATGCCACCCACCGCCCTCCAAACTATCCCCATCACTTGGCCCTTCATGGTCTGGGGGCTTGACATGGTTGGACCCCTTAAAGGCGGAACCCACAAGCAAAAATACTTACTGGTCATGGTGGATAAGTTCACCAAATGGATAGAAGCCAAGCCTGTTAAGACGGCCGAATCCGGACCGGTGATAGACTTTATATCCGGGGTTGTACACCGTTACGGCGTCCCCCACAGCATCATCACTGATAACGGCACGAACTTTACGGCCGATGAGGTAAAACTCTGGTGCAAAAACATGGGCATCAAACTCGATTATGCTTCCGTCTATCACCCATAAACTAACGGCCAGGTCAAACGTGCAAATGGTCTTATCATGAGCGGTATCAAACCCAGATTAGTGCGGTCCCTCAAGGAATCTAACACGCACTGGGTAGAGGAGCTCGACTCCGTACTCTGGGGGCTGCGGACCACGCCGAATCGCACCACCGGATACACACCATTCTTTATGGTGTACGGCGCAGAGGCAGTTTTGCCTTGCGACATAATTCATGACTCACCTCGAGTGCGCATGTACGAAGAAAGAGAAGCCGAGCTCGATCGGCAGGACAGTTTGGACGCATTGGAGGAGGAGCGTGACGTGGCAAAAGCCCGTTCCGCATTCTATCAACAGCAGGCTCGAAGATACCAAAGCAGAGAAGTACGGGCCAAAAATTACAACGTTGGCGAATTAGTTCTACGTCTGCCGGACAAGAAAAAGGACAAACTCAAGCCCAAGTGGGAAGGTCCCTTCATAATTGACCAAGTCCTGACTGGTGGAGCGTACCGCCTGCGAGATGCATCGGATAACCGACTCGAACCGAACCCATGGAACGCAACCCGTCTCCGAAGATTCTATGCCTAGCGTCGGACTCTGTGTTCGTCTCCTTCCTCTGTCCCTTTTTTATATACTGTCTGTCTTACATTTCTCTCCTTCTCCCCTTCCTTTCTCTTATAGCCTATAAAGGCTCATCAAATGACGTGCTATTCGCACTCATTAAACCTGGGGGCTTCTTTTAACAGAAGCTTATTTATACGGGCTTCATGCCCAACACATGTGTTACACTTCCGTATGTACCTTTTATTTCACCATTATATGCATCGATATGACTTAAGTTTTGGCCAAGCTGGGTTGCCTGGCTCCTGTGCTTACCCCTATGTTCCCGATTATTCGGCTAGGCGGTAAAGGGAGCACCTTTGTGATTGTTACTGCCGGATCAGCCGGATGTGTACCTCAGACTGGGTGAAGCCGAAAGCTAGCGTTGCACCAATTAAAGGTACAAGATCCAGACACCCCCTAATCCATGACAATTGTTGGTACAAGATCCGCACTTTATCTCCATTTCTTGGTGTGTCGTGCAACATCGCCTAGTCCACCGAGCGTACCATTTGCAATGACGTATGTGATCGCATATTATGCTAAATTTGCATATGCGCACATCCCCAACATTTTGAAATCCCTGGTACCTCCCAAACCTATAACAAACTCAAATAAATCCTACTATTTTGGACATGACAAACAAAAACTGAGCTAGTTTTGTCACTCAAGGAGGAATCTAGTGTCTACAACATGCACCATTGCGGTTCAAGTTCTTCTTGCCTTTTATAGCTGAAGATTTCTATGAGATGTGTAGTTGTTTTGTTTATTTCTGCCATTACTCCTACAACTCATATATTGTCCATTGTACACTCGTTGACTTGATTTAACAGGATCCAGTGACGAATCTGTCACATCCATATCTATATAACCCCTATCCTCTTTGTAGACCCATGTCTATGAAATTTTGTAGGACAAGAGCCAATGAATCAAGAATTGCAAGATTTGTTCACTAGTAAGAAAAATCCTAGTAGCAACGTTCCAGAAACGTGGTTACCAGCGCAGAGTGGAGACGCCGGTAGTATAACGCCAATGCTAAGTCTCAGTAGCTGCGTCGTTATCTGACGCCGCTAGCTTAGTGCTTATTACCGGTGTTGGAGGCCAACATCGTTGTTATAGTAATTAGCGCCGATATTAAGACACAAGACGCCAGAAATACGTAACGTGTTAGTGGCGTCTCCTGCACTTGATTGTAGGTAGATTGGAATTAAACTGGCATTGGGCCTAGCCCAGACGCCGCTGATGAATGCCAACGTTTAAAAAGAACTGCCCTAGGCAGCTTTTTTTATGATTAATACATATGCTACTACATAACCTGAAGCAATGTGACAAGTAAATCATAGTTATGCATTCATACCAATTAGTAATTCATATTACGAGTAGTACTTGTTACCAACAACTGCAAAGACAATGGCATACAGCCCAACCAATATAAAAACAACACTTAATAGCATGGTGTCCTTAGACTTGAGCTGCTGCTTATGCATTCTAGCAGTAATCTTCCTCTCCATCTTGAATCTTTTGGTATCAGACTCTTTATCTCTTAGTTTTTGTTCAAGCATGAAGTTCTGCTTGGCAAGCTCTATGATAACACTTTTAGTCCTCCCCTCCCATTATTTGTCAACCCACTTCACATAAATCGCGAGCAGTGGAATCCTACAAACTGCAGCAAACAAACAAATTATGTTACACTCATAAATATAGGGATTGTACAACAATCTAGAAGGAACAAAATTAACCTCGTAATTGCACCAAAAAAACTCCTCCCAAAGTCACTTCCTATGATGCACACACGAAGAAAAAGATCTAGCTTATATTAACACTTCTAAACCTTGCGTCGCATAAACCTGACATTGCCACCGAATGCATACTCTGGGAGCACGTCATCGTCAACATCCTCGGGGAGCTCTTGGTCTTGAGGTGCTGGGGATGAGGCTAAATTACAGGCATCCCGCCAATACAACATAGACGTAGGCTCCCACTGTTTGTCATAACCACCCATTGTGCTACTAAGACAAAAGACAAATATAAACATATAAATTGTGTATAGCTTATTTACCTCGGGAAAAATATGACACGTTTGGCAAGTGAGAAACGATCTATATGGTGATAATATACATCGCCCTTCTTCATGTGCACAACATAGATGATCAACTCTAAGGCCATGTATTAAGTTTTTGCTAACACTTTTCTCTAAGTGCCGACATTTGACATACTCCGCCTACAAGCATGAAGATAAGCTCAGAAAATTGTGCGAGAACAAAAGTGACTCCTAGTTCTTCTAAACATGAAAGAACAAGGAGCCGTTGATGATTCATGTGGATGCTTTGAGGACTATTCATGTTAGCCCCCTATTTTCTTTCTTTCTTTCGGTTTTGATTTTTCTTATTTCAATAATTCGGGATTTTCAAATAGTTATTTAAAAAAATAGAATTTTGAAACAGTTTGTGGAGCAAAAAAGTCCCTTAATTCGAATGATGTTCGAGAATTTTAAAAATGTTTGTGATTTCAAAAAAATCACGATTTTAAAAAATGCTATTGAATTTGGACATGATGAACATTTTTTGAGTTAGATGAACACTTTTTTTTCATAAGATGGGTGATTTTTTTAATTCGATGAAAAAAATTTGAATTTGATGAGCATTATAAGAAATCGATGAACAAATTTCTAATTTGATGATTTTTTTTGAAAACGAGGAACAAATTTTGAATTTTTATGAACATTTTTTGAAAACCCGAAGAACAAAAAAATGAATTCGACGAATCTTTTTCAATTGATGAGCATTTTTTTTACATTGATGAACTTTTTTTGAATAGGATGAACAAAAAAATGTTCACGAATTTGAAAAATAAAATTCAAAAAAACAGAAGAAAAAAATATAAAAGAAAAAGGGAAACAAAAAAATAAAATGAAAAATGAAAAAGAAAAAGAGAAAACGAAAAAAAGAGAAGGAAAAAATGAAAGGAAAAAAGGTTAAATGGGCCGGCCCATACAACATCGAGCGCGCCGGGGGAACACGCACCCTTGCTCGATGGCGCCCTACGCGCCCAGTAATTATGCGTTTTATTTGAAGGTGTGGTATGAATGAGTTTGGACCGTCCAATTTTTTTGGGATGGAACCATTCAATTCATGTGGTTGGCTTAATATAAGAGATGCTGGATTTTTTTGGGATGGAACCATTCAATTCATGTGTTTGGCTCAATTTAGATCGCGTGGTTAGAATGCATGTAAAGGGTGGCCATTTGATTCGACCGATTTTGTTGGGTGGAACGATTCAGCGTCTTCGAGGCATATTCTCTTTTTTTGACTTGAACCATTCAAATGCTTTATAACCAAATATGTATATTTTTTGGATGATCCCAACCCATCTGTTTTTACCCTTGTAACCAAACGCACCCTAAGGAAGCACCATGCACCATAAGGTCCAGATATTCTCATTCTCACCCTCAAACAAAGAAAAAGGCGATATTCTCCTTGTATATGCTCTACTATATAGGTTGATGCTCTATGGACATCTCCAACGCCGATCCTCAAACCACGCGGTCTTGACGTGTTGTGTTATCCAACGTGGGCATGTATCTTTTCGCCGAATGATCCAGACGTGGTTTTTTCTGCAAACCGGAGACGAAGTACCGGGGGGGGGGGGGGGGGGGCTTTGCGGGCATCCGAACCGCTGCCATGCCCGCTACCTTGGCCCACCAAAAGTTCTCCTTCCCCGCCCGCATGTGTTCCGGCCCGACGCGAGCTGCCCACGTTCATGTTGTTGTAGAGCGGCCGTTCCACATTCTCGATGTCCCAGAGTGGACGCGATCTCTCACTGGCGCCACAATTGAAGCAGCGCGCCGGCCGAGAGAGCACCGCCCCGCTACACGCCTGGTGGAACACGCTTCCTTGCCGCATTCAACCGGCTTCAGACTGCCCTGCCTACTTCCATTGAACCCGCGCATGTGCCGAGAAACCTACTCCAACCACACGTCCGTCCACTAGCCGTCCGACATTAAACACAACATCGGTTGGCTCCTCGCGTTCGCCCGCTATTTAAGCGAGGCCAGACGCGGAGCAAGAACCGCACCACACCTCTGCTCCCCATCTCCTCCTTGTACCATATTTGCACGCTCTGCATGGCATCCGGCGAGCAAGAAGAGGGGTTCTCTGTCATAAAAGCCGTCCGGGTGGCTTGCCAAGCCTGCCTGATACAAGCTAGGCAACTTGCTGCTCAACCTCCCTCGCCGCCCCAGGCCATCACTACCATGGGCGAGGCTGCAGGTTGTCAAGCGGAGGAGCAAGCCGCTGCTCCAAACTGGCCGCCTGATGCAGCAACTCGCTACTCCAACCCAGCTGACAAAGGAGTGGCCGGTTGCTCCACACCGACACGCGGAGTAGCATTGTGGCACAGGCACCATGGACGCCGTCGCATCATCACGCTCCTCCCGCGCCATCCGCCGCAAACGTTGGCGTAACCGCGCCCTGCCAGCGGAGATGGCCAGCACGTCCGCGGCCGCCGTCGAGGAAAAGTAGACCATGGGAGGTCGCCGCCGCTTGGGTCCCACGATGGCCACCGCCACCGCGTCGCCGGCATACACACCGGTGTCTTGCCCGGTTCAGCGCATACCATCATCGACCCCGGAGCCACTCTTCCCCTCCGGCTGAAGCATGGCCACTTCGATGAGCGGCGCAACCAGGCATAGGGAGGATATGGCGGAGGCGGAGGCCACAGAGGGGAAATTATACCTCCAGAGTCGGACGAGCTCCGCTTTTAGTTGAAGTATGCCCAAAGTATAATGAATCTCATTCGGTTTATATGAAATACACCATGTTTGCATGAATTTCATTTGATTAGTTCAAACAGTGGTTGAAATGTATGCGGAAAGCATTGGATGGCCAACACGTGCATCACTATCCATTGACTGATTCCCTATCCACGGATGGATGTCTGACAAAATATGCGGGTCACCATTGGAGATGCCCTAACCTCTGAGTCAATGTCTTACATACTCTTCACTGTTTTAGTTGTTTTCATCGCACCGAAGAGATTTTCGAACCTCCATTCAACGTGAGTCCAGACTCCTTACACAAAGATTCACAAGACTGAATGTACTAAATTGTCCTATGGGATTGAATCAAAGCACTCACACAATGCACGAGGAAGTCCTAATAGTAACCGAAGAATTATTAAATTTACTTGGGCTAAAATTAAGTGGCCGAGAATATTTTTAGAGACCGGAGAACCTCTTTGCACTAAGATAGTACTTGCATTGTCATGAAGCTCGGATATATACAACCACCATGGCAATTGCTGGTACAATGTCTGCACTTTTATCTCCATTTCCTGGTGTGTGGTGCAACATTGCCTAGCCGAGCGAGCAGAAGACACAAACTTCTTGTACCATCTACAAACACGTTTGTGATCCCATATTATGCTAGCTTTGCATATGCGCACATCTCCAACAATTTTAAATTCCTGGTACCTCCTAAACCTACAACACACTAAAATAAACCGTACAGTACTATTTTGGGCATTTTATTAGGACAGTATAACCGAGCCTAATCCGAGTTCTCTCACCCCCTCAGCGATTTTGGACGTCGGATTTCGTGTTTGAATCGTTTCTGGCCATCAGATCTTTGTTTCGGCACGAATTTACCGCGACTGGGCTACCTGTCCTAATGGGCCGCTACTCTGGGGACTTTTTTGCAGGCCTGTCATTGAGTGGGCTTCGTTGGCCCATGTCTAAACTCACGAAGCTACACAGCGATAGCCGATAGGTGCTTTGTCTCAAAAAAAAAAAAAGCCGATAGGTGCTTCACTGGGGACGCGGAGGAATTGATCACGAGCTGGAGTGGTCTCAGTATCTGTCCCCTCGAATATGGCCTCGTGATTCGTCTTAGCGCGCGCACGTGACAGGTGCTGGGCCCAACATCCGACGTGGAAAGTGCAAAGGAATGGATAAATTAGTCTGGACGGTGGGTCTGATTTGCTCGTACTTCCCAGGCCGGCATGGATTGACTTCAGATCCTTGGCTCGGATCATCGTGCGATTGCTGATCCGTGAATCGTGCGTGCTGCTAACGACGTGATTTAGCTGGAGTAAATGTAGGAATGGGTAGGTGGGGCGACCTCCTTCATACCTCGGCCACTCCCTGCCGCTATCGTCATACTGCAGTCTGCTCGCGGCGGCTGCACAGTATCCCGGCTCCGACGGCGATGGCGTTCTTGCTGCAGCCGTTCAACAGGTGCTATTCTTGCTCCTCCGTGTGAACTTGCTCACTCTCTGGTTGGATTTGGACTTGCTTTCGGATTCGGGTCAGGCGCTAGATCTAACTTTACCTCTGATTGATGTGTTCTTGCAGAAGGACTCTGATTGAGGAAGTGAATGACAGCGAGGTACCGACGGAGCCAGCCCGATATCCTGTTGTTCCCGTGCCGGCGGCGAGTGCATCCAGCGCAGATGCGCGTATCTGTTCGCCGCCTCATGGAGCAACCGTAGAGCGGGATGACAGGCCGCAGGCATCTGAACACTCAATAGAGCAAGCTGATCCACAGGCTCCGGGATGGACAAGAAGGTATGTATGTCTAGCTTTATTAGAATTGTAAGTCTGAATATGGTAGCCAGTTAATTGGGTTCGTGCTACGATTAGTGGGTGGACTCATCTCCCTGGTGTAGGCTGGTCTACTGAAACCTATGCAAATGCCCATGCTTGCCGTAGATAACAGCAAATTATAATCCACCAAAGGTGAAAAGATAGTATTCAGTTTGAACTTGGACCTGTAATCACTATAAACTCTGCAATTGCCCATGGATAACTATGCAATTGCCCATATTGTGCGCCAATTGATATTCATCAGAATGTGAAATTGTACCATTGGGCAGCTGCATGGGCAAAACCATGAGACACACATATGGAGTAATTTTGTACATATATGATTTACTCATTGCGGTGTTTAAGAAGAATGCATTATGCTGGCTGATGTACGCAGGGTCAGGGTTGGGGCTGCTGCACCAGGGCGTGCCCCCTGCCCGGATAGGATGACAGCACTTGAGAAATTGGTCAGAGTTTTTGCTGGAACTCCGGGTGAGAATGTAATTGTGCCGAAGATAGGGGTCAGCTTCGATACTCTTGGAGAAGCTTATGACTTTTACAATCTGTATTCGTGGGAGAAAGGGTTCGGCATTAGATATGGGAAAAGTCATTATCATGTTTGTGGCTGTGCGGTATGGGTTCGATCTTTCAGCTTGTACTAATTTACTTATATATAGGAGATTCTTGATATGTCGTGAAGTATCTGACGTCGTGTATGCTTAATGATGTTCCAGGGGAAACCCATTGCCGAGAATACTCGATCCTGTCGATGTGAATGCCCTGCTCTAGTACGGTTGCTGCGGTCAAAAGATAATGGGTGGTATATATCAGAGCACCGGGATCAGCACAATCACTCGTTGTCACCTACGTACGGGCAGACTTTGCACTGGCCATCACACAAGCATATCGATGTATACAGCAGAGATTTGGTGAAGCAGCTGCGGGAAAATAATGTGAACCTGTCAAAAGTGTACAGCATCATAGGCAGTTTTTTTGGAAGATGGAAAATGTACGATTCACGAAGAGAGCATTGCGGAACTTGTGTGGAAAAATTGGGCGTGATCAGGCTGAAGATGATGTCCGCAAAACAATGGAGGTGTTTCAGGAGTTACGCGCTAAAGATCAACAGTTCACATACCGAGTACAAGCTGACAAGGACGGGAGGATAAGTACTCTTATGTGGGCTAATGGGAACAACAGATTGCAGCACACCTTTTTCGGAGATGTTGTGACTTTCGATACGACTTACAAGACCAACCTGTACGACATGCCTTTCGGGCTGTTCGTTGGAGTGAACAACCACTTCCAGAGCATTATACTGGTTGGCGTGTTGGTGAGAGATGAGAAGGTGGAAACATTCGAATGGGTTTTCGCAGAGTTTGTCAGAATGATGGGTGGCAATGCACCGCAAACAATTCTAACAGGTCTGAAAAGAGTTGGTTAGGAGTATGAGCGTACAAAATATCGTAATGAATTGGTATACTGTTCGTGCGTGGATAACCCAGATGCTATACATTTTGTTTTGCAGACCAAAATCGGGCGATGGAGGTGGCCATACAGAACGTGATGCCAAATACGGCGCACCGGTGGTGCAAGTGGCATGTGCTGAAGAAGGCGAAAGAGTCATTGGGTCAATTGTACTCCAAAAAGAGTGATTTCCAAGCAGATTCACAAGGTCGTAAATCACATGCTGACAATTGATGACTTTGAAGAGGCCTGGAAGTATCTAATAGATAAATACAACTTGAAGTCACATGAGTACATGACTAATATATATGAGACGCGCCACAAGTGGGCAAAGCCGTACTTCAAGGGTGTGTTTTGTGCTAAAATGACTAGCACTCAGCGGAGTGAAAGCGCGAACCATATGTTGAAGAACTATATACCTCCAGGATGTCCTATGCATCTGTTTGTGAGAAAATACATGGTGCTGCAGTTCGACAGGGAAGCGGCGGAAAATTATGAGGAGAAGAGGACCCTAATTGTAAGAATGTACTTCTTCTGCGGTAGTTCAGACAAGTCATTATCATGTTTCTTTCTTATCTGATTTGTCCGCCGTACACTTGTATTTTGCAGGGGCGACCATTGTTCCGAGCAAACATGGCCACTGAAAGGCATGCTGGCAAGATATACACTAGGGCAATGTTTGAGCAGTTTGGCCACATCATATATGAATGCAGTGCTTACCAGGTGGAAGAGGTTGAGAAAGGGAAAACATACGTGGCAATACATACGGACGCAACAAGGAGAGAGAGATGGTGTAGGGTTTCATACAAAGTGACCGTCATAGACGGTGGTGATGAATTTGATTGTGAGTGCGGGCAATTCTCCCACATGGGGATGCTGTGCAGCCATGTTCTAAAGGTACTGACTTATAGTTGTACCATATTTCATAATACAAACAAGCAACTCATGGGTTGAATTTTACTGACGTAGGTTCTCGACTTCATCCGAGTAATGGAGATACCACATAAGCATATTGTGAAGCGGTGGACAAGAGACGCACGGGACATCCTGCCTCCGCATCTTAGTCAATACCAGAGGGACAATGCTAGCAGCAACAACCCATTCAGTTACAGGCATTTCAACATGTACATGCAGGCCATGGAGCTTGTAAGAATGAGGGATGCAAGTGTACAAGCATACGAGCGCCTCGTTGGACTGTTTAAGCATTGTGCTGAAGAAATGAAACCATTTGCGGAGATTAGAGACGGTCTTGGCCTGGAGGACCGCATGGCTGAAAATGGTACTGCTGTGATCCAAGCAAATGGACATGGGGAACAGTTGGGGGTGAATGGAAAAATGACCGCAACTTTGCTTGGGGTGAACCAAACAAATGGACATGCGGAGGAGTCGGGGGTGAATGGAAAAATGACTGCAGCTAGGCTGGACGATGAAATCAACTCATGTAATGAATCGGGGAATGTCTTGGCGGGTTTACTGTCATCGCTGGAATTTCCACCTGGATAGACCAGTCCACCCGCACTCATCACAAGAAGGACTTGCGGTCCAGATACCGAGAGCACTGCAGCTCGTGATCACATCAGCACTTTCGTATAATATTCAGTTTTCTCCAACAAATTTTACAAGTAGAACTGATTGCATGATGGGGAAAAATTAATATGATCAATGTCCACACCGAATAAAATTGCATGCCCTGGAATAGTTACAAAACAGACAAGGAAGCAGAATATGGGAAAATGGGCAAAGCTGATTCTATTTTTTGGACCAATATTCATTTTGAACTTGCAAAAACAGGAAGCTATCGATTTGAACTCTTAACTAATGTAAGATCTTAGACTCACTACTGAAAACCAAATGTTGTCATAATTGAGAACTTGAGATCCTTACTGAAAACAAAATCAATTTAGACTCAGTACTGAGAACACTGCAAAGTAGTTGGATCGAAAGAGTAGGTGCCATGTGGATTTATCAAAGCTAGTTGGACATTTCTCTTCCTGATATCCGGATGTCGATGCATAGTACAGGAAAATCAGAGCAGGAGTCCCGACAGTTCAATTGTTCACAAGTTTCGCTGCGTCAGATATGATGGCATCAACTTTTGCATATAGATGGATAGATACAGATTCAGAAAACTCAACAGCTCTAGAATTACTAAAAGTGTTCGACCAATGGCTGAACAATTTTGTAGTGATGCTGGATTGCCACGGCTTCGTAGGCAGAGCATTTCACTGTAGGGGGGGGGGGGGGGGGGGGTATACTTGCAATGAGTTGATGGTCCTGCAATTTTTTTGGATGATGCATTTCTCATAACTGGAAAATGCAGTAGCTTTTGCAGTGAGTGAAATGCTCCCGAAAATTAGTGACTAATCCAAAATGAAAAAAAAACCAGGCAGCTAGTTCACATCCATTGATTTGAACTTGCAAAAACAGGCATCTATTGATTTGAACTCTTAACTACAGTAAGATCTTAGACTCACTACTGAAAACCAAATTCAGTGAAATTACACTCCACAAAATTCTTGTCTCTGCATGTTGGCATGTTGCATGCCTGCCTGCTTGTGACGGCTTGATGAAGAATGGATGGATGCTTGGATGAATCTAAAACAGGCTCTCAAGAACTGCACCGAGGACCACGACGGCGAGGAGGCGCACGCGGCCGTGGGGACTGGGTTGGGTCATGGGCAGACGGGGGCGGGGGCCAGTGTCTTGGACCAGTCGGGGAGGCGGCGGCGCTTGGCGGACTCGGCGGCGTACGTGGCCTTGATGGCCTGGAGCTCCGCCTTGGCCTCGGCGTCTCGGCGGCGTGCGCTGGGAGAGGTGGTCGACGCCGCGCAGGGGTAGCTCCGGCTCGCCGCCCTCGGGGAAGTACGCCGTCGGATAACAGATCGAAAAAAAAAATCAAGCCTTCCTTCTCCTCGCCGTGATTCGCCATGGGGAACGAGGAGGGGGAAGCAACGCGGCGGCGGCGTGGAGAGAAGGAGCTCCGGCAACGCGCGTGAGAGCTTTGCGGGGAGCGGAGGAGGGGAGCTCTGGCTCGGGGAAGACGAGCAGAGGAGCTCTGGCTCGGGGGAGACGAGCGGGTTCTGTCGGGACTTTGCAGAGGTTTTTTTTTTTTTTTTGCAAAATGGTACCGGAGACAACTTTTACCGGACGGAGGGAGTGCCGAGCAATTCTGAACTCACAACATGCACCATTGCAATGCAAGGGTTTGCTGCTTTGGTTCACGATGACATGATTGATTGGTCCGCTTGACACCCCCTCTATATAAATCCCCTGCCTATAAGATAGTGTACTTTCACTTGGAAGAAAAATTACTTCCTCCGATCCATATACTAATTGTGGCAGCTTTAGTACAATTAATTTGGATTGAAGGGGGTACATCAGCCAGTGAATCAAGAAACATAAGCGTCATACATTAAGACAACAAATGCATAGATTGAAGAGAATACATACAAATGCATGTTGTAGTATTCGATAGCAGAGGGGCAGCTTTGCCAAGCAAGATCACAGATAGGCGGCACAAAAAAGACAGCCATGAGAATGGCACTGTAGAAAGACATAGCATACCAAAACAATTTGCCAGAGAGAGAAAAACAGACAAGAGACGTAAGAATGAAGGTCATTCTGCGCATCACAAGCACACGCTGTGCAACAGCAATTTTAGTTAGACCAGGAACAAAAATACAAAACTCCAAGCATAAAAAACATTTTACTTGTCGATTAGATCTGGAGAAAGTAGTCAACACAATAGCAAAACATATGCTCCATAGCCCATAGGGTTATAACCAGAATATTAAAGATAATACATTCTTCTTGTGAGAAGTTCTGGCACAACATTCTAAACATAACGGTGATATCATCAGATTAGAAGAGAGATGTTCCCTTGCCCTTCTTGTCTCCACCGATTTCAAAGTGCTTGCACCTCTGTAGCAACCAAGAAACTATGGTGTCAGATACTTAAACATAACAGAACATAGCAAGGAAATGGTATGGCAGATAAGAGGGATGTGCGGACCTTGATGGCACGCTGTGAGTAATGCTTGCAGCTCTGGCACTGCAGCTTCAGCACAATCTTCTTTGTTGTCTTGGCCTGAATCAAACAGAATAATAAACATCCAGATGCAAAGAAGCAACAGAAGAGGAAAGGCCAACATTTCCAAAGTAACTTGAGTTGTACATCAAAGAAGATATATGCCCCCAGAAATGAGTAACATACCTTCTTGTGGAAAACAGGCTTTGTCTGGCCACCATATCCAGACTGCTTGCGGTCATAACGACGCTTCCCCTGAGCAGAAAGGCTGTCCTTGCCTTTCTTGTACTGGGTAACCTTGTGGAGGGTGTGCTTCTTGCACTCCTTGTTCTTGCAGTAGGTCTTCTTGGTCTTCGGAACGTTCACCTACAAAAATTGTCATACCATACTTAGCCAACAGGAATAAACAACCAGGAATTTTACATCACACAACAA
Source organism: Triticum urartu (assembly GCF_056163025.1). Taxonomy (NCBI): domain Eukaryota; kingdom Viridiplantae; phylum Streptophyta; class Magnoliopsida; order Poales; family Poaceae; genus Triticum; species Triticum urartu. The sequence goes on from NC_141879.1 coordinate 653,315,003, forward strand.
ACAAAAATAACTTCATAGCTATACTCATAACCATGTTTTTTAGTTTAAGATGTGGAGAAGGGCGTGTTTGATTCCAAGGGGCATGGAAAATTCCCAGTGAATCACGAGGGTCCAAAAATACAGAGGGCAGAATTTCCAATTTTCAATTACACACATAACAAAAAGACAATTCAAGCCAAAGATGTTATGCAGAACTAGAAAAGCACCTAGCTGGCATGAAAGGGAGTAACATCACATGCTCCAAAACAGAACACATCGAGTTAGCTCGTGGTATAGCAGCCTTAGTCCATAGAGAGATAGGCTGTACGAGGGATACATCATGTCACTGGTTGCTTATAGCCATAGGTTTCAGTAGTACACAAGCTGATTAACTGCAGCTGAATGACAGCATACTGTGCACACAAACCATTAGGCTATGATCTGACTTTGCAAGCATAAGCATATAACTAGAATAAAAGTGTATATTTGGATCAATCACTAGTCATGACACATCGACCAACAAGACAGACTCGAGACCAATGTATTTTCTAGCTTCACACCCCAATGGGGTCAGAAAATGACCATTCTATCCAACCCATTCGTCATTCAAGCAAGTGAACTTAATACAGCCAAGGCCCAGGGCTGCGCAGTGATTGCCTGGTTGATATCAAGTGTCTCCAACCCCAACATCCCAATCACCTCCCCTTCTTCCCGACATGCTCGACATCCACTAGCATCCAACACGGCACAATTTAAGAGGAATGCGCAATTCCTACCGAAGTTTCATCCGATTAACAGCACTATATTACGAAATCCCGCTCACGAATTGCCTCCGCGCTCGCAAATCATTCTAGGGAGCTGAGCAGCTGTTGTGAATCTACCGAATCTGGGCTCTTTCGGGAACCGGAAAGAGTCGCTACGACGAACCGCAGCTACCTAGATCAGGGGGAGGATACTCACCATGGCTGAGGAAGCGGCGGTGGATCGGAGACGACGACGGCGAGGAGGAGGAGTGCTCGCCTGGTTGAGGTCACAAGTGCGCCGCCGCCGCCGAGAGCTGAAAGGGCCGGGGTGCGAAGGGGTGCGCGGTTATATACTAGGGCGCCGGCAGCTAGGGTTTTGCCCTCACGCACGTCTCACTGCCGGTGAGTCCCAGTGTAGGCCACGCGGGCCGGTAATTGGGCCCGATGGAATGGTTTCTCTAGGCCCATGTGACACCGAAGGTCTAAATGGGCTCGAGGGTGGGCATTTTCGTCTCCTCCGCGTTGCATCTTGGTGGACTCCGGCGAGCGATTAGAAATGACCACCAATGGACTAATCTTTGCCTCAAAAAGAAAAAAACCAATGGACTAATCTGAATCTTTTTTTTTGAACTGGAACACCTTGCAGTCCAAAATCACCGTGGACCAGCCAAGTCGGCAGTCACTGCATCGGTTAAAACTCTAGGAAGGTTTACCAACCACGCGTCACGGTCAGCATTGTCGTCCCGCCTACCAATAGCCGCAAGTTCATGGAAAGGAACATTACACAAGCGTGGGTAGAAAGACACATTCCACTCAATAAAACCTAGCTGAAGGAGGAATTTGATCTCATGAAATAGAGTGCCAAGTGGGGAGCGGTCCAAGGCTGGTGTTATTACTGCCTGCTGGAGCCCGACGCAGTCCGTCTCAAAGACGACCAGCCCCATGCCATGCTCCTCGGCCATCTTAATCGCATGCATCAAAGCACAGTCTTCCGCGTGTAGGGCTTCTCTCATGTTAACAAGGTTCCCCGCAGCGGCAAAGAAGATCTCACCCTGTGATCTCGAGCGATGCAGCCCCATCCCGCCCGGGGCGAACTGGGTTCGAAGGATCCATCGATGTTGATCTTGACGACGTCCATAACAGGGCTGGACCAAGTAGGCTTTGGCTTTGCTGGGCTTCTGTCTTGCTTTGCAAAGTATAGTCGCCATTCTGCAATGTGCTTGGCCAACATGAAACTGAATTCCTGGACCGTAGCTCTTTGGACCTGGTGATTTGCCTTGTTTCATTCCGTCCACCATAGCCAAAGAAGGCAGATGGTGTGTAGCTTCTCGTCTTCCGGCAGGGACACAATGAGGTGCAGGAGTTGGCGTGGCGACTGACACGGTAATAGTTTTTGTCGGGACTCCTCTAAACCACATGCACGCCACATCTTCCTCACTTCCTTGCACCATAAGAAAAGATGGCCTCCATCTTCCTGTAGGCAATGGCATACCACGCAGTCGGTCTCCAGCTCAACCCCAATGCGCTCCACATTCCTCAAGAGAGGGTGGCTATTATGGGCCAGCCGCCATAGGAAATGATGTATCTTCCCCGGGCAATGCACCTTCCACAACTGTTGCCACATCGTCTTATCCTCCTCCTCCCCCGACGAGCTTTCCCCACGCCGACGGGTGCGCTGTCTTTGGAGCATTTCAGTGTGGACCCTATAGGCTGACCGGACAGAGAATAAACCCTTGCTGTCAAATTACCATGCAACAAAGTCCTCATGATGCTCGAAAAATGGAATCTTCAGGACCATCCCGGCATCTATCGCACTGAAGGTTTGCTCAACTAGTTGTTCATCCCAGGTATGAGTAAGAGGATCGATGAGTTCAGGAACCCTGGTTAGCAGGGTGGGCCCCAGGGGGTCCTGGGGAAATGGACTTGCCCTGCTGGGAGCCAAGGGTCCTACCAGATGCATACTAGCTGATCTGGCCATTTTCGAAATGTCATGAAATAAAATGTTGGAGTGGGATATAATTGCCATAAGTTGGGCTGATGTGGAGTTGAGGATCTCACTACTCCCCCACCACCACCACCTCAATATGGAATTTCTTGTAATTACCAGGCACTACCTTCAACTGGTTGTGCGTTTTCCAACAAATGGTAGGCATTGGCTCTGTGTTTCATCATGTCAATTCCTCCAAGTCTAAATTGAACATGTTTTGGTCTGCTTATTATTTGTTTGCAGGCTGCCTTTCAAGGGACGGTTCCAAGTCCATTCAAGGTCTTTTGGCAATGCATGCACTCAAAACCTGGGTATCCGCTACTTCTCACGATCCCTGTGTTTAATGCTTTTGTTGGAATAATTATAATCATTGTGAACAATCTAAATATGTTCTTAATTAGGTTTGTCCACAACAATTTGATAAGATGAATAAGCAGTATCTGAGGAAAATGTTAAGTTAGTGGTTGCTAAGTATGCTCATGTTAAACTGTTTCTTTTTCTTCAGTGGTTGCTTGCTTTTTCAGCAACTTAAATGCTTATTGTCTAGTTGCTACATATGGATGCTCATAAAAAAGTAATCTCTTCAGTGTGGTTTTATGTTCTTATATATGGGAAAGCCTAATATCAGCCTATCTGTGAAGTCTTCTTTTTCTCTTTATACTAAATAAAATGGGAGTTGGTCAAATCCGGTAAACCCCCCACCCCCACCCCCACCCCCCACACACACTACAAACTAGCTAATGACTTCCTACAAGAATTAAATATGGAACATGACACGAAACATGGAGTTGCTCGGGCACGGTTCTCCATGTAGTTGCAAATCCCTAAAATTTATGAGGTGGCTACCTTCCTACCTCTGTGCCATGTATGATGTTTCACATCTGTTAGAAAGGTAGTTCGGTAGGTTGGTTGGGTAACATGGATGGTGCAAGCTTTCTGGACAATATCTGGTCTGGCTGGCTGGGCTAGAAACTAAGGGCGTTGTTGGGAGCAACTAGTTCCAACATAGTGGAGTAGAAGCAATCATTATCCACCAAAAATGAACAAAATAAAGTACATGGTGACATGGCTTTCTCCTAAAAAAGGGTAAGTGCTTCAAGAAACTATTGTACCGAAATGCATATTTTGGAAGGACTCCATATGTGTGTGAAACTGTGAACTTTAGAATTCTAATGTTGAATTTGCCCTCAGAGATCTAGCGAGTATCCACTATAGTTTCTGGTGCACATGCATTTCACATTGATAATTCACTAGAACATGATACAATCACTGGTACGCGTCGGTGCTATACAAATGGTTTTTGACCGCCTTTCCGCAAGGACATTTGGAACCGTTGCCTAGTGAGTGACGGCGATAAGAGGGTCTTTCCCACACGACCTAGAAACCGTCGGGGTATGCCCTCCTGGCACACACGCTCGGCAAAATGAGGTTGTGTGCGACTGGCGAGCGCTCAAATACGAAAATACGTACAGTAGAGCTAAAAAAATACAATTATACAGGTGAAACTGTTTCTGGTCGCAAGTACACCCCACACAGTCAGTCCCCGCTAAATGTTTCCGTTTGTATGTACATCCCACACAGTCGCTCCAAGGAAAACGTTTCCGTTCACAGGTATATCACACACAATTTTCCCTGTTAAATCGTTTGTGATAGCGTCTGTTGGGGAATGTAGCATTTAAAAAAAATTCCTACGATCACGCAAGATCTATCCAGGAGAAGAATAGCAATGAGCGGGGAGAGTGTCCACGTACCCTCGTAGGCCGAAAGCGGAAGCGTTTACACTACAAAAAAATACACTTCCGTGATGATACATGTTTGTCACAGTAGGTCGCGTTTTCTGTCATGCATGTACATCCATAACAAATTTATGACAGAATCAAGATAGTCATACCTGTGCTGTCGTAGAAGTGTTCCATGACATTGCCAAAATTATCATCACGGAAGTGTCCACTTCCATGACGATAAATCGCGCGTCACAGAAGTGCTTTCGTCAAGGGTGACCGACATGTGGCATCCATCGTAACGGAACGCCGTTAAGCTATCGGGTCGGATTTTGAATCCGATAACCCGTTAACAGCCACGATCAATGCCGATTTTCCACGTGTAAAATTCTCATTGGCTGACGGATCCACGCGTCAACTCCGCGTTGGCACAGGTGTCACTCATCCAACGGTCGAGATGGGCCTATGATATGTTGACACGTGGACCGGCCCAAAAATGGCCCACAAACATTAAATGGGCTGGCCCAACCGAAGGCCCATAAGATTTAGCGGACCATAATGGGCCAGCCCAGCTAAAGGCCCACAAGATTTTACGGACCACAATGGGCCGCCCAACTAAAGGCCCACTAGATTTTGCCGACCATAATGGGCCGCCCCAGCTAAAGGCCCAACATTCTCTGTCAAATCGGCCCGTCAACGGCCTGTCCTAAACTTGTCATCAACGCGGCCCATGGTCACTTCTGGCCCGTTAACAGTCCGCTAAGTAATTGGGCCGAATTACGGCCCGGTGTATTTCCGGCCTGTTAAAGGTCCGGCTTCATTTGGGCCCATTTACAGGCCATCAAAACTTTCGGCCCATAAACGATCATGAAGGATTTGGGTCATATTCGGCCATGTCTGACATTCGGCCTGTTAGAGGCCCACTATAGCTTTGGGCCACTTTCGGCCTGTTGTCATTTTCGGCCTATTAACGCCGGACCTAAACCATGGGCCATATGTGGCCCAACGTCATATTGGGCCCATTAACGGCCCATATAAAAATGACGATAATCTAGCCCGACCGAAGTTCCGGCCTGTTAAAGGCCCGTGTATTAGGTCGGCGCATTTACGGCCCGTCCGAATTTCGGCCTGTTAAAGTCCAGTGGGTTATTTGGCACAATCAGGGCCCAATCTCACTTTCGGTCTATTAAAGGCCCATGTATTTTATGGGCTCGAGATAAATGGCCTATTTTTACTGAGGGCCCAAATTATGTTTAGGCCTGTTAAAGGCCCACTATGGGCATAGGCCTACCAGAAAAATATGAAAGCTTATGCTGATTTAGGCCCAGATATTTTTAGTGGGCTACATGCCAATTTCGGCCCATAATCGTTTTTAGCCCAATTGGAATGGGCCCGACGAATGTTGGCATGTTGGGCTCCTACGAAGCTTTAGGCCGAATACATTACTAAGATAAACCTACACTATGCAAAAATAGCGTCGTAATTACTACAGCCTGAGGCAGCATCATAAATGTTGTATCACAACAAAATAAATTCCAACCATACAACAAAAGGCCTGTTGGCATAAAGTTTACAGTCCTTCCAGATAAAAGCACCATCAGATGTATAGAAGCACAGATCATTTGACCTGAGTACTAATGTTTTAGGCTGTAGAATCTGATGGAGCAGCACGATCTCCACCTTTTTTCCGCCATTGCTCTTGAACAACGAAGCGAATGTCTAATAGTCTGGTTTCAAAACCATTCATATCTTGACGACATTTCTGAACCACTATTCTTGTTTCCGAAACAACGTCCACTAGGGATTGGACTTGTGTCTGGAGCACAGATATATCACTCTGTCTAGCAGGAAGATTTTGTTCAGTAGGCGATTTGGACGAGGTTACCTTGACAACCAACCCAGAATTACGCAGGAAGGTGCTTTTTGCACTGTTAGTGGAGAGATACTGACGCACTGCAGCAAGAGGTGACATTGTGCCTGTAGTAGCCTCGTCACCTTCAGGTGGTTGTGGCTGTTCAATCATTTGTTCCATAGCTTCCTGAAAGTTTGAACTTGTAGATTAGTGTACCAGATAAGTTACTAATGAGACAAAAACAAACAAAGTAGGTTAAACGTTTATACATAACTTATTTTGGTGAACTACTGTAATACATTAGCGTGTATTGTAGTGCCAACTACATAATAAAATCACTTTCGGAACATATGTCCATGTAGCATGCCTACTGTATTGTCTATTTCCTCACATTCGTTGACATCTAAGGATAAAGAGACATGGTTTAAAGTAGGATGAACATAGTATGACATCATTCATATCATGGGCAAACAGATATAAAACAAACAGGCTTATCATTGTGTGCGCACGTGAACATAACAACTAGATTACATATCAAGACCAAAAGAATATCCTTCATCTCTTTTAAACCATGTAAGGTGAAATGATACGTTAAGACAACTGTGAATAAAAGTGAACAGAGTAACTGACATTGCCTGCAAACCAAGTAGTTAAATGAACACATCACAGTACCAATCAGTTCAAGGCAGGAGGAGTAAGGACTTACAACAGCGGCTTGAACTGGTGTGCTCATGCCCTTCATCTTGCTGGTGTGGCAATCCTTGAAGATTTGCACTGCATTCGGTTCAGGTTCTTTTTGGTCCGCACGGGATTTCCTCTATAATTGGAACAAGTCAATATAGATACGATAATATGGCACACAAAAAAGAAGGAAGTAGCAGCTATTTACAAGAGCCTCGCAGTGTGCAATATAGCTATGAGATCCTGTGATCTGTTGGAATTTCACTTTAGAACGGTTGGTTTTGTTCTTCAAACAGTTAGCCTAGAAGAAGATACACTTGTAAGGCACATACATAAATACAAGTTCAATATGTGGTCTGATCAAATACATATAGCCTACCTGATACTTTGGATCAGACCAGTGTTTAACGAGGGCTGTCCAGTCTTCATCTGTAATATATTCCACTGGAGATGTTTGGGCGATTTCATTGTTAGCCTTGCCTTCAAAGTGAGATTTTCTAAGGTGGTACCGATACTGTCGCAGAGCAGACTGAAAAACATGAGTGCATGCTTGTCTAGTTGCATCATCTTTCGGATCCAACTTGAACCTCATCTGTTGAAAAAAGAATGTAAGTCTTATTAGGAGGAAGCTGGAAAGTATGGGACAGAGCAAGACAATATTACTAATTGCGATGAATAACATTACTTACGGATAAATGGTCAAGGAAGGTGTTAAACTGGGTATTGTCTTTCTCATTCCTGTACTGGATCTACGTTGGGAGGATACGTGCATGACACCTAATGGCAACGGTTGCCTCTGATACTAACTTGGCTGACTCTGTAGCATCACGTGACCTTTTCAAACCTGCCTCAAAATGGATCTCCATTCTTCCTCCTTTAGATTTTGTTAATTTGTCAAGCATTATCCCTGATGTCTATTTCTGCTTGCGCCGTGGTGCTAGTTCAACAACGAATATGGAAAGTGTTAGTGTACATCAAACTGTGAGAGTACATATAAAGGAGCATGCAACTGCAACTTGACTCGGACAGGTATCGTCTTGGTGTTGATGTTCATGAGGTTCATCTGATCTTGCCAAGTCCTGTTGTGTCAGCAGTGCTTCGGAAGTAGTGTTAGGTGTGAAGGCAGCTTGGGAACTGGCCAGTTCCGGAGCAAATGAACGAGTAACTGGTTGAGATGCTGGTACAGTTGAAGCGGATGCTACAGCTGGTGGAGCAGGTGATACTGTGTTTGTAGATTTAGTCGGTGGACTTGGACCTTCTACTCCACTATAAGTACCAGCAGAATCTCGACGGCAGAACCTTTTCCGTTTCACCTGACGAGTAACAACACTCCCTACTATATTATTTTCCTTGCTCTTTTTTGACTTTGCCATGTCAAGCTGTACCCACAACACAAAAGAATAAAATCACTCTTCAGAACTCATTGATGCATGATACAGACAAGCAATACTTTGATGTAAGACAACCGTATGAGGATGGAATATGTAAGAAAAACATGACGGCATGACATATTCACAGCTATGATGTGCAAACTAAGCAGAAGGATTTTCAAGAAAATAGAAGTAATGCAAGCTAGACACCATATGAAAGATGCAACCAATATTACTCTGCCAAGTTAAAAGTGTCTTGTCATAAGTGGCAATTCAAAAAATTAGAAGCAGTACAACGTAGAAATCAATGCAAGATGCAACCACTATCAAACTGCCATGTTAGAAGCATCCAATCATGAGTGACTGATGCAGGATACACAACATTAGTACTTTGATGTAAGAACATGGTATGATAGATAGATGCAGTGTATTCTAGACACAGAAAGCCATGTCATATGCACATGTATAACGTATAAACTCAGCAGGTGAAATTTAATCAAAATAGAAGAAATACAGGCTAGACAACATATGCAACATGAAACCAATTATCACACTGTCAACTTAGAGCAAGCACCTGCGATGGTGGAGTACGGGAGATGAACTCATCATGTAGACTTGGGACTTCAACTTCATTAGCAGTAGCAGTGGCAAATCTAGAGAGTCTCTGTTTGCGTCGGTGCGGAGGACCACCAACATTCCCTAACTTACTCTTTTCCTTCCTATTTTCTGATATTGCCTTATGAAGTCAAAACCACAAGAAGATGAATAAAATTAGCTCTGCATAACTGGTTGATGCATGATACAGACGAACACTACTTTGATGTAAGGCAAGTGCAGGATAGGAGGATGGAATATATACAAAAAAATACATCGTTTCATATTCACACATACGATAGGAGGATGGAATATGTATGAAAAAACAGTAAGCGGAAGGCATTTCAACAAAATTAGAAGAAATGAAAGCTAGGCACCATATGAACATGCAACCAATATCACTCTATCAGGTAAAAAGTGTCTCGTCGTAAGAGCCATTTCAAGAAATTAGAAGCAGTACAAGCTAGAAGACAATGCAAGATGCAACCTACATCACAGTCCCAAGTTAAATGTGTCTTATGGGCAAGTGATCGTTGCAGGTATAAGTTGTAAGCTACGCAGATGCAATTCAACATAATCAGAAGCAATACAAACTAGACATCATACGGAAAACACAACCACGTATAACAGTTCCATGTAAGAGCAAGCACCTGTGATGGTGGAGTAGGGGAGATGTGCTCATCATGTACACGTATGTTCTAGAAACAGGAACACGTGTCATATTCACAGGCAATATGTGTAAAGTAAGCAGATGCAATTCAAGTTAGAAGCAATACAAGCTAGACATCATACGCAACATGCAACCACATATAATAGTGTCAAGTTAGAGCAAGCACCTGTGATGGTGGAGTAGGGGAGATGTGCTCATCATCTACACAGCTACGTTGACTGTCCAGCCTTGTGTTGTCTTGCGAATCTTGTTGGGAGGATGGCGGAGTAGAATCTGTAGAGACCCCCTGTTTGAGTTGCTCCGAAGGACCACCATCATCCACTGCCGGACTAATTTCCTTCAGCTGTAATGATTTTGCATTGTGAAGTCAAACTGATAAGAAAAAGGAATAAAATTCGCTCTTCAGAACTCATTCATGCATGATACCGACGAACACTACTCGGATGAAAGGCAAACACATGATGCGAGGATGGAATATGTATGAAAAACAGGATGGTGTGACATATTCACACCTATGATGTGGTAACTAAGAAGAAGGCATTTCAACAAATTAGAAGCACTGCAAGGTAGACACCATATGAAAGATGCAACCAATATCACTCTGCCAAGTTCAAACTGTATGGCGTTTCAACAAATTAGAAGCAGTACATGCTAGAAATCATATGCAAGACACAACCAATATCACAGTGGCGACTTAAAGGTGCCTTATCATAAGTGACTGATGCGGGATATGCAACAATAGTAGTCTGATGTAGAAACAGGAACACATGTCATATTCACAGGCATTATGTGTAAAGTAAGCAGATGCAATTCAACAAAGTTAGAAGCAATACAAGCTAGACATCATATGCAACATGCAACCACATATAATAGTGCCAAGTTAGAGCAAGCACCTGTGATGGTGGAGTAGGGGAGATGTGCTCATCATCTACACAGCTACGTTGACTATCTAGCCTTGCGTTGTCTTGCGAATCTTGTTGGGAGGATGGCGGAGTAGAATCTGTAAAGAACCTCCATTTCAGTTGCTCGGAAGGACCACCATCATCCAATGCCTTGCCAATTTCCTTCAGCTTTATTGATTTTGCATTGTGAGGTCATACCGACAAGAAAAAGGAATATCATTCGCTCTTCAGAACTCATTCATGCATGATACTGACGAACACTACTGTGATGAAAGGAAAAGTCATGATACGAGGATGGAATATGTACGAAAAAATGGATGGCTTGACATATTCACACCTATGATATGGTAACTAAGCAGAAGGCACTTCAACAAATTAGAAACACTGCAAGACACCATATGGAAGGTGCAGTCAATATCACTCTGCCAAGTTAAAACTGTCTCGTCATAGGTGACGTTCATCAAACTAGAAGCAATACATGCTAGAAATCATATCCAAGACGCAAACCAATATCACACTGCCAACTTAAAGGTGTCCCATCATAAGTGACTGATGTAGGATACACAAGAAGAGTAGTTCCATGTAAGAACATGGTGTGATAGACAGATATAGTATGTACTAAAAACAGGAAAGTGTGTCATATTCACATGTATCATGTGTAAGCTAAGCAGATGCAGTTTACACTAATTAGGAGCAATACGAGCTAGACACCATATGCAACATGCAACCAGATATCACACTGCCAAGTTAGAGCAAGCACCTTGGATGGTGGAGTAGGGGAGCGGAGACTTGGACCTTGTAATGCACTATCAGTACAAGGAGAATCGGTACAGATGCTCCGTTTACGTTGCTGCAGAGGACCACCATCATCGCCTTCCTTACTCTTTTCCTTCCTCTTTCTTAATTTTGCCTTGTCAAGTCAAACCCACAAGAAAAAGGAATAAAATTTGCTCTTCAGAACTCATTGATGCATGATACTGACGAACACTACTTTCATGTAAGATGAACACTACATATCACACTGCCAAGTAAGAGCAAGCACCTGCGATGGTGGTGTGGGGGAATTGCGGTGATCAACTAGAGAGCTATGTTGACTATCTTCATTTAGCCTTGCTATTTCTTGAGAATCATGTGGGGAGGATGACACTGCACTCTTTAAACGAGTATGGCGTCTCACAGAAACCCATCCGGGTGACTGTCTCATCATAAGTGATTGACGAGGGATACAAAAGAGCATTAGTTTGATGTACAAACATGGTTAATAGACATATGTAGTATGTATCAAAAACAGGAAGGCATGTCATTATCAAAGGTATAATGTGTAAAGTAAGCAGATGCAATTTAACCAAATTGGAAGCAATACAAGCTAGACATCATATGCAACATGCAACCACATTTGACAGCGCGAAGTTAAAGCAAGCACCTGGGATGGTTGTGTGTGGAAATTGAGATCATCAACTGCAGAGCTAAGTTTACTGTCTCCAACTGCTGACACTGCACCCGTTAGAGCGCTGGAACGCTTAGTGCTTATCTTTGAATTACACTGTAGCGACTTCTGTCTTTTCTTTTCTGCATTCATCAACACTGCGTCAGAGTCTGAAATACCCATGCATAAAAAAACAATAGTGTGAGTATGGGTGAAGTGTGTGCACAATTAGTACAGTGTAAAGGTAGAAGATAGCAGGTCGGTGAGAAATAAATGACAGAAGACATATGATAGCTCTACAACATGCATGACATACTAAATTACTACATGATTCTATGAAAATAACAGTCGACTAAAAGCAAATAGGCCAGTCCATTTTTTCTGCACCGTCCGATGTACAAAGAACGGGCAGATCGCCTTCATCTAGCTCCAGCGAGTCAGTGTTGACGATCTTCCTCGAAACGCCAACGACCACCGGCCCAGTATTCTTCCCCTGCCTGCGCCCTCCCCTCGACCTCACTGCACCGCCATGCTTGGCACCGCCCCCCGGCCATCCATTCAAGCCCCGCCGACCTCCAGATCGGGCGCAAGCAGCTCCTGCGCCCCACACCCCTATGATAGACACCGATGCGCCGCTTCCTCGGGGAACAAGCGGACTAGGTGCTCCGCACGCCTAAGCGGGTGCTGCTTCTTTTAATTGTGGTTCGACTGACCCTGAATTGAAATCCAGGCGGGCTACTGACCTCTAGCAAAGGTGAAATAGTAAAAGGGAGGAAACATTATGCATTTAGTATCACAAAGAAGATGTAGTAAGAAGCGCTCAACTAGTTTCTTTCGTGGGATGAATACGGTGTGAGCGGAGACGTAAGATTTGCACGAATAAGGGAAGAGGAGTACCTCTTTCTGCTGGCAGTGCTGTGTCCTCCTTCTGTTTTTCCGACGATCTTCTTGTTGTTCGCCAGAAACCAGAAGTTGTGGAGGACGGTGCAACCTTGGACGAACCCATGGCCAAGTTGTTGAGTGTGGTGCGGTGGCCGTCTGTCGGCGGCGGCGAAGCAGATCCGAGGTGGCGAACGACGGCGTAGTGGGAACAGCTCCGGTGCGGTGGACGGTTGCGACAGTGGAGCAGTGAGGCGCAGGACGGCATGGTCGGAGTGGTTCTAGTACGGCGCACGTTGGCGTCGGCGTCGTGGAGGCAGCTCTGCCTCGGCTTCAGCTGCTCTGAGGGCGTTGCGGTTGCGGTTGCGTTGGACGACGACGTCGGGGTACCGGCTCCGGCGTGATGGAGGAGGGCGGCGGTGGATTGGCCGCTATGGGGTGGAGGATGGAGGAGGCTAGGGTTTCACGGCTGGTGGAGAGGGCGTTTTCGCGCCCACAGAGTATGAATGGGGAAACAGAGGGAGGCGGGGAACTAAGGGGGAACAATGTTTCGGTTTGAGACGTGCTTGTTTGAAATTTGGGGAAAGTTACAAACTTTCCCCCCATCTAAAATTTCGGACATATTGCGGGTTGGGGGTAGGACAGTCATGTCAGGTGTCCCAAATGTGGGAGGGATAGATTTCGGCCGAGCGCATGGTAGGCGCCCACGGCGTATGAATGCTTCTTTGGCGTCTTGGTGAAGTTACAAACCTACCCCGGTTTAGACCTTTGGACATCGGGCCGATAGGCTACACGGGCCAGAGTCAGGACAGTAATTTCCTACCACCAAAACATTAGTCTCGCGCGGTTTCGGGTGACCAGAGGCCTATTTGGCGCTTCGTCCCAATATTTGGGAGCAGAAGCATTTAACGTTTTCGGTTCTCTTGAATTGAACTTTCAGGATTTGTCAAACTTCACAAATCTTTACTCTTGAAAATCCTAAAGCTACGATTATTTTGGAATGGAGGGGGTACATTTGAATATACATTGTACACGAGTATATATTAAAAAATATGCAACTTACCTCATTTCATGCATGGTTCGAGATATAATCTCCTTGGTTGCAAAAAAAAGTTAGATATGCTTATGAATATATATAGCATGTTCAAATTCACAACAAACATTGATGCCCCCTTTTACATCTGATTTACAAATGCCATTATCTCGGGTTCAAATAGATGAATGCACTTCCTATGAATTCGAATCTTCGAAACCCCCTTTATGTTGAATTCGACATGTATTCTATTTCGTAGCTAGCAATTTGGAATGTATCCATGCAAGTGATAAATGTATAAAGCGCTTCACACTAACAACATGGAGTGCACTAATTAATGTTTATATATGAATTGCAAAAACATCCATTGCATGTATTTCAAACCGCTCTCACTCTATGGATCAATAATATGAAATAAACACATGCACATGCTAGGATTCAATTGCAGTTGACGAAAGAGCCTACTCCTGGTACTGTATATTAGTGATAGGGGTGTGTACAAAGTACACATGAATACCAGGCATTGTGCATGTGTGTATACTATCGACGAACTAGCCCCCAAGCTTGTATAACATACTAAGGGCCTAGGGTTACAAATCATATATAGTCGGCTTATCACCAGTGGGGATAGAGTCCTCCGCGACTCTGGTAGCTTCGTGTTGTACGCCGAGTCCTCCACATGGGTCTTCGTATAACACGTCTCGGTCCAACCTATATGTGGCGCAGGATGGAACCGACCCATGAGTCTTCATGTTGACCCACCACAACTAGCACTGATGTGGCCACCACACCACACACGCAATAGGCCACTAAGAAAATAAGCATATACAATAGTACAACGGTATCTAGCTCACGATACGTCTCCATATTTTGTTGATAACACTGACGGACTTTGCATTTGATGCATGCTCCGTATTTTGTTGACGACACTTACGGTAATTGTATTTCAAGCGAAAGCACGATATGGTCACTGAACTTCAGAATAAGCTCATCACGGTCACCACATACATTTTGTCGTGCTAACCAACATGTGGTTGGATGGTTAGAGGACAATGGTTTCTCGAGCCCACCAAGGTTAAAGTCCCGGTGCTCGCATTTATCTTGTGTTAATTTCAGTATTTTCCGGCGACGTACGTTCAGTGGGAGGAGACATTCCACTCGACTACGAGGCACCTATGGTGACTTCGTAAAATCTCAAGATCATATATGCTGGCCCACTCTCTCGAAGGTGCTCATGGGGGTAGGGTTCACGTGTGTGCGCTTATAGCGGTGAGTGCTTGCGCGTATATATGAGCCCTTGTGTCTGTACCGTGTTAAAAAAATACATATCATGATTATACGGTCACTGGCTCACCCGTACAACTCCATATTTTGTTGATGACACAATCAATTGACCAGTTAAACGTTCCACACGGCGCGACTAGTGTTGCACCATCGGGGCGCATAACCGTGGGGCCCACCTGTCAGCCCGTATATGAAAGAAAGAAATGGTAGTTTGAGTCTGTACTGTGTTAATAAAACAGGAGCACATTTTAGGGTGATCATACGGTCACTGGCTCACCATACAGCTCCGTAATTTGTTGATAACATGATCAATTGACCAGTCAAATGGTCCACATTCAGCAGCGCACATTACCATAGGGCCCACCCGTCAGCGCGTATATGAAGGACAAAAATGGTAATAAATGAGTGGTTTCGGGGAGGGCGGGCCGGCCGCGGGCGGCGGGGGCTGGCAGTTTGGCCGATGGTGGCTGGCGGCTCAGGGGTGGGGGGGTGGAGTTTGATGATAAACTGGAGGCCCTTGATTTCGTATCCAACGGCTGGAAAAATCTAATGACCAGAGATGAAAAAGTCAGTCGACTGACGTGTAGCCTCACCCCGCATGTACACATGCACGCACGCAAGACACGCACGCATGTAGGCGTGCAACACTAACACGTACACACACACGCATGCTGTCGTGCAACACTGACACGTACACATGCACTCACGAACAAACGCACGTACGCACCCATGCATGCAACACTAAAACGTACCCTTGCACGCACGCAACACTCGCACGCCTACATGCACACATCACACGACGCAAGACACACATTCAACCTATACATGCATGCACCCTTTGTTAAGGACATGGATTGTTACGGGTATTAATCAATCTTATCTGTGATAAGCAGAACATTGATGTTTGCAGCGGTCTTTATGAATCACAACGTATCAAACGGGCTATCAACATAGTAGGCTTATCTACATGAAAAAGATGACGTCACACTCAATGAACAATCATCGGTTTATGAAATGCCCGCTTCTGACAGCCCTAGCCCACCAAAGGTTCCTCTGCTGTGCGCTGCCTGCGTTGGCTCACTGACATGCATGCCATGCACCCAAAGAGCCCACATGTCAGTGGAAGAACGGCGCGGTGTCCTAGGTCAGAGTCGAGGGCGCCACTCGCGGCACGCCCGGCTGAACACGCCTCCGTGCCGCATTCAAACGCCTCCATGAAACCCGCCCGTGTGGAAGCCGAGAAACCCACTCTGGACACATGTCCGTTCATGACTGGGCCACTCCCCTATCTCCTCCACCATTTTGTCCACTCTTACAATGGCTTACGAAGAGTACACTAGTAGAAAAAGGGTCAAACGTGAAGCACATTAGTGCCGGTTTGAATTTGAGCCGGCACTAATGTGTACATTAGTGCCGGTTCCAACGGCTAGCCGGGCCGCTCTCATTAGTACCGGTTCATGGTGAACCTTTAGCACCGGTTCGTGCCACGAACCGGTACTAAAGTGAGTGGTGGCAGGATGTTGTCAGTCCGGGGCCCCTCCAACACCTTTAGTACCGGGTCGTATCACGAACCGGTACTAAAGGTCATCGTACATAGACCCTTCGTCCACCCGAGCTCGCTCTGTTCTTCCCCTTTCCCCTCTCCTCTCTGTTCTTTTCCCTCTTCCTCTCAAGCTCATCACACATTTTGCCCAAGATTTGAAGGCCCCCATCCATTCAAATGATCACAAAGGTTAGCAACTCTTTCCTTTCATCTCTCATTGCTAGATTAGCTCGTGCAATGCTTTATATAGTGATTGATTTTTGAGTTTAGTAATTTGGGAGGAATTATATATATGTGCTAGTATTTGATTTATATGCAATTTGAGGTCAAAAATAACACTTAGTTTTGCATATGTAGGTGTGGTTTACTTAGTACCTTCTAAATCTCCGTCGTAACCACCGTCGATCGCTCGCAACGTCCCGTCACCGGCACCACCTTGTGGTGAGCCTCTTGTTCATGAAGTTTTATATAAAAAAATGATGTTTGTGTGATTTGGATATATAGTTACTCGTATAATTATCTTACCCATACGTTGTTTGTTATGCATAGTGCCATGGTTTTGATATCCGTCCCCGTCGGCCCTCGTCCGGGTTATGATTCGGATGTGGTATATTCTCTTTTAAAACTATTCATTGCATTTTGTGTTTATGACAAATTATGCCCATCAAGTTGACATAGATATTTGTATGTAGGAGGTAGTTGAACCCGAAATTCCAACCGACCCTATTGTCGAGAGGTTAAATTTAGTTGAAAGAGAAAACGAGGATTTGAAGGAAAAATTGAAAAGAATTGAGGGGGAGAAGATGGAATTGGAGTTGCATGTTGCTGATGTCGTCGATGATCACAAGATTAAGATGGAGAAAATGCACTTGAAGATTAGAAAGATTAGAAAATATGCCATTCATAGTGAGGCTTGGTATCATTATGCTGTTGGATCAATTGTTACCTTAGTTGCGATCTTGATCGCATTTGTTGTTGCATTTGAATTCTTTAGCTAGAGAGTTATTTGTTTGTTGCATTGAAGTGTTGTATGCTCTTTATGTATGAACTTTATGTATTGTATTAATTTGATGTTTTCGGTGCTGTGTATTGAAGATGAGCTGGCAATGGATGTACGATGATCGATGCTTTCCCGAGTTCATTAATGGGGTGCATACTTTTCTGCTTGCGGCTGAGGCAAACAAGCGAGCGGATGGTTTTATGCATTGTCCATGTGCTGGCTGTCAGAATGGTCGCAATTACTCTACGTCAAGAACCATTCACGTCCACCTGTTTGAGTCCGGTTTCATGCCCCACTATAATGTTTGGACCAAGCATGGAGAAAGAGGGGTTATGATGGAAGACAATGAAGAAGAAGAGGACGACGACAACTATCCTGGCCATGGGTTCCCTGAATACGATGATACAACAATGAGGGAAGAAGCTGAGCCGGTAATGCGGGAAGAAGCTGAGCTGGCAATGCGGGAAGAAGCTGAAGAAGAGGCATCGGATGAGCCCGTTGATGATCTAGGTCGGGCCATTGCCGATGCAAAGAGAAACTGCGCAAGTGATTTGGAGAAGAAGAAGTTGCAGCGCATGTTAGAGGATCACAAAAAATTGTTGTACCCGAATTGCGTAGGTGACAAGAAAAAGCTGGGCACCACACTGGAATTGCTGCAATGGAAGGCAGAGAATGGTGTATCTGACAAGGGATTTGGAAAGTTGCTGGTAATGATATAGGATATGATTCCAAAGGACAATGAATTGCCCGAGAGTACGTACCAAGCAAAGAAGGCTGTCTACCCTCTAGGGTTAGAGGTGCAGAAGATACATGCATGCCCTAATGATTGCATCCTCTACCGCGGTGAGTACGAGGATTTGAATGCTTGCCCGGTATGTGGTGCATTGCGCTATAAGATCAGCCGCGATGACCCTGGTGATGTCGAGGGCGAGCGCC